>NC_054474.1:154727042-155047667 GCF_017639515.1 Carcharodon carcharias | reverse complement strand
TGTTTTAACCAATCAGCAAGAGTCTTTGGCCTGACAACAGCAGTTCTTTGTTAATTTAGATATACAAAATATCTCTCCAGGTGTTCCTTGCTGGACATCTATCTTGACCCATGATTTATTAAAGAATGACATATTCACAGCCCTGAATTAACATGGCAAACTTTTAAAAATAATTCAGGAAGGATAATGTCCAAAATACAATGTCCTTCAATTTTTCCAAAAACGGGTTCCCCACACCCTATGTTCGAATAATTGGATTGTGCTTGTGATAGACTTTTGGAGCCAAATGCAATTGGTTTTGCATCCTGCATAATGCATGCTCCTAACCCTTTTTTAGATGCATCGAACTCTAAGACTGTCAGAACACATCTCTTCTGACAATGGCTGTTGAAGTGACTCTAACACATGTTGATGGCCCTCGTGCATTACATATGGAACATTCTTCCTTAAGAGCTCTCTTAGTGACGATGCTTCATCAGCAAAGTTGGGTTTGTGTGGTGCTAAGAAGTTAAAAAATCTGAGGCATCTCTGCAAGTCCTCTTTGTCCTGGGGAGTAGGCATGTGCCATGCCTCTTCCAGTTTGCCTGGGTCAGGTCGGATCCGGGAACTGGATTAAATAGACCAGCCACTGCCATTAGAAAGCGTGGATTTTGGTCATGATCTCTTTTGGTTCCGCCCGTCAACACAATATCATCAGCGATGCACACACACCCAGGGATACTTTCTGTAATTCCGTCCATATGCTGCATTAACAGATCCTGACTGATGCATAAACCAAAAGGTAATTTCTGGAAGCAGTATCTTTCCAATGGCATCCTGAAAGTAGTGAATTCCTGAGGTCCCTCTGCCAAATGAACCGACCAATATCCATGTTTGGCAACTAACTTGGAGAAAAACTTTGCTCCTGTGAATTGTGCATTCAATTCCTCTAATGTTGGGATCTTGTGTGGGCATCCCTTTAGAACAAGGTTTAGACATCCTGGGTCCAAGCATACCTGGATTGTGCTATCTTTACTCAGTAACCACGTGATAGAAGTGCACCAGTCAATGTGAGGATGCACAGGACAGATAATGCTGCTTTGCTCCATGTCATCCAACTCATTCTTAAGCTTCTCCTCTGTGCGCATGATCCCTGTTGTTGCCACCAGCATGTTGCATGTACTTTTTGTTTGGTTGTGTCTTATTGTAACCTCTGGTCACACCTCTGGAACCAAATTTCCTGCATAGGTGAGCCCAATGTCCTTATATATCACATGCCATGCAATGAATGCAGGGCAGCTCCATGGTGGGTGCAGCAGACTGCACTCCGCACATGCCTTGCCTGCATTCTGCATCCTGGCTACTTGCCAATACTGGTAGCTGTATCTAATGCTTGCAGACGTTGTTGTCCAGCCACAATGGCCGCAGATTTTCTGCTATCTTTTAGCATTGTGTCGATACTGTGACCTTTCTTTTTCTCCAGAAGGTCTTTTTGGAAGGATTCAATTGGCGTTGGAGCTATAACTATCTCCATTATCTGTTCAGGCAGCTGAGCTCCTGAAAAATTGGGGCCTTTCCCCTTAACTCAGCGCCTGCCGATGAACTGACCAATCGAATCTTGTGGCTGCTGTCTGTAAACCATTAGCTCCAAACTGTGAATTCTCAATTTCTCTTTTACACAAAGCCGATCCACAGCTTAACAGGATCCTCGGACAGACACAAAGTGTCAGCTCACTGCAACTCCTTGTTGGCTACCTTTATTTTCACTACTTGTTCCGTGACGGATAAATTTAAATAGCATCGTTCCATCCTCTGCCTGAAAAGCCTAAATTCAGATAGGACATATATGCCCTTACAAATCATGCCGGGGAATTTGGTGGTCACCTTTCTAATGTTCCCTGTCTTTTACAGGTGCTCCTGATGTACAGGGGTTTGTAACCTCCCTAGTCTGTGGACAGATTCGCCCATGCAGCTACTCTATTTCTTTCATTTGTTCTCTTCCCTCTTTTTCTTGTGGCTGCAGTTCAGGTTTTTTTTCCCGTTTCACACACTTTTGTCTTTTGCATGGGAATGGTATCCAGGGACTTCGCAATGGCCCTGCAGCTTTTACTGCCTGATTTCAATCTGACTTGTTGCTCCCATGAACCCCCGATCCTACTATTCCACAAATCAGGTACTCACTGTTCTACAAAGCACTGTCTGTCATGGGTTTCAATGCACACAGAGCCTATGTATGTGTGCAAAATCTTGTCTGTGGCTACTCCTGTGGTCTTCAAACTCACATCGCTGCCATCATGTTATGTTGTCTACTTTACACAGACTCGCAAATCCCACACATAAGATTTGTCAACCATACATAGGTTTCGTTTATTTGAAGGTACAATACAGAATGGCTGAGCAGACAGATCTACTTAATGGATTCAGCACCCATTACTCACAGGGACAGCACAGCTACATTTCCTGCACGCGCTACCAGCTGCGGGTCACATGCTGCTTTAATCCTGGTTACTTGCTCATTTGCATATTCCCTTAAAGTGATATCACAACGTTGGTTAATGGAGGAATGCTGACCGACACAACCCCCAAAGATTGCATCTCTCTCAGTACTGCATGGAAGTGCCAGCTCAAGCTTTAAGAGTGGGAGCTTGATCCCACAATTTCTTGACTGACAGGGAACAGAGATACCGACTAAGCTACGTTAATACTTAAGAAATAAACCATGAAGATGTTGTTTCGTGCCTTGAGGATTCAGGTAATGTGCATAAATACCAGAGCTTTGGTCTTATGGTTAGTATGATAATCTAGACCAAAGGGTAACTCAGCTCTATGACTGCCAAGCAACTGTAATGCTATAAATATTGTTGTGATAATGCAGTGTTCAAATCACTTAGTCAGTCACACTTGCGTAGCGATGCAAGTCTTGTAGAGTGAATCTAGAGTTCAAAAATCAATCGCAGTCTTGAATATACTCAATGGGTTGGGCTAGTAAATTCTAAAAATCCACAATGCTTTGAGTGAAGAGGGGTAATGGGATTGATTAGATTGGTTAATAGAAAGCTGACATGGACTCAATGGGCCAAATGGTCTCCTCCTGTGCTATAATTACTCTGTGACTCTAATAGATTTTCATTTCTGCTTACTTGGGGAACCCTTAGTTTTTCTGTTTGTAATCAAATGTCAGCAGTTACAAAATATGAATCATTTTACATTAAAATTGATGGCTTGTACACTAAATTGTCAGGTCATGTGACTTTTATTCAAAATCCAATGTTTTCTTCAGATTGTGAAGCATGTTAATAAGCATTAATTCATCATCTGTTAGAAGTTCTTCTCTGGTAGGCGGGTTCCACTGCACCAACCCTATGGGTACGTGGGCATCCCCTCGGTCTCTGACATCCGCAGGTGCCTCATTCTTGGCCCATGTCTGATTGTGAGCTGAGCCACTGTTGGTCTTTTCACACTGAGCATTTGGCAATGTGTTTAAATCATCTCCTTCAGATACTGCGGCTGGAATCTGTTCTGCAAACCTGTTGCCAAATGCACTCCTGCAAAACCACCGACTGTACACTGAGCTTGGGTAATCCATTTCCAGTGCAGAGCCCGAAGATTCAAATTTCTGGAGACCTTTAACATTTCTGTTTGGTGAAAGGGGAATCAAAATATTTTCCATTTGAAGTTTAGCCTTAGTTGCCTGAACACTGAGAGCTGTGCTATTTTGCAACAATTTATGCTGAACTTTATCTAATGGGACTGAATGTTGCATTGCATCGATTATTTGAAAGACGGATTTGTAGATATTTTTGGAATAGTTTTGTCTGTGACCACAATGTCCGATATTCAGTATCTCTGCATCTCTATGACCAGAGAACTTTTCCGAGCATGCCCTAACCGGAGATTGAATGGGTCTCTCCTGCTCCAAGTTGGATTCCCTGTTTATTGATGCACCACTTCTGGAAGAGAGATTTTGGAAGGATGTTGTTGCAGATCGACTGACATGGTCTTCCACATCCAGGTAATTCTCCCTGTGTACCATGCTGGTACCCCATTGCCCGGGTTTATCATCCTTTGAAGTGACCTTGTGTGAGAGGTTTCCCTCACTGTGTTCTGACGCTGGAGCAGACTCGAGTGTTGTGATGCTTTGGCTCCAATGCTCTTGACTTTGCAAACTCCAAGCATATGGCCAGCTGAAGGAAGTACTGGTTGTTCCAGCTTGGCTTATTTCATCTTCAGTACTTACACTGTCTGCAATTCCACCATCTGCAGGTACTGCAGAACTCCCTACCAACTGGTCAGTTTCTTTAGTGACAGCATGACTCAATACAAATTTATTTCCATTGGACTGATGGATTTCATCCACAAAAGCAAAATTTTTGCAAACGGATGCTTCATTAAGCACATGTTCTGAAATATCTGTTGCGGATTTTTGCATGTCAGGAGTAACATGCTCTTGCTTTTTGCATTCATCGTGACCAAATTCTACAATGACCGGTGGACTGATATTTGCTCTGAGCATGTCTAATAAAGTATTCTCTTTGCCATCAATTATATCAAAGGCATTGAATTCTACAGAAGCTACCAGCTTTTGTCCCCTTGTGAATTGACAGGTTTCATCATGATGTCTACTGTCTTTCTGCAAAGTGCTCTCATAAGACTGGATGATTCTTGGTTGCTCAAAGCAATGAGCAGAGAGGGTGAAGTGACTGGCCTGTTGGTGTGAAGTTTCAGATAGTGCAACTTGACTAACATGTGAACAGTTGGAAGTCTGTAACCCAATGCTTGAACTTAGCTGAAAGTTTCCAGATGATGTCTGTTGCCACTCATAGTATTTATTATCCAAGTCTCCATTTACCTCCAATAATTGTAACATATTATTTTCCTTATGTTTATTTTGAGACTTTGGACATTTAAAAATGGTTTCTTCTTCCTTCAGTTGGTTGACACTGCATGGAAGATCTTCCTGGATCAGGTTTTCAACTTCACATTTAAGTTTGCTTTGTGAAGCATGTTCTAATTCCACATGAGTTTGAACATCACCAGAAAGGAGATGTCCAAATTTCTCACTAACTATCTCCTTGTTCATGTTGGTCCATTCTTCCATGGATGCTGAGATGGTATTAGGTGCAGGTTTAGCATTTACCAGGGTTAGGGTTCTTGAACAACTCCGACTGTCTCGAAATCTTTTCTTTGTATGATGTCTAATCCCAGAGATGAAAGTCTTCATATTTGGTAGGCTGATACTGTTCTCGTTTATTAGCTTAAGCTTCTGTTTTCCAAATGAATTGCTGCTTGGGGAAAGTATTGGTGTGGTACAGGTTCGATCTGTGAAAATTTAGTAGGAATAATGTTTTTATAATAAACAGTTTACTATTTTACTGACCCAAGTTTGAATACAATAATTCAATAATTTCTTAAGGCAAGTCTTATAAGGTATGTCTCCCTCCACTTCAAAGATCTATTTGACATCTTTGCTTAAGAGAGTGGTCAGATAACCCAACCAAGGACGCAACTAATCCCATCCTTAAATTATCTAATGTGGTAGCATAGGGGTTATGTTTTGCATTAGAAATATAGGTCCTGTGGATTCAAGATCCTACCTTAAGTTGTGAAATGGACTAGATGGTAATTTGGGAGCTCTAACCAGCATTGAGTGGCCATTATTATTAAAATTGATGGCATGTGGAAACCAAGTTTTATTAGCCCAGGGACAAACAAGATTTCACAGAATTGTTACAGCAAAGAAGGTGTTCATTCAGCATGTCATGTCTGCACCAGTTCTCCAAATGAGCAATTCACCTAATGTCATTTACCACCCACCTTCTCCCCGTAACCCTCCACATTCTTCCTTTTCTGATAATAATCCAATTCCCTCTTGAACGCCTCAATTGAACCTGGCTCCACCACACTCTCAGGCAGTGCATTCCAGATCCCAACTACTCACTTTGTGAAGTTCCCCCTCGTGTCTCCATTGCTTCTTTTGCCAGTTGAATTAAATCTGTGCCCTCTGGTTCTTGAAACTTCCACCAATAAGAACAGTTCTTCCTATCTACTCTGTCCAGTTGCCCCATGATTTTGAATTCTTCAATCAAATCGCTTCTCAATTTATTCTCCAAGGAAAACCATCCCAAATTCCCTAGTCTATCTATGTAACTGAAGTTCCTCATTCCTGGAACCATTCTTGTGAATCTAATTTGTGACAATGTTAAAAATGCAGGTCCCTTTAAGAGTAAACCTGGACAAGCTTCAGAATGAATTGAGGGGAGGTGATGCTTATTGAAGCCTGTAATTAAGAGCTGGGTTTTTCGCCAGTAGTTTGTGAGCTTCTGCACAGGGAAAGGATCCAGAAAGGAAGAGTGAAAATTGGTATTTATCCTGAAATACAGTTTACAAATGAAACAGTTGTGATTCACAATGTCTTCTGCTGCCTGATTTGGTAAATGGATATTAGCCTATTGAACAATCTGTACAGAATGACCTAATCCTAAAGGGAAAAGGTATTAATCAGAGCTCCAGTGGTCTTTGCTGGAAAGTGTGTGCATAGGGATGGTGGATGTGGATTGGATGATTCACCACGAGGTTCAATTCTGGTGCTCCCTATATCAAATTACCTACCACCGACTTGCTATCTAGGGTCGTAGGAAGAATGACTACTTGAGCCAAGGTCTGGAGTACAGATTTGGTACCACGAAAGGCTGAGGCAACACTTACAGGGTGAAACCCAATTTTATTACATTATTTAATGCCATTTTTATCCTTGAATTTGAACTATTAAACTTGGTGCCTCAACCCAGTTGCATGGTTCCACTAACTTGGTGTGAGACCATTCAATTTCACTAGACATTCAATGAAATACAACCTCTGTAATTTAATCTCTTAAAATATATAACCTTGCGTTCAATTGAATAACATTTGTTGATTTTTCTGTCAGTTTGTTTCCAAAAACAGTCAGTGGATAAAGTTCTCCAAGTCCAATATGCTGAACTTTTGATTTCTACTTTTCATGCACAATGTGCCCTGCAGCCAACCTACCCCCATCTCCTTTTTCTGCCTCTGTACAGTTTCCCATTCAGCCCATTATAGTTTTTAAGGAGCTCCTCCTCAAGGGGGGGTCTAGAATTAGAGTTGTTAGTTGTGTCTGCAGTGTTTATAGTAACACTCTATTCTCAATCCATGTGATATCTGTCAACAGTAGGAATTGCACCTCGATATTCTTCCCCCCAGCCCATCCTTCCCCAACCTAGCAAACTTGAGTCCAAGATATTTTGACTAATTTCTTTGATGCGATGCGATATATTTATCCTACTGTCCTCTGGTGGATTTATTTCACTTCTATCAAATGTATTTGTATCTTATACGTTGTGTTGAAGACCTTTTCACCAACATTTCCTAATATATATGAATAGTTTACCACAAGTTCTTGAGTACCTTCTACATCTGGAAGTTGGGTATCTTCATCTCCATTGAACAAAGTTGAATTTTGCAGTTTCCATCCCATAGAAATTGCGGTTACATTTGAGTATCTGTCAGTTGCTGTTCTGTGAATACTTGCTTTGGGTCCAATGCGATTAGTTGGATCCCACAGTATTTTTCCACTCATTCCCCCAGTACAGACATCCACAGCTGATAAGCTTTCTTTCAACTGAGTCACTTTTAGAGGATTGCATGCTTCCCCCACCATCTCATTCCGGTCTTTGTAGAATGCTTTAGGTTCACTTCTCTCCAAGTTCTCAGTATTGAGGTCCTGTGATTCCATAGTCCCAATTTTCTCTAGGTCCCCAGTTTTGAATTCCAACTGGGAGCTTCTAGCCTCGCTGTAGAGAATGGAGCGGGAGCCATTCATATTGGGCAAGTCTTTGTCTTCAGTTTGCATACTACGAGCTTCACTGGAGCCATTTCTCAGAGACCGTTTGGTGTTAGTTGAAACACTAAGCGAGTTTCCTGTTGGATTATTGGCATCTGTCAGCTGCATCTCGGGAAAATTAATCTTATTGTTTAGATATTGACTTTCCTCCTGACTGCACAGATGATGCTGTGACTTGTATAGATTTTTCGAACAACTCCTGCTTTGGACTATTTGTTCTATTTCACAGTGCTTCAGCGTGACTGAAACAGAAAAACAATCCCTTTAAATAATGAATGGTTCAATCTTCAAAAACTTAATATTTTGTACCATCTCATGTCTTCAAAATTGCATTTTAATTTCATAAAAAGATACCAAATAAAAATGGAAGAAAAGTTATATGTCCTTGCTCTCCAAACTATTAAACATCAGAAAGATGTCTTTATTTTGTATCAAAATTGTAATATTTTTTCTTTGAATACTACATATTATTTACAAATTATGTGTTTCCAGTAGAAGCTTTTATATATTGTAATAGAATATTTATATAGCACCTCATCCTTCATTTGGGACTTCCAAAAGTATTTCACAATGAATGAATTGCTTTTCAAGTGCAGTCATTGGGCTCAATTTTCTTGTGAGCTTTGGGGCTTTGACATCAGAACCTAATAAGGGACCTAAGCCTGCACTTGCCAACACCAGGACTGGCTTAGACACTTTACCACGGGCGGCCTCCTAATTGGCTGCCTACGGACCCACTGTCCAATTAAGGGCAGGCGGGCTCCTGATGCTGCCGGCCAATCCGAGGGTCATCGGCTCTGAAGCCTCAGCAGCGCCACTTGGGGAGGTGGGCACTGCTGAGTCAGGTAGGCGATCTCGGCGCAAGTACAAATTAAAATCCACAACGGCCAAAGAGCAAGTGCCCTGCCTACCTCCAGGCAAACCCCTTCAGGTGGCGGGGGGGGGGGATATCTGGGACCACAGGTGCTGCCTTTCCTGCCCGCAGCCCCTTCAGGCTCCGGTGACTCCCCCCACCCCCTGGACTGCTGCAGGGCAGCCGCTTCCCTGAGACTGGTGGCCTCCCCTCACAGCGGAGGGCCGGCCCACCATCGGCAAAATACCTGCGGCCCTGTAAAATGGGCCTTGATATGACTGTCAATTATGCAAGTTGGAGGCCTTCCCTGCGGAGCCTGCCACTGGGAAACTTCCCTGGAGGCAGAACAGTGATGGGGAGCAGCCCCGAGGCAGCTCCCTGCTACTTTACCAGCTCATTATCATCATATGCACAAACATAGCAGCCAGTCTGCACACAGCAAAGTCCCACAAACAAATGCTCAGTTGATTATGGTTTTGGTGCCACTGGTTGAAGAACTGTAGTCAGGACAAAGCCTTTGTATGTGGACCTGGGCAGACACATCAGAGAAACAACACCTCGGACCAGGCTAGTACTGATCAAAGGGAAGTGGATATATAACTGAAAAAGAGAAATAATAAAGAGAGTGGGAGAGTGGGAGTGAGTACACAGCAGTTTCAAGAGCTGGCGCATGTACAATAGGCCAAATGGTCCCTTTCCATGCTGTAAAATGTCTATAATGTCTCTGTGCTCAAGTTCTGTAATAGGACTTGAATCCTTAAGTTTCTATCTGAAGCTTGACTGTGCTGCTGTGAAGGCTTGATAAAGACTAAAGCAAGATCAGTCTTATCTAAGTTCAAACAAGTTTCTATAAAACTTACACTTTGAACTTTAGAATTGTGCCAAAATTAATTACAGATTAAGGTAATTCTATTTTTTTTTGCAGGGATCCATAGCACGTTCAGAAACCTCACTGTGTTAAAACCACAATGAACATCTGACATGAACAACAACATCTTGCATTAATCTAGCCCCTTTACTTAATTTAAAAAAAAACATCCCAAGGTGCTTCACAGGAGCATTGGAGAAAAATTTACACTGAGCTGTTGAAGGGCAGGTGACCAGAAGCTTGGTCAAAGAGGCAGATGTGATGTGAGGAAAAACTTTTTCATACAGCAGGTTTTTAGGGCCTGGAATGCGCAGCCTGAGAGTGTAGTGGAGGCTGATTCAATCGGGGCATTCAAAAGAGAATCCAACTGTTATCTAAACAGGAAGAATGTGCAGGGTTACTGGGAGAAGGCGGGAGAATGGAAATAGGCGAGTTGCTCATTCAGAGAGCCAGTGCTGACACAATGGGACAAATGGCCTCCTTCAGCACCGTAATAGGTCTGTGATTTAAAGGAGCGGCTAAAAGGAGGACTGGCAGAAAAGCTCTGAAATCCCCTCTCGGAGGTATTGTTTCTCAGATGTGTCTGCCCAGGTCCATGCGAAGGAGTCCATGGCACATACAAAGGAGTTGGTCATTGTCCTGACCACGGTTCCTCAACTAACAGCACCAAAACCATAACCCTGTCTAAACATAAGGCTGAGCAGGGGAAAAGAGACACTCATCTGAAATGCTGCCTTTCCCATCTGGGTCGCGAGTTTTAGTTCTTTAGAATTTGAGTAAGGAGTGGAAAATGTTTTAAAGAAATTAAACATCAGGGCAGTGTGGAGTGGGGGCATAGGGTTCAGCCTCCACAGACCGCTGATAAATTACTTAGCACATTGTTACAGGGAGAGCAAAGTACTTTGCAACCCAACATCAAAGTATGGGAAAGAGAGGGGACGGTGCCTTTGGAGTGCCTCCATTGGCCAGTTCAAGAAGTTCTGACTGGCCTGCAGGAGATGGATCATCTCGAGAAACCAGAAGGGAAAATGCAGGTAAACTTAGAAGCTAACATACCCCAGTATCGATTACCTGTTTCAGTATTCACTGCCTTTCCATGTTCTACATCCCTGTCAATTCCTTTATTCTGTAGACGTGGAACATCAGCAGCATGAAGGAAATTGGGCGTCATCTTACAAGGTCCCATTGCCTCACTTTCAACAGCTTGTTTTCCATTCTCTCTTATCCCATTTCTCTGTGATTCTGAGGAAATTTTTATATGTTCCTCTCTTTGCCTTTTACAGTTATCTTTAATGTTCTGTACCTCGTCGACAATCAGATGTGAAGCAATCACAGAGACAACCTCCAATTTGCTGTTATCTAATTCCACCGGTAATTCACTATGTCCTTTTGCTCCTTCCCTCCTCTTTGTCTCATTGTTGTGTATAGTGTGGTTCCTTAGCATTCTCTTTACCCAATATTTCCAACAACAGTTAATCAGACAGATAGCTACTGCCAGTAATAATCCACCTGGAGAGGTAAGGTTATGAAATCCAGGATTAGCTTGCAATAATAAAAAAATTACATAGTTTCAAACTAAACTCTATCCAACACATTATCACTCACAAACTATAGCTCAGAAAGACTCCAATCCAGGTTATATTCAGATTGCAACTTTGTCCTGTCTGAGTTCTGTGGGCTTTGAGGTTTAGAAAGGTCTGTGCTCTCTATGAAAATCAGATTGATCAGTGTCCAAACATTGCCAAAGCATGCTATCGATCTTCACGTTAGCATTGCAGCCAGAGAGTTAATGTGGAGGAAAGTGAAAACTGAATTTTATATTTTCGCATGGACAAACACATTTTGGAAATTCAAAGGACAGAATTATATACACCCAGGTCAAGTGATGGCCAATACCTAGATAATGCGCTTGGACAGGACCTTCCAAACCCGCAACCTCTATCATCTAGAAAAACAAGGGCAGCTGATGCAGAGAACACCATCACAGAATTACAGTGCAGAAGGAGGCTATTCATCATGTCTGCACCGGCTCTCTGAATGAGCAATTCACTCAGTGTCATTCCCCGGCCTTCTCCACATAACACTGCACATTCTTTAATTTTCAGATAACAGCCTAATTCCCTTTTGCGTGCCTCAATTGAACCTGCCTCCACCACACTCTCAGGCAGTGCATTCCCAATCTTAAGCACTGTGTGAAAAAAAAGTTTTTCCTCATGTCACTTTAGCTAATTTTGCCAATTACTTTAAATCTGTGCCCTCGTGATCACCTGCAAGTGCCCCTCTAAGCCACATTTTTTTTATTCACTCACAGGATGTGGGCTTCTCTGGCTGGGCCAGCATTTATTGCCCATCCTTAGTTGCCCTTGAGAAGGTGGTGGTGAGCTGCCTTCTTGAACTACTGCAGCCCATGTGGTGTAGGTACACACACAGTGCTGTTTGGGAGGGAGTTCCAGGATTTTGACCCAGCGACAGTGAAGGGACGGTGATACATTTCCAAGTCAGGATGGTGGGTGGCTTAGAGGGGAACTTCCAGATGGTGGTGTTCCCATGTATCTGTTGCCCTTGTCCTTCTAGTAGTCATGGGTTTGGAAGGTGCTGTCTAAGGAGCCTTGGTGAATTCCTGCAGTGCATCTTGTAGATGGTACACACTGCTGCTACTGTGCGTCGGTGGTGGAGGGAGTGAATGTTTGTGGATGTGGTGCCAATCAAGCATACTGCCCTGTCTTGCATGGTATCAAGTTTCTCGAGTGTTGTGGGGGCTGCGCTCATCCAGGCAGGTGGGGAGTATTCCAACCCATTCCTGACTTGTGCCTTGTAGATCATCCTGACTTGAAACTCCATTGCCATTCTTTCACTGTCGCTGGGTCAAAATTCTGAAACTCTCTACACCACATTGACTGCAGTGGTTCTAGGAGGCACTTCACTGTCACCTTCTCAAGGGCAATTAGGTATGGGCAATAAATGCCAGCAACACCCACATCCACAGTTTTAAGTTAACCCATCCACCCCGGCACAGGCACAATGGGCTGAATGGCGTCTTACTTTATTGTACAGCTCATTATTCTTTCACTTGTATATTGAGATCAGCAGCTAAGGGATGGCACTTGCTGCTACCCTTGAAGAAATCTGACCACAAAGAATTAGTGGGCTCTGTGGCAGGACAAATTTAAGCCTTGTTGAATGAGGTGTAACTGAATTTTTTTACAATGTGCTTAGTCATAATTACGTAGGAACGCCCTCTCTGTCCCTAAAAAAACTGATTTTACAAATTTGGAGAGTGATTCCCTCCATTGAATGATGATGAATCTATAGAATAAATGAAAAAGATTGGATATTTGAGCTTCTACCTTAATCCTATCAATATGTCTCAATCTTTATTTTGCTCTCTCAAAATGATTAAAAACGGAATGTTTTTTACTTCCTAGTTTGCTGTCTGTGGCAATTCGTGATGCGATTGGTTGCTCAGCCTGCTTGATGACCTCACTGGTCCTGGGTACTAGAGATCCCGTATAGGTAGTGCCAGAATGAAGTTGACATTTTAATAGAAAATAAACCTTTTTTAAAATATATTCTCACCTATAAATCCATAAACCACTGCTCGAGCACTATGGGTAGGAATGAGTTGCAAGGTGGGAGCTGTAGCAGGGAGTGAAGTTGTTACAGGGAGCCAAGTTGTGGATGAGCAGTAACTAGGACCGAGATTCAAGATGAGCTTTCCTTTGACATTCTCCGGGCTTTGGCAGAACAGGCTTCCTGGATCCTTTATAGCCTCACTTCGTGATTCCAACAATAGCACCAAGTGACAGCTGCACTCCCATGGGTTACTGTTCAGGTGTAGATTCTGCACAGACCCAGGGACCTTGGCTAACATCACAAGATGGTTATTGTTCAGAAACAGATGGCTCAATCTCTGCAAAGGTCCGAAAGCATCTTTGTCAATGAAAAGGAGCTCATTGTTGGATAAATCTAGCTTGCTCAGGGAGCTCAAGCCATAGAACGTGTCTGTGGATATATATTGGATAAGATTTGAGGCTAGATCAAGTTGATTCAACTGGGTCAGTGCAATGAATATTCGTGGAGGAAGATAAGAAAGCTTATTGAATTCAATGTGTAATTTATTAAGTGAAGTCAGGTCTGAAAACCATGAGGGCTTAAGCACATCGAGTGAATTTTTATTCAGGTTCAGTTCAGTTAGATTTTGAAGACCTGTGAATGCTAAGCTTTCAACACTGCAGCTCTCCAGCCTGTTGTTGGAAAGGTCCAGGAGTTGAAGGCTGCTCGTCTCGTTTGTTGACGTGGTAAACACATGGCTTAAAAGCGACATTTTGAAATCAGTAATTGACAGGAACCACAAGTTGGAGAAGTTCTGGAATGCTCTGGGTTTAATCATCGTGATTGATCCTCCCTGAAGCAGGATCATTCCTATTGACTTTGGCAAATCTGTCAAAACTTATACACAAAACAGGTTAAAAAATACACAGAATCACAAAGAACATCCAGCATAGAAACAGATCATTTGGTCCACCTTTTCTATGCCTGTGTTTATTCTCTACACCCGCCTATCCCATTTCATCTTTCAGAATATCCTTCTGTTCCTTCCTCCCTCATGCACTTATCCAGCTTCCCTTGAATGTATCAATGTCATTGGCCTCAACCATTCCATGTGATAGTGATCCCCACTTCCTGATCCCTTGCTGAGTAAAGAAGTTTCTCCTGAATAATATTTTTGATTTCACAGAATCATAAAGAACAGCTGCAACACAGAGGAGGCTATTTGGTCCATCATGTCTGTGTTGGCTCCCAGCAAGAGCAATTCACCTTGTGCCACTTCTCCATCTTTTCAAATTTTTCCTATTCTGATGACTTTTCTGTTTTTTGCTTTGGTTGTACTGACATCACAGACTAATATCCGTACGCTGCCAACATTCATGAATGTTGCCAACGGCAGCTGAAGTAGACATGACCCGCTGTTATGGGTAGTCATGATAATAGAAAACTTATAAATGTAGATGATAAAGCTGGGTCTTGAAGTAACTATCTTATGGTTAGGAACCTGTTCCGGATTCCCTCCCACAAGTGAAACCATCCTTTCTTTGTCCACTCTTTCAAACCCCTTTATAATTTTTATGACCTCTATTATGTCAGCTATAACAAATTCCAAAAAGAATTCCATACAACAAATTCAGAATTTTTCTGGGCTATAACATTCTTTGATTCCAAATCCATTTCTTTTAGATATTGCAGCCTTTTTAAATGAGTTCCTAGAAGTTTCACCCCTCCACTGTGTAATGAAGCTAAGCTCTGAGTAACTGCACCCCTGATCTATTAGTATTGGTGTTAACTCTTGCTGACGTTCAGTTTTACATGTCCCAGCCACCACCTCATCTTTCATGTGTTAAACACAACAGGGCTGAGCCCAGAACCATCCCCATTCCACATCCACACACATGTATATCTAGCAGGCGTCAATGGGATAGTGGTCGTGAGCAGGTCACTCTCTCTTTCCAGTCCAGGGCATCAGAGGTAGTTGTCACATCCCACTGGCTAAACCTGATTGAGATCAGCAAACTCACCATGAACCATAGATTGAACCTGGATGTGGGATGAGGACAGGGCTGGGCTCCCACGTGTTCAACAAATAAAGGATGGCCATGTTGGTGAGGTACCTTGTCTAAAGGACTCAGTACCACAAGACAGGGCATTTACCAAGAGTCATCTGGTGAAATTTAAAAAACTATATAGAGCTTAATTAATATCTAACAGATTACTAATGGAGAATAATATTAATAAATAACAGTGATTGAAGGACAGTGCACATTATGGCATAACAACCAGGAACTATGAGAAAGTAGAAAGCAATGTTAAAAAGTGAGCATGTCTGGCTGATGAAAGATCCAATGATGACTTTAATGATGGCAGCCAGATTCACACAGAGGTTCATAGTAACCGCAGTGATGCAATAAGCTGTTCCCATTAGCACAAAGAGCCCGTTTGTACATAGTGTCATAATATAAATTGCTGCCATAATACACTGAGGGGCTGGAACTTGTGTAAAACCCCTCAGGCTGTATGCACCAGAGAATGACATGAAAGGTGTATTGTAAATATGACCTGAAATTCAGTGCTTCCCAAACTATTCTCCAGTGTGACCTCATTTTAACACCTGAAAATTAATGTGATGGCAGATACCAGCAAAAACAAAATAGCAATGAAACAGCACAGTAATATTCAGTATATAAAATTCACGTTTTGTGGATCAGCATAGAATACATCATATAAATATGAAAACCTGTTTTTAAAGCACTTTGTAAAAATGTTTTTTGTGAACCCTCTCCCCCCCCATCTCCTGCAGACACATTGTAATCAGCCCCTCTTCCCCCACCACACAGATGCACATGCCCCTCTTCTCAACCCTTACGCCCCCCCACTCACTCACTCAGTAGCCCAGCTTACCAAACCCCTTCCCCCACTCATTCACTCAGCAAGCCCCTCTTCCCAACTGCATTTCCTCCACTCGCTGCCCCCAACACACACACACACACACTCACAGTCCCTCTCCCCTTCTGGTCTAGTTGCTGATGTTTGTGAAGCAGAGTCACTATGCTGGGGTCAAGAACCTGTACAACAAGCAAATAGGAGCAGAAACACAATAACGTTTGAAGCCACTGCTCACCTCCACAGCTCAGCTGCGTGACCTCCCAGCTCCTCCCGCACTCAGTCAGTGACCAATTTACACTTGCGGGCCTCTGGCTGTGCCAAGCATGCACACAAACATCCTAGGCCCACTTAAACACGCCATGAGAAGTGGTTTCTGAAGTGAAAGTGCACTTGGGGCTCACAATCCATCCTGCTGTTCAGCAGAATTGATCCAATAGATCCAGTGCCTCTGGACTGGGCCACCTGCTCTCCACAGTCGCCATTGCTACCCGGAGGAGGTGGAGCTTGGAAGCCCAAATGTGACCTCTGTGACCCCACTGGGGGTCGCGACTCAATTGGTCAAGTACAAGGGTCTGGCATAGAAAGGCTTAGCATGGGACTGGGTACACAGTGTGCTGTAAAGGAACATATGGTCGGAGTCTAGAGGACAGTTTTGTACTTGATAGAGACGTGTGTAGAGGCAAGCATGGAGACAGCTCTTAGCTTAGACCTTATACTGTATATATGTACATAGCTACAAGTAGCTAATAAACACTTACTGTTAAACTATACAAGACTTAGAACCTCTTCATGAGACCTACCAAACTACACACAACATCTTACAACAATTGGGAATGCTTGCCGTAATTGTAAAATGTAGTGAGGTACTCAAAGTGTCACCTACTATATTGAAAGAAATTGAACTGCCCTACACTTTATGTAATGTCTAATTTAAACATATTTAGCACACTTTTACAAATGTCATGGATTAAGTGTGTTTTTGAAAAAAATAATGGAAAGGGTGAAGTTGTCAAGGTAAAATGAGAAATCCTAGCTGAAGACTCAAGGCCCATAAAGTTAGCCATTGGCAAAGTCTAAGAGAGTCAGAGAGCAGGGAAAGCTTGGTTTAGTAATTAGGTGATACAAAGTTCAGGGCTTAAAACCCTTTAAGTTGAAGGAATGAGGTAAGAAGTTCCATCTTTCTCAGAGCCTGGGAAAGATTGAGTTAGAGTGAGAGGCAAATGATTTGCCTTTAGGAGTCAGCTTCTGAGGTTCTTTGTGTGGACCCTCACTCGCAACGAGTGTGGATGGAAAATTCAGGGTTATATTCCCATCTCCTCTATTGCATTGACCAGTGATTAAGCTTCACTCAGGAGCGAATCCCTTACATAACTACCTCCATTACTTCCACATGGTGAGGACAGAGGAAGAGTGAGGCGGAGGATGTAGTGATAGCTAAGGAGGACCAATAGAGGAAGTTTACAGGAAAATGATCTTTGCAGTAATGGTTTTCCTCTGGTTTGGCAGATGTGTAGTCAAGCAACACTGCATTGAAAATTATGCACTTGAGCTGCTTCCATCTCCTGCTGGAATAGTACTCACCCTCCTGCAGCGAAGACACAAGCTTACAATTGGCCAGTTCTCCAGCACAGGTACAGTGGCTGGAACAGGACTGTGCAGCAGCGGACAGCAGAGCTGCCACTAGACACGTTAAGAAGAAACAATCTGTTGAGAGATGCAGAATTTTTTTTAGTGAACATAAGAATAGAAGGAGGCCATTCAGCCCCTCATGCATGTCACACCATTCAATTGCATTGAAACTGATCTTCATCTTCATTCAATTTACCTGCCCTGGTTATCCAACCCTTTAATACCCTTAATAACCTAACAAGGTTCTATCAATCTCAGTTTTGAAATTTTCAATTGACCCCCCCAGCCCAACAGCTTTTTGGAAGAGTTTCTTCCACATTTGTACTACCCTGTGTGTTAAGAAGTGACTCCTGACATCATCCCTGAACAGGCTAGTTCTAATTTTGAAGTCATGGCTCCTTTTGGGTGGACTCACCCACCAAAGGAAATATCTTAATGGGCTACTAAATCTGGTTCTTTGGCAGCCATGCTCATATCACGACATCTGTCAACCTTCTGCCTGTTCTTCTTGTGCCTTAAAAGGCAAAGCGTACAGAATGATGCATTAAACAGCATTAAAAGCCTGCTGCAAAATGCATAGCAAAGCTACTGAAAATCTTGTCCATTGAGATGAAGGTTTTGAATGAGGCTCTGATGCAGATCCTGTGAAAATCCTAATTAAAAGAGTTGACCAGTTTTTGATAGAGAACCAGTAGATTAGAGCACAGGTATACAAAGAGCAAACACAGTGAGCGAGGACAGGGATAGTACCCTGTCAAAGATTAAAAACCAATGGCTGAGATAGGTTCTGAATTTTGCTTTGCTGATGCTGAAAATTCATTGGAAATCAGTAATAAATGTCTTAATTAAAAACAGTATGCAAAGAGTCGAGAAAACTAAAATAAAAACAGAAAATGCTGGAAGCATGCAGCATATGGGGAGAGAACCGATGGATTGACATTTTGGCTGGGGTCCCTTTTTCATATATCACAAGTCACACAATTACTAGGGATATCAGACTTCTGTCTTAAAATCCCAGCCTGTCGATGTCTGGTTTACAGTAAGTTCCAGATATCCGAATCTAGGCACGTGAATTGTTAATCTCTTTCCTCTCTCCAGGTGCTGACTTTCCTGCTGTGTCTTTTCATCTTTCACTGTCTTAACTATGACTTGAGGAATTTGAAGTCATTAATCTCTGATTGCAATCACTCAACCTCAATCTCTTATACAAGTTTAACTACAGTGTGTACGTGAGTATTTTTCTCAAACTGTCAAATCACAAATCTCTCTCTCTCTCTCTCTCTCCTTGCTCTCGTTTATGTTGGGTAGGATTGTTCTCTCCATAGCTGCATGCTGACACTCCATTTTCCACCTCTGGGCTGCACCAGCACCAGAAACTAATCAGCAGCAATGTTCACTGTGCAGGTGGAAAGGGGATACATTGGGAAATGTGTCCTTTGCAGAACAGGTCTGATTGATTATAAATAATTAAAAACAGAAAATGATGGAAGAACTCAGCGGGTCTGGCAGCATCTGTGGAGAGAGAAATTGAGTTAACATTTCAAGTCCGTATGACTCTTCTTCAGAGCTGAGGTCAGGTCTGATTGATTCTTTGGGTTAGCTGCTGATGTTAACTAGGGACTGCACTTTGGTGTAGTCGAAAGGCTAATGTGCTGTAATGACTGAGAGGTGACTGTGCAGGTGGCTGTATAACTTCTGACAGGACCACAGAAGTTGGATAGGTTGTAAAGTGCACTGGTCTTTCTAATGCTTTTGGTCACTTAAGGCCTGTCCTTGAAAAGAAAGACAACTGAGTTGCAGTCATGCACAGCCTTTCCTGACCTCTGCAGTTCCCAAAATGTTTGTAGTCAATGAAATATTTCAGAAGTGTCACTGTTGCAATGTTGGAAGTGCAACAGCTAATTTGTGCACAGCAAGCTCCCATAAACAGCAAAGTTATAACGACCAGATAATCTGTTTTAGTGATGTTAGTGATGAGGGATAAATATCAGTCAGGACGCCAGGAAACAACTTGCCTACTCTTCTTTGAAATTGTGACATGGGATCTTGTATGTCCACTTGAGAAAAGGCAGTCGGGACCTCAATTTTATGTATCCTGAGAGGCAACACCTTTAACAGTGCAGCACTCCCTCAGTACGACATTGGAGCACCAGCCTGGGTTATGTACTCAAGTCTCCGGAGTGGGTCTTCAGCCCATGACCTTCACAGTCAGAGGCAGTCGTGATCCACCGTCGACACTGGCGCGGAAATGCTTTTTATTACAGGCACAACCCAGAGACAAGTCTTTCACAAATTTCCACATAAAGATCAACCGTGGAGAGTTGCGGTGGACTGGATGTAAGGCATGATGATCCTTTGATCGGAATTAAATGTCTTCTCTGGCCCGACAGCAAAGGAAGAAATTATTGTCCCATGTGTCACCAGGTACAGGAGATTCTAACTAACTAACTATATCAGATTGGAAGGCAGTGGTTCGCCCCACCCGCCCTCCCCCAAAACACGCCCAAGCATTTCATCTGAGTTTTCATTAAAAAGTAGTTTAATTGCAGTCAATCGTTATTGAAGTGTATGTGAAAAACTTGTCCAGACTGAAAAACAATAATATTATAATCGGCCATAGCAAAGTTATAGCTGAATATAGTTGCCTGAATCTTACAATGCAACAATTCATCTTTAAGTGTTTAAACCTCAGCTAGGACAATGGGAGATATCAGATTCTTAGCTCCCGTGTAGCTAAGAGGTAGGGAGGAAGCAGCTAGGAATCATAATCCTCATTGTTCAAGTGATTCCTGACGGAAAATGCCTGGTCCTCAGGCAAAGATTGGGTAAGAGACAGCTATGCCCCGAATAGCTGGTTGAGAGTTCCCACTCAGCCTCACACTAAAAAGATCCAACTTGGAATCTCTTCACGAGAGGAAACCAGAGGGCGAATTTTAAACAAAAAGTATAAAATATTTAAATGTTAAAAAATGCATTATACTTACTTTTCATCCTGTTCCGTGTAAATTTAACGATTTTACAGAATACAAAGACCTGCAAAACAATTCATGACTTTTCGGCTTTTTTTTGCCATCCGCTTCTTGACTTGTTGATTGAAGTTTGACGGTAGATTCCCAGACTTTCAGTAACCAGCAGAGCCTCTAGTTCATTGCAGATGTTAGTGAGCCGTGTGAAAAGAGATAAACATTAACAGGAGATGACAAGTCCCCACAACACCGGACAAGTGAGCAAATTGGAAGTTGCATGTACGGGTCAGCAAATGTCTCGATATTCTTAATCTTTTTAGTTAATGAGATTATTAACTGATCAAAGCTATGAGGCAACTGTAACTTGATTCTAAAAACTGCTGTGTCGATCTAGCTCTCCCATGGCAACATTTACCATTATTGGGATCAGAAGCACAGCTGTGTTACTTAATTGCTAACCTGGACTGTTCCTCTAAAGAGATCAACTAATCTACACAGAAATCCAAGGTAGATGTCTGCAAAATGCTCTAATAAAAGATTGGTAACCTGCTGGCAAATTTCAGGTCGATGAGAGGCATTCCTTCCTTTAATATAAAGGTTGTTTTGCATCTGAAACAAATTGTGGCAATAGGAACAAGACTAAGCCATTCAACCCTTCAAGCCTGCTCCACCACTTTTATCAGTTCTTTCTTTTAAATTCCAGTTCTTTGCCTCTTCTTCATGTCCCTTAATACTCTTACCCCATAGGCAAATTTATCTCTTCCTTTTAAACATTTCAATTCAATTTGCATCTATGGCATATTGGGAGAGTGCATACCTCATTTTCACAAGTTTTGAAAAAGCTTTGCCTGGGTTTGCTTTTTTTAAAAAAAGTCAGCTTAGCTCACATTCTAAGACTATGCCCTTTTGTTCTAGACTTGTCTCCTAGAACAGAAAGTGATTCTTTAAATACCCTTTCCATTCTTTTGAACCCCATAACCACTTGCATTTATATAGTGTCTTACAGCCAATGAAGTTAATTGAAGCATTGTCACAGTGTGGGAAATGTGGCAGCCAGTTTTCGTACAACAACCTCCCATATACCTCAACTGGTCTTCTGTTAGGCTACAAGACCATCTCCAATTCCACACATCTCGAGTTTAAACATCATTCTTGTGTAAAACTTCTTTCGAATGTTCTCTGAAAACCTGCGGGTATGACATTCACTGATTCACCCACCAATTCCAGTTCAGGGACAATCAAAAATTCGCAAAGCTAAAGCTTTCCAATTAGTTTATATATCTCCAAATATTTATTCAGATCCATGGTGATGGAGTCCAGCAATTGCCGACTAGTGATGAGAAACTCACTGATTTTCAGTTATTTGTTTTTTTTTCCTTTGTTGGGTTCGTCCAACATGAAAAAGAAACCCAACCTTGTATACATTTAAAAATATTATCCTTATTACTATTTCTTATTTTCAAACTGAACTTCCCTGCTGAACATAGACAATCAAGATGGTTGACCCCCCCGTCTGGAAATTATCCCCAGCAGTTTCCGGAAAAAAAGAATCCTCCCTCTCCATTTTGGGAATGTTGCACCTCATTATGCCTAAGGAGATTCTAACAGACCACCTGGGACTGTACAGACCAATTTCAAAAGGAGACACAGGAATTCTATTTGCATTTGTTAAGCCAGTCTTGCTGGTAGAGTCCATGTGTCCTCCCAAACAAGACAGCCTCAACATGAATGGCACCCCTTTCAACCCATAATGGCTGAGACATTATCAGTCCTGAAAACAAAGCCAAATTCCAGATGCTGGATAAACATCCTTTGTTGAAGTCACCGTAGGGAAGGAAGGTCACATATCCCAAGACACTGACCTTTTGAGCAGTTTAATATTACCTTTCTGAGCTGTGCAGCCAGTCTGCTGTTTAACATCCAACTGGCAGACCACACAGAAGCAAGCTGTATCCAGCTTGGACTCTACTGGAAGATCTTGTACCATTGCCTACAAAACTGACGCAGGCTCTGGATGCCTTCTTCATCTTGTGGCATCAATGCCACCTGAAAAAGATAATCTTACAACAGTGGTCTCCAGCCAGCTGACCATCAAATGTCTACATGAAAGGCTTCCTCATTGGATTCCTACTTTTGGAGCTTTGGAACTCTCATGAATCAATAATAATTTTCCTGTTGGTCCTTGTGCAATAAAACCTCCTTTCCTCTATCCCTCCCTTTACCGTGTGAATGCGGAGTGGAAAGTTGCAAACACTTTTTTGTTGTTTCGCTAAACTGCTGAGTTAATCCTAACTCAAGTTTTCTGCGGGATTATTAGTAACATTGGATCACACAAAAACCTGAGGGGTTGGGAAAATGCATGAAAAAAAAAAACAAAACACCTTCTGTTTAAGGACAAGTGGTAAGAGGAAAGCAGTGCTGTCTGAACTGAACCCCTCCTGTCCGTAACACATTCCTTCTTTTTACCCCCCAATAAAGGCATAATGGTTGCAGCCTTCCCATCCCCTGATACTACTCCAAATCTAGCAAGCTGGGAGAGATTGTACCTAGATCTTTCTTACCTGGCAGAAACCAGGCAGTTACAATGGAGTTGAACTTTTTTTTTCATTCTTTGATGGCAAGGCCAGCATTTGTTGCCAATCCTTAATTGCCCTTGAGCTGAGTGGCTTGCTAGGCCATTTCAGGGGGCAGTTAAGGGTCAACCACATTGTTGTGCATCTGAAGTCACATGTAGGTCAGACCGGGTAAGGACAGCAGATTTCCTTCCCTAAAAGACATTAGTGAATCAAATGGGATTTTTAATGACAATCGAGGATAATTTCACATTCACCATTATGGAGGATGGCTTTCCATTCCAGATTTTTTGTTAATTGAATTTGAATTCTGCCAGCTGCCATGGTGGGGTTTGAACCCATGTCCCCAGTAGGGTTGCCAACTGTGATTAAATGTATTCTGGGAGGCTTCATCACATGACTTGCCCCCCACAGCCTTGCCATTAGTCAGTCAATATATCCTTCCTACCTCAATTGGAAAGCAAAAAGACCCATTACCAAACTGGATGATACTTGACTATCAGCTAAACAGACATATTTGCCCATGTTTAACATTTTTATATCTGGTAAAGAGAAACGCTCAAAGTGAATGAGAAAAACACACAAACTTTAATGCCCTGAAGACTTTTCTCCAGGGTTGCGCACATTCTGCGGATTGATCTTCAATCCCTGGAGGGTTGGCAACCCTAGTCCCCAGAACATTAACCTGAGTTTTTGGATTACTGGCCCAGTGACATCATCACTATGCCACCTTCTCTCTCTCTCTTGCCCACCTCGATCAGACCAGACTGCAATATTAAATTGCAGGCAGCAAGGATGTCCTCTTCATGTGTATTCAGACTGGGCTCACATGATATCATCAGGGTCCAATCCGAGATTTTAAGTTGAGGCTTGAGTGGAGGAGCAGTGGTTGCTTTCCTGCCCCAGAGCTAACCAGCTGAGATACCAGTCAAGGCCCTGAAAGGTATGGTTTTATTAATTTGTTGTCTCTTTCTTTGTAAGGCCAGGAAGAATTGGTGTGCTCCACCGAACCCCACATAGAAACTTCTGGTCTCCTATGCTTTGAGTTTCTCCCATACCACCCCACTTCCTGACCGGGATTCTTCTCCCTTCGGCTTATCTGATTGGAGGAGACCATTCCTTTTGGTGGAGTACACTACCTGACAGGCTGGTGGATACAGATTCAATTGTTGGTTTCAAAAGGGAATTGGATAAATACTTGAAGAACAAGAAAATTGCAGGGACATGGGAAAAAGCCAGGAAGTGGGACTAACTGGATTGCTCTTCCAGAGCAGGTATAGTATGAGCCTTAGTGATGATCCAACTGTAAGGTCCAACCATCTGGTTTGACACCCCCCACCACCATCTCAGAAAATCATTCACTCATTGTAAACTTTAATTTTCCCACGCTTGGCATCATGATCATCTCTCTGAGTGACAAAACCAATCTGTGAAATTTTGTGTTACGAATTCACCGAGACACTTGCTTTCTGAAAGTTCTGTGTAACCAGTAGAGAGAGATGTTTTTGTACCAGGTTGGTATGGATTCTGTCTCAATTACCATACATTCATGGGCACTGTGCAATCCATTCCCCAGAAACCATTAGTTTGGTTTTTAACGCAGCCTTTTACAGAGGCAAGTGCCCACCAGGGGACATAAGAGGAGAAACCTAGGTCAAACTAGTGAAAAGTACAAGATATTTTGAATAACACAATTAATTTATTCAGATATATACAGGTACAGCTAAGGCTAATGCAAAAGAGTAGTATTAAATAGCATGACAGAGCAATTGATTGGCTGATAGGGAATCACAAAACAAAATCAATTGATTAATTGCTACTTAATGTTCCAACAAATACAGTCATTGAATTCAAGCAAATATCATATTTTAAAATCCATATTTTTACTATTTATTACACATTTACTCAGCAAACATGATCTTCCACTGCAAAAACAGAATTGCCTGGAAAAACTCAGCAGATCTGGCAGCATCGGCGGAGAAGAGTTGACGTTTCGAGTCCGCAGTTCTGTCGAAGGGTCATGAGGACTCGAAACATCAACTCTTTTCTTCTCCGCCGATGCTGCCAGACCTGCTGAGTTTTTCCAGTTAATTCTGTTTTTGTTTTGGATTTCCAGCATCCGCAGTTTTTTGTTATGATCTTCCACTATTAATGTTGTGATAAAGATCTCTCAATTCACAGACACGCCCCCAATGATCTACGTCCTCCGTTTAGACAATTGCGTCTTTATTTGATTCCTCATAGGTCTAAAGTGAGTGACGGTTTACATCTACAAGCCAATCACCAACTAGTCACTGTGAAATGCTGCAAGGTACATATCTTGTAATTACCTGTGAAGAGCTGAAGACTTCCAGCTGAGCAAAGGATTTGGACGTTCCAAATAGCCACGGTGACCCCGGGTTTGATGCAGAAAGAAAATCACCGGGTGGGGTCCCACTCCTCATTACTGCTTAGTGATCCTCTGCTGGAAGGTGTTATAATGTGCATGGATTCTGACTTGAGCACAGTCTAATTTGCCTGTGATACCGCACAGTGAAATAGCTGCTAATATTATTAGCTGCTAATATTCACTGTCTGAATCCACTGGTCAACAGGCTGTGTTTACTGTTTTGCTCCATGATGTCATTGCGATGCCACAGTGAACTTAATCGAAATTGTTGACATAGCTACAAAATGTTTTTCTTAGAAACGTGTTGGCAAAGCTAGTTAAGAGGATAATTTGAATCATCACATCTGCCACATCCCTGGGACACTTGAATTAAGAAGGTTTGATGTTTTCGATTTAATTTTGAATGACTTTGCCTAGCCGATCACTGCAGAAATGCTAATGAAGAGCCCCCGCGTGATTGCCTCATTTGGATACCATACCTCAGTTCAGTATCCTGAGGATTAGATGAATCTCAATCCTATTTCTCTCCATATCAAAATTTTAATGATGAATTACACACAGCAAAAAAACAAGTTTTTATTCAGGACAAAATGCTGCAATCAGCTCTGCAATTAAGGTCGCACACTGCGGTTAAATAAATCAAAACCATACGCTGGGACATAGCGTAATTGGTTTTCTGCACATGTGCGGACCCGTGCATATGCACAGAAGTGTATCGGTGATCGTCTTGCATTGTCAGGAGGCACAGTGGGTCATGGGAGCGAAGGTGAAGGTTATTTGGCACATCGAATCGTACTCCAGCTGGCATCAACACCGTCAGGGCAGGAGGGAAGAAAACCACAAAGACCTTTTCTCTTTAAAGTTAGTTTCTTAAAAATTTAGAGGAACTACTTTGTCTCCAAGTCATGCTGAAGATTTGGGTTGACGAATGGTAAGAGTCACATCCAATCACAATGACCCAGAATTTGCAGTCAGCTACCAGCAATCAGCCAATCGTATTGAATTATTCTCAGATGGCCAACAAAAGGAAGTCAAAAGCACTTTATCCTTGACTTTTAAATATTCCACTAGGGAAATAAATGACTATGATTGGGTTTAGTCAGAAGTTAAAAATATCGATATATACAAACGTTAAAATGTACGTGTTTATATCATAATGGAGAAATTTGACATCCTCCAAATATAACATGAGCTTTTCAGGGCCAATGAGGCTAGTGAGCAGTAATTATGAAGTTAGTATGCCATTAAAAACCCAGTTACATGTTATTAAACAAGGTGAAACTTTTCAAGGATTTTTACAGAAAGATTACAGGACAAGGGTGGAAGTTCCTGTGCATTCATAGACTTCCCATTTGTTGCTGTTTGGGGTCCCTCCAGAGCACACCCTCCAGAGAAGCATAGAATCACTGACAGCAACTTAGGGATCTCCGTGTTATTGTGTGGATGTGCAGATTACTGAAGTTGTTGTCAGCTTCAAATGGAATAATGATAGCAGACACTGACAGTTTCACTGTCATTACCACCACAAAACCTGAGCCATTCTGACATTTTGAAATATTAATCTATTTATGAGATTGTTCGAGAATAAGGAAACAACTCCGTAGGAACTATTTTCTCCTGTTCGGCCTCCCAATTGGAAACTTCCATAAACTTGAGCTCATCCGAAACTCTGCTGCATGTATCCTAACTCGCACCAAGTATCTGGATATCCAAGATTAAGCATCGTATAACTGGACGCCAATGGGCAAACTCTCCACTTAACTAACACTAGGCTCAGGGCATTGGTGACCATCTCAAGATACTAACCATGTTCTGAAAGGTATTACACTTTGTGTATTATTTGGTATCTGTGGGTTTGCTTCCAGCTTTCTCTGGTGCGACGTCCTTGATTTCCTACAATTTCATGCAAAAGGTTAACATAACCATATTCACTGCTCCAAAGAGGTTCCTTTTTTGCTGGGGAGCTCGTCCCCATTGTTGTTTCACTGTTTGTTGTGGCTGGTATGGCAGAGTCACATCTTGTACCTGGAAAAATCACAGCCTCATAGCCAAGTTGTCCTTTTCTCACCCTTCTGGTTGTTGACATGTCTGCCCTTAACAATGAAGTCGGCTGACTTTCTCCAGAAATGTCTTCACTCTTCAGACTAGTCTCGTCCACCTTCAGCTTTGGTTCTGCTCCTCGGTCACCCATGACACCTCTCTTGATATGTGCAATGTCTCCTTGGCTTCCCTCTTTCTTTTGGGTCACACCCTCCTTGCTGTGTCGTCTTTCAGTTAGACTGTTCATTAAGCTGGTACTTGAATCTTGTACATTGTCAGCTTCATCTTGGTTTAATATTTCTGGCCCTAGTGGATCTCTTGGTATGCCACTAGCCACTGAAGGCAAGTTTTCATCAGAATTCATGTTTGTACAAATGGTGTCATTCTCACATGTCAGTTTGGACAATGGAACGATCATTCCAACCGGTTTGCTATTTCCAGTTCTATCCTGTTTCTTGACATCAGACCTTTCCAGGTTCTGGAAGGGGGGCGTGTCCGATGTTTTTGAATTGTTGGCTAATTTGGAATGCAGAGCCATTGTCGACAATTCCTCAAAGGCTGTTAGCAATGGCTCAGGCCTTTCTTGCAGTGGAATGCTGTCATTTTTTTCCATTTCCTGGTTACTTTGTGCATTTGGGATTCTCTTATTTGTTGCACCCTCCCAGTCCTCAGAAAGTGACGAACATATTGATATGTTTGTGGTGTTTGGGATCTCTTGATCGCACTTTATTAATTTAGCTGGTGGTTTAAGAGCAAGCTCATCCTCCTGTCGAATCCCTGATGTAGTCGTTAGTATAAACTTTGCTGTTTTTTGTTTTTTGTGCACAGCAACACCCAACATAGAATTGATTGCTACTTCCTCAGCATTGGACCTCAACTGGTCTTTTGGTAGATTCTCTTTTGTAGCTTCCGGTTGAGGGTCCTTTTCCTCTTTATTAGTTTCTTGTCTGACTGGTGTTACCTGATCCTTCACCTGTTTCCTTTTCACCAGCAGAAAAACCAACAGCAGGAGCAAAAAGAATAACCCTACAAAGAAACACAGTTACACTCAAATGATGAGCAAAGTGAAGGTGAACAGCTCAGAGTTGACTGGTGGGTTTAAAAGCCCAAACTTCATCTTGGCAGAAAAGGAAAAGAAACCTAACCCCAGAAAAGAAAATTACAAAGTAAAATCTGAAAGTAATTCAGGTGTATCGTTCCCCTCCAACACATGGGTGTGACATTTGGAGCAGCGCTTCCCATTCCTGTATTTTGGTGTCACTGGATTATCGCCATATGGGGATTGCAGAGAAAGCAGTCTGGGTCTATGATAAGCCGCTCACCTCGTCCCATCCGTGTTCAGTCACTGAGTATAATTAAGGCTGTGATTGATAGGTTTTTGGACTCTGGGTAATCAACGGTATAGGGATCCAGCACGAAGGTGGAGCTCAGTCAAAGATCAGCCATGATCTTATGGAGCTGCCAAGCAGGCTCAAGGGGCCATATGATCTACACCAAATCTGACTTACTCCTACTTCTTATGCTCTGTGCTGTTACTGTCTGATTTCCCTACCACTCGCTGTGCCCAACCGATCTAATAGGTGCAAAAGCTGGAAATTTGAACAAAAATCAAATCTCTGCCGGTTGTGTGAATCTTAAGTGAATGAGATTGTGGGTGATATCAACCCACCTCATGTTGATACAAAATCTCACTCTCTTTCAGACAATGACTGAAATGGGAAATGGAGAATTCACACTGATGAAGCAGGGTGGAGCTATGTGGCTGGGGGATTAATATTCATTTGATCTACTTTGCACTATACCAATTCCAGATGCACTCAGAATTAACGCTGGGTATCAAAAAGGGTTCCTCACCAATTTATCTTTCTTGCTGAAGGTGCTGAATCATGGCAAGTGAAGTATCCGAGTGATAACGCTACATGTTTGAGCCTTGAGAGTGAATGCTGGTTGTAATCCTGATCCAGCCCAGCCTCTTCATTTGCAAGGGAGGGTGATTAGGAGTAGGAATGTTGGCTTGTTTAGTTCCTCCCTACCAAGCTCAAAAGCACTGACACCGATTGTAACAAGACAACTGTGGCCTTGGTTCAAATCAGCTATCATTGACTGGAGATTGAATTGGTAACATCCTCTTCCCAGAATCACAGAGTGCAGAAGAGGCCCTTCGGCCCATCGAGTCTGCACCGACACGTGAGAAACACCTGACTTACCTACCTAATCCTATCTACCAGCACTTGGCCCATATCCTTGAATGTTATGATGTGCCAAGTGCTCATCCAGGTACTTTTTAAAGGAAGTGAGGCAACCCACCTCCACCACCCTGCCAGGCACTGCATTCCAGACCGTCACCACCCTCTGGGTAAAAAAGTTTTTCCTCACATCCCCCCTAAACTTTCTGCTGCTCACCTTGAACTTATGTCCCCTTGTGATTGACCCTTCAACTAAGGGGAACAGCTGCTCCCTATCCATTCTGTCCCTGCCCCTCATAATCTTGTACACCTCCATCAGGTCGCCCCTCAGTTTTCTCTGCTGCAATGAAAACAACCCAAGTCTATCTAATCTCTCTTCATAACTTAAATGTTTCATCCCAGGCAACATCCTGGTGAATCTCCTCTGCACCCCCTGCAGTAAGTATGGTTCAGAACTGCCCGAGGTGCATTATCTGCATTGGGAAAACTGTTGGAAAATTATTGTCTTCACAAAAACCAACACCATCCTTCATATTAACATAAAACCAAATGAGTTTCACATAATATATGTTAAAAAACACACTTGTACAATAAAACTCTGCTGTAACATACCCAGCAGCCCCAGTAATGTTGGGAGTAGTATCTGAGATGCTGTGTGTTGTTCAGGCCAGGTTGTGCTAGTAGTTATCGAGCAGTTAAAATCAGATATGTTCCAGACAGGAATTCCCTTCAAGTTGGGTGGATCATTGCAAGTAACAGAATACCCATTCTCCAACACAGATTTATTCATGAGATCTGGAAATATTAATTGCAGAATTATTTAGGTAGACCCCAGCTTGACATTTGACTCAATACAGGGTTTTTATAAAGTCTTTGTGCAACTTAAACTTTAATAACTTTGGATGAGTGCATGATAGAAATGAACGGTGAATGGCATTTAAAAGCATAATTCATAAAGTTTTAACACAATACAGTTCAAATTTCTGGTCTTCAGTAGGATGACCAGTTTTCATGATACATATTTCAATCTGATTTTTCAACTCATTTGTAACATGCTGAAAATCTCCAATTCTCCAATGAATATGAATACAACATTAACAATAAAAAACTTGACGAATTATGCTTTCATATACCTTGAATTCTGGAAGTGAGGACTAAGGTCCTTAGTGCAGGCTTGAGAAACAACAGGAAGGTTGATAGGTCAGTCAAACTGATGTTTGAAAAATATCTAGACTGGGAGAGAAAGAAACACTATGAGGGTTGAGGGCGGAGGAAGACAAATTAGCTGCTTAGGAAGAGAAGGTCTAATGAAGGTTTAATCATGTATTATTCATTAAGTCAATCACATAATGGCATGTCATTGTTACTCAACCAGAGAAATCACAAGTCATTTTCAGGATATAAAATTAAATATGAAAACATTCCCAATTCCTTCCAGTTAGCACATTCATCTACTCAGCAAGAGTCAGTGCAACCTAGTTAATTAAAACAAGTTACCTCTCAGAAAGGATCTCAAATCTGTAAGTCCACAGAAGCAGCTCCAAGGATTGGAATAAAGGCTGATCTTCTGGGGCTTTGGTCCTGCAAAAGCTTCTGCCCTCAGGAAAGCCAATTTATTGTTGGAAAGATTGAGGATAGACAGCTTCAAATTTCCCTTGAAACTATGGTCAGCTATTGTGCTAATCATATTTTGAGAGAGGTCAAGTTCAACTAGATTGGAGAAGTGGGACAGGGCATTGACTTCAATTGCCCGAATTCGGTTTCTGGTCAAGGAAAGGCTGACAAGGCTTGCAGGGTTGGAAAACCAAGAAGCATTGATTGTTGTAAGTTGATTAACATCTAGATTCAGGACCAGCAGACTTGGGAAAAAATTGAAAGCTCCTTGCTCAATGCTTGTAATATCACTGTTGGCTATTGTCAGATTGGTAACAGAGAACAGGTTTGAATTGTTGAACACTGTCTTGCTGATAGTCCCAATCCCACTCTCCACTTTGAAAAGGAGGAGTTTTAATTTGGGGGGATAAAATGAAGCTGAAAGACAAAAGATTTCAGAAGTAACTTAGTTTGTAATTTGTGCACAGAAGAGATTAATATTGATGGTATGTACTTTAAAAAAAGCCAAAAAATTTCTAAAAGTGGAATTTGCACTTAACCATATTACACTTCAAATTTCTAATCTTCAATAGAATGACTAGCTTTCATGATATATATTTCAGTCCGATGTTTTAACTCAATTGTAACACTCCATCGTTGCAATCTCCATTGAATTTTAATGCAACATTACTGAATTTTGTAAAATTAGAGCTCAGACTTTGAAAAATGAAGTTATTTTGTAAATCAATTTATTATGGGTACAGTTCACTTTCAGAAAATAATTTTATTTGCCACAATTGTACTTACCATCTGGTATAATGGTGCAGAAAAATACATTGTGTAATGCTTTTGTACATGGGTCACTGGCCTCACACCTTGATGAATGCAGTAAACTCCAAAAATAAAGCACTAACAGTAATACTGAAAAGGAAACAACACACAAGTCAACGGCACAAATCATCACAAGGAGCCCAGTGAGATAAGCTAAACGGCCACATCTGGTACTGATTAAAGAATCTAAGGAACGTTATTAGGATGATACAGAAAGATGTGTTTTGTGCATCATTGGAGAGGGGAGAGTCAGTTCTTGTTTTTCTCTCATTTCATCTATTTAGTATCGCCCTTAACAACATATTACATAAAGCCTACAGCACATTATATGTAGGCCACTCAACAAGTCTATGCTGATGTATCTACTCCACACTAGCATCCTCCCACTCTAATGACCTCATCCCACTCTGTCCCCCTACTCCAATACTCTCTTCTCCCTAAAGGATAAACGAGGCAGGGTGGCAAGCTTGTTCCTCTACAAGTCTTGTGTAATCTGAACATTTAGGATGTGGACATGTCAGTGTATCGATGGTATATAATATATACTAAGAATCTTTTGCACAGCAAATTCTAGATCCTGGGCATGTGCCTACCAGAAGTGAGTGCTTTGCCCACTGAGCTGAGTGAAAATGGTGGAGCAAGTCTCCTTCCTCCACACTCATACACCTGCTGGGTCTTTGTTACAGAGCCGGTGCCTCACCTTCCTGCTCAGAGTTGGGTGTGCTGTATGGTTAGGGTGGAACTCTAGGTCAGGGGTAAAACATTTCTAACAAGTATTTTAGTAGATGTAAACGCAGCATGACAAGCTAATCAAATCAAATCTCAAACATCACAAAGTGATTTGAAGCCCAAGTATAATTTAGAAGTCTAAACATTTGGGAGGGAGGGGGGATATAATGAAGCTGAAAGACAAAAGATTTCAGAAGTAACAACTTGTAGTTGGCGCGTAGAAGAAGTTAGCATTTGATGCATTAAATTTTAGTATGTGTAAGCAATTTCTAACCTCGGCATCCCCATGGATTTACTTACATTTCATGTTTCCCGTTTCTTATACTGTCTGTAACATCCGGAGGAAGCTGGGTTCTGCTGTTTCACAGCTGGCACATGAAGATGGCATCTGAGAATTTGAAGACTCTCTGCAAACTCTGAAGGGCTGAGTAATCTGTCCTGTGGTTTCAACTATTGGAAGACATGTTTCAACAGGTGCATGTTTATCCGGTATCTGTATCTATGGATACCGGACTTTACTCTGTTCCTCTGCATGAGCAGCAGTGTGTGGTACTTCTATCTACAGGGGACATAGAGCCTGAACTGTTTCCCTGGGGTAAGCCCACACACTGAAATAATGCCACTGTCTTACCGATTGATGGGAAAGGTGGTCATGCCTTGGTATACATTTAACGGCATTTGTCCTGTGTCTTTGTTCACGATTGGTTGATGAATCAGTCCTTATTATAGTCTAACCTTGCATCTCAACTTGCAAATACCCACTCACATTGAATTGTACATTTTCTTCCAAAATAAAAATCACGACAAATCTTAACTGCAGCTGAGCAACTGCCACACCTAGAGAAGTTAGATAGCGTGACATAACGGCGTAAAGAGACCACAGTATACAAGAGAGCTGGATCTGACCTGAGTGAAGGAATTACAATGGGAGTGACAAATTGATCCACTACACATCCGGGCTTGGGAATGATTTGTTCCATTAAATAGGATCCTCATAAAGTGAGGTATTGTTTGATCGTCATGGTTGCTTGAGTGAGCAGAAGGTGTTAAATTCAGGAAAAATAGATCAGTAACCAAAGAGACATCGCCTTCTGTGATATACAAACAAATAGTTCCATAATCAACGAGTTTCCATGAAAAGATGCTCCCCCTAGCAATTAACGTAGATCGATTCTTACACTCCTGACAATTAACCTAATTCTATGCTTACAAACAATACACTCATGTCCCGTCGTCCACCCTAACCTATTGTAAATCAAACATCCCTATTGTCATGATCATACGACATGAAGGGAAGTATATATATCTACATCACCCTGGCTACTTTAGAAAATTATTTTTTCTCTATTAAAATGGACAAATGGCTGGAGTGATAAAACGGCTGCCGCTGACTACATGATGGTAGCTCTGGAAGTTTCTGAGTAGTTTAAAAATGGACAAAGTCTAACACATCAAACCCCTAGAATGTAACATCCTTGCATTGTATAAACATTCCAACCAAGCCAACTTGGGCTGACAAGTGGCAAGTAACATTCCCACCACACAAGTGTCAGGCAATGACCATCTCCAATAAGAGAGAATCTAACCATCGCCCCTTGACATTCAATGGCATTATCATCACTGAACGCCCCACTATCATCATCCTGGGGTTATCATTGACTAGAAATTGAACTGGACTAGCCATATAAATATTGTGGCTACAAGAGCCAGTCAGAGGCTAGCAATCCTGTGGTGAGTAACTCACCTCCTGACTCCCCAAAGCCTGTCCACCATCTGCAAGGCATAGGTCAGGAGTGTGATGGAATACTCTCCACTTACCTGGATGAGTGCAGCTCCAACAACACTCTAAAAACTTGACACCATCCAGGTCAAAGCAGCCCACTTGAGTAGCACCTCACCCACAAACATTCAGTCCCTCCACGACTGAGGCACAGTAACAGCAGTGTGTACCAGCTACAAGATGCACTGCAGGAATTCACCAAGCCTCCTTAGACAGCACTTTTCTAACCCATATAAAAACAGAAAATGCTGGAAAAACTCAGCAGGTCTAACAACATCTGTGCAGAGGAAAACAGAGTTAATGTTTTGAGTCTGTATGACTTCTTCAGAGCACATGGACTTGAAATGTCAATTCTGTTTTTCTCTCCACAGACGCTGTTAGACATGCTGAGTTTTTCCAGTATTTTCTGTTTTTGTTTCAGATTTCCAGCATCCTCAGTATTTTGCTTTTACCTTCCAAACCCACAATCGCTACCATCTAGGAGGACAAGGGCAGTGGATACATGGGGACACCACCACCTGGAAGTTCCCCTCCAAGCCACTCACCATCCTGACTTGGAAATTTATCGCTGTTCCTTCACTATCGCTGGGTCAAAATCCTGGATCTCCCTCCCTAACAGCACTGTGGGTGTACCTACACCACATGGACTATAGCAGTTTAAGAAGACAGCTCACCACCACCTTTTCAAGGGTAATTAAGTATGGGCAATAAATGCTGGCCTTGCCAGTGACGTCCACATCCCATGAATGAAAAAAAACAAAGGATAGTAGATGAGATGTCTGCACCAGCCAGCTATGGATGAAGGCAGAGCTATTTGTGACTCCTCATCTCCAATCTTGTGCTAATGGTTCCATAGTTACCAGCTCAAAACCCAATGGGTTTTAACAAGAGTTGGTTGAACAAGTTAGTTGAATAGCTCGACCCAAAACCACCCTGTCACAAGATTGAGACTTGAGTGTCATATTCTTCAAAAAATTCAATTGGGTTTGTGAGGCATGGCTTTCTTTTCCAGAAGTAATGTTAACAGCCTCAAATAATGTCAGCTGTGCTCAGTCAGTAGCCAGTTCATCTCAGGGTCAAAAGGTGTGGGTTTGATCGTTTTGAAAACTCTCCATTTTTCTTCTTTCTAAGATGATCAGGGTTACATTTTTCCCAGTTTCATTAAATTTTCCACCACTGGTCCCTACACATTATCTAATGATTGCACCAATGGAGGGCTAGGTGCCAGCTTGGCTCAATGGTAACACCCTCACCTCTGGGTCATGTTATCCCAGTATAAATATAAAAATGTAGTCAGAATTGAAAGTATTATCAGATATTAACTGCACATGAGGCACTTGAGTGGATGCAACAAATCATTAACCTGCTGCTGGCCGCTCACTGCTCACCTCCCCTTAACCCCCAAGGGTTACTTGGTCTACCGTGCTGTTGTCTCTCAAAGTTCTCATAGCAACTTCTGCATTTGACTTCAAATCATTCTCGATCATTTTGAAGAACTTGTTTGAACTGGAAATTTCTTAGTCCCCTGCTGAGCTAGGAGTCACACTGGCTACACAGGGAGTGTGTTTGGGGCCATTTATTTCAATACAGTACTTTATTAAAAAATTAGAAATTTAACTAAGTATATTTATATAAACCTTTAAGATGCATTAAACCTTTTTGAAATAGCAAAAAATTGCTGGCAAAAAGCAGTCAGCACATGGAAACAGAGACAGATTAGCAGCATGGGCAGGATCCTTTATCGGAAAATATCCTCTGTGAGACATGCCCCAAACATTCACCTATCCCTATTTGGCAATGCTAATGGGACTGACGTGCATTACCAGCATTTCCTGCCCTTATTTCAGAAATTCCTCACTCCTAGTGCTTGTTTTTTACTTCCATCAGCATTGGTGGCAGGGCTAACAAGTGTAAACATTTATCAAATTTTTGCATCGTTAATTAATGATGAAGTGTGGTTGCCATGGGTCAGACTCAGAGTGAAGCTCTGAACACGTGAAGTCATCCTCACCCCCAGGTGCACCACCACCATTTCCATTTAATTTTCTTTCCCACATCATCCACCCTCAAGTCAGGTTACTAAATTAGATCCACTTGGCAGTAGCACTGGATTATGGACATTTTTGTGCTGTGGATCAAAAGTCACCAGAAACAGATTTGAGAGTGTCAATTGCGTGAAGTCTTTACAGAATCAAACAAATAATGAATTATAGAAGCAGCGATACCACAAAACGAGACGACCAAGGAACCAAGGAGGGTTAGCTGTGGCGCAGTTAGCAGTGCCCCCACCTCCCAGGCACAGGGTTATGAATTCTGGTCTCACTCCAGTGACTTGAGCACAAAGTCATGACTGTAACTCCAGTGCCGACGTTAGACCAAGGCCCCATCTGCCCTCTCAGGTGGATGAAGAATACACCAAGGCACTAATTAATTTGTCATGTATCCCTTCACTTTGCAAGCATTTTTGTCTTCCTGTATTTTGGGGCAGTTCTCAACATTATTAGCTATATCCCAAAGTTAGCACTGTCTGCAAATTGTAACACCATACCTTTAATTTTGGAGTCCAAATCATTTATGAACCTGGTGAACAACATGGTCCCAGCATGGATCTACGTCCCACTTTTTGCCAGTCGGAGAAACTTCCCTTAATGCCTGTCCTCTATTAATCCCCTCTGACACATACTCTGACTTTTGTCATAAGTCTCTTATGTGGTACTTTATCAAATGCTTTCTGGAAGGCCATGTACAACAACTGCAATGTTCTTATCAATCGTACTGAAACTGGTTCAAAGAATTCAATAAGGTTGGTGAAACATGACCTTTTAGAAATCCACGTGGACTCTTTTTAATACATTCTATCTCCAGATGTTTGCTTCTCTGATCTTTTGAGAAAGGTCCTAGTATCCTTCCTTCTACTGGTGTTAAGCTAGCAGGTCTATAGATCCCTGGTTTAACACCACCAGTAATAATCTTTTATACATACTAAGTTTATTTTAACAATCCTTCATATTCTTGAAATGTTGATGGGCAAATCTTTAAGTTCCAATTATGTTCATTGAGGGCACAGGAGAGAAAATTGTAAACCATGTTGGACTGATTAATTTAAGAACAGTGCAGGCAAGACAGATATATCAGGAAAAGCATATTTTTCTATTATAATGCTCCTGTATCATGGGTCTGTTAATCCCACTTGAATATTACAGAAACAAATATTTTTGGCATATATATTTGTTTTAAAATTACCCAATAATTAGTTACAATTTTATACTTGCTTAAAGTAGCTTGCAATAGTGCCATTGCAATAAATCTATAAATGAGACTGTCACAATCTGATGACATGGAATGCAATCATTCCATTGCTGGTATGTTCATTAACTCCCTGCTCTAAGAATTCAACCAATCCCTGAATTGTGTGAAAAAAAGAAAATGGCAGTTACAGCATCTGAAAAAGCAAGTAATTATAAATAAAAGATAGTTACAAGATGTGGAAGGCCTTTCAGCTCACTTTAATTAACATCTCTTGCAATGAAATGGATTCCAACAGTTGCTTCTTAAATGACCGAATGGCTTTTTGTCTCCATTACTCCTATCCGTAAGTCACAAAATGATCACCCTTTATTTGAAGAATTTCCTGATAGCCTGAAAATTAATTTATCTTAGTTTGGACCCACGTCCCCAATTTTTATTCCTGCAGTTTAATTTCTAGTAATAGTCAGGGTTAACCTTTCCATACCCACTTTGTAATTTTATATACCTCTAAGCAATCACCTCCTCCAGATGAAGAATCCAACTTACTCCACAGTTTGTTTATTTAGGGAATGCAAATCCCCAAAGCTAAGCATTAGCTTCCTCATTCCCTAAGTTTAAGGTGATTAGTCCACCTCTTAGTCCGTAGAGGGGGCGCTCCTTGGTATTGTGCAGCATTGTTTGTGTGTCTTTTCACAAGTGCACAAGGGGTTTGTACTGAGGGCCCAGCAATGGGGCTTGACTGCACAGGGGCCCTGGCCTGTCCTGAACCTATTGAGCAAGGACCACCGTCACCATTGCAGTTCACAGCCTACCATTTGACAGCTGGGATTTGTCACAAGGAACTTGTTAGTGACTCCCAGTGTTTCCCTTTACTTGTTCCAAAGGATATCTGCTGGTAGATTTTGCTCAGGGAGGGTGCTCAACGTGGGGCACTGAGATGGAAGGCGAGCAGTAGGTGGGTTGAACAGGTCATCATGAAGTGGTAAGTACCATTGATCACTCTCTCTGGTTTTTCCTCATAACTCAGACCCCTGGCATTGACCTTTGCTGCACCGCCTCGTACTTCTTGGTCACTGGTATTGAATGCTGCATTCAAGGTGATGCCTAGCCAAAGCACTTTAAGGTTTGAACACATTACCTTCTCTAACCTGCACTCTACTGTTTTTATTCTTCATTTCTGATTAGGAGTGAACCAGGAATATTGGCCCTGATTTTGTGACCGTAATGACAGTGAAACTGTTGGCATTTGCCACCATCATGCCACTGAAACTGACAGCAATTTCACAAGCCTGCACAAGCGCAGGATAACGCAGAAATCCAGGAGTCTCTATACTTTTCCAGAGGTGCGCTGTTGAGGCACCTCCTGCCCCCCTGCCAAACTGCAATTTATGGAAATCAAATGAGTTAATGAGAACCTCCACTCTCGCAGTTAGTCTCACTGTAAAAACCCTTGGAAAAGTTGCACCTTGTTGAATATAGCATAACTGGATTTTTAATCTGTGTGATAGCTTCATAATTTCTGCTAAACACCTTCACAGGCCCTGAAAAGCTTATTTTATTGTTGTGAAACATTAAATTTCTCCATAATGAAATCCACAATATTTTAAAAATTATTTTTTATAAATGTTTGTCTATTTTTATTTTAACTTCTATCTTAATCCAATCATCTATTTCATTCACTGAAAAGGTAAATTCAAAGTGAAGGGTATGAAGTGTCTTTAATTGCTTGTGAATACTTGAAGTGATTGCCTGCTTACTGACATTACCGCTGCTACACGCCAAGAAGCTCCCTTGAGTTTCCACTGGAAAGGGGAAAACCACGATACTGAGATCGCTAGATCTTTAAGATCACCTTTTGAGATCAGTGGCAAGGGTCGTTACAAAAATCCAAGCCATCAACTTTAACCTCCTCATCGAAGCCATCAACTTTATCCCTCTCATGGTGCAAGGACTATGGGACAATGATATCAAAAGCAACAGGGTGTAGTGAGAGAGCTTTTTTCTTTTCAACACAGCCAATGGTAATTACCTGCATCTCACTGCCCACCACAGTGGCAGAAGAGGAAAATGGATAGGCACTTGAGGGAAATAAACTTACATGGCTATAGGGGTAGAGAGAAGAATGGGGTTGACTGGATTGCTCCATAGAGACTTGGCATGGGCTTAATGGGCCAAGTGGCCTCCTCCTGTCCCATTATGACCGACTCGTGAGAGTGCTATATGTTTTCTATTTCATTTTCTTACCATTCATCCATTTTCCTTTATACACTTAATAGTACAAGGTATACTGGGTGCACAATTTCACCTGCTGTAAGTTTTTCAATAATCTACATCGTATTTGGCCCATCGTCACTAATCCTTCACCATGAATGTCGGATGTCGATTTAAGACGTGGTTAGCAAACAGTTAAGGTGATGCCTGCTGGACAAATGGGAGCAATAAGCTCCAAACCTACTGCAGCTGATGATGTATTCATATCTTTGTAAATAGACCCTTGCTCAGAGTGAGCTTGAAAATTGAAAAAAAAAAAACTCAAAGTTTAACAGATGAAAAAAGTAACAGACGTCCTGGAGGGAAATCCAGACTATAACACTATCTTTTGGGTTTGATGGCTATTAGAAATATTTAAAGTTCATTCTCTTGGGTGCATGCAGTCATTTAGACCCTCTTGGATTATTGACTGTATATTTTTGAGGGCTTCTTTTTGGATTTTCAGCAGTGCTTGAGGTTACTGATTGCCAACAGCTCTATAAATATAAATAGCAGTGCAGACATATAATGAGTAACTAATTCAACAGCAGGGCAGAAGATTTGATTAAGCCCTTAAACAATAGCTCCATTACCTCTGTCATTGCATCTGCATTATCCCGAGTGTTTCTGCATTGTCTCAGATCTCTTATTGATCCTGCTTATTCTTGTTGAAGTTCGACTAGGATGGCACATTCTTGCAAAACAAATGATATTTCAAAAATAAAACCTGAGAGTTATTGTTACGCATGAAGAATTTAGGGAAATATTTGTGCTCTTTGCAAGTTTGAACCCGTGCCCTCTTGTCCTGCTTTCACAGTTAATGAAGCTATGTTTTGGATTTACCCCTTGCGTACTGTATTGCTGTATATCTTGATATGGTTTCCCCTTGGTTGCTGCTGTTGGAGATAACTAGCTCAGTTTGTCGCCTGTCTTTTCTCCTAATTTAATATCCAGATGCTAGAGGTGAAGCATGTATCCTTGATCTGCACCAGTTCTAGGGTTTGAATATCTCCCTTCCTTGGCCCTGTGACCAAAAGTGAACCAGGTTTAGAAATGAAGGGCCCTTAGGATGAGACATTAATTAGCGGCCCCCTCTGCTGTCTCAGGTGGATGTAAAAGATCCCGTGGGACTATTTCAAAGAAGAGCAGGGGAGTTATCCCTGGTGTCCTGATCATATTTATCCCCGAATCTACATCACAAAAACAGATGATGTGATCATTATCAATGTTGTTTGTGGAGGTTTGTGTGCAAATTGACTGCAGCATTTCTCGCATGACAACAGTGACTACACTTCAAAAATACTTCACCGATTGGAATTTATTTATTTAAATGTCTTTTTGTGGACTGCACATCGGTGGAGCTACAGCGACCTCTATTGGGAAATATTAGGATAGCAATAAAAACAAAAAAACTGCGGATGCTGGAAATCCAAAACAAAAACAGAATTACCTGGAAAAACTCAGCAGGTCTGGCAGCATCGGCAGAGAAGAAAAGAGTTGACGTTGAGTCCTCATGACACTTCGACCGAACTGAGTGAATCCAAGAAAGGGGTGAAATATAAGCTGCTTTAAGGTGTGTGTTTGTGTGTGTGTGTGTGTGTGTGTGTGTGTGTGTGTGTGTGGGGGGGGGGGGGGGGGGGGGGGGAAGTTGGGTTGGGGGAGAGAAGTGGAGGGGGGTGGTGTGGTTGTAGGGACGAACAAGCAGTGATAGTGATAGAAGCAGATCATCAAAAGATGTCACAGACAACAGAACAAAAGAACACATAGGTGTTAAAGTTGGTGATATTATCTAAATGAATGTGCTAATTAAGAATGGATAGTAGGGCACTCAAGGTATAGCTCTAGTGGGGGTGGGGGGAGCATAAAAGATTTAAAAATATTTAAAAATAATGGAAATGGGTGGGAAAAGAAAAATCTATATCATTTATTGGAAAAAACAAAAGGAAGGGGGAAGAAACAGAAAGGGGGTGGGGATGGAGGAGGGAGCTCAAGACCTAAAGTTGTTGAATTCAATATTCAGTCCGAAAGGCTGTAAAGTGCCTAATCGGAAGATGAGGTGTTGTTCCTCCAGTTTGCGTTGGGCTTCACTGGAACAATGCAGCAAGCCAAGGACAGACATGTGGGCAAGAGAGCAGGATGGAGTGTTAAAATGGCAAGCGACAGGGAGGTTTGGGTCATTCTTGCGGACAGACCGCAGGTGTTCTGCAAAGCGGTCGCCCAGTTTACGTTTGGTCTCTCCAATGTAGAGGAGACCACATTGGGAGCAACGAATGCAGTAGACTAAGTTGGGGGAAATGCAAGTGAAATGCTGCTTCACTTGAAAGGAGTGTTTGGGCCCTTGGATGGTAAGGAGAGGGGAAGTGAAGGGGCAGGTGTTACATCTTTTGCTTGGGCATGGGGTGGTGCCATAGGAGGGGGTTGAGGAGTAGGGGGTGATGGAGGAGTGGACCAGGGTGTCCCGGAGGGAACAATCCCTACGGAATGCCGATAGGGGGGGTGAAGGGAAGATGTGTTTGGTGGTGGCATCATGCTGGAGTTGGCGGAAATGGCGGAGGATGATCCTTTGAATGCGGAGGCTGGTGGGGTGATAAGTGAGGACAAGGGGGACCCTATCATGTTTCTGGGAGGGAGGAGAAGGCATGAGGGCGGATGTGCGGGAGATGGGCCGGACACGGTTGAGAGCCCTGTCAACGACCGTGGGTGGAAAACCTCGGTTAAGGAAGAAGGAGGACGTCAGAGGAACTGTTTTTGAAGGTAGCATCATCGGAACAGATGCGACGGAGGCGAAGGAACTGAGACAATGGGATGGAGTCCTTACAGGAAGCAGGGTGTGAGGAGCCGTAGTCCAGGTAGCTGTGGGAGTCGGTAGGTTTGTAATGGATATTGGTGGACAGTCTATCACCAGAGATTGAGACAGAGAGGTCAAGGAAGGGAAGGGAAGTGTCAGAGATGGACCACGTGAAAATGATGGAGGGGTGGAGATTGGAAGCAAAATTAATAAATTTTTCCAAGTCCCGACAAGAGCATGAAGCAGCACCGAAGTAATCATCGATGTACCAGAGAAAGAGTTGTGGAAGGGGGCCGGAATAGGACTGGAACAAGGATTGTTCCACATACCCCATAAAGAGACAGGCATAGCTGGGGCCCATGCGGGTACCCATAACCACACCTTTTATTTGGAGGAAGTGAGAGGAGTTGAAGGAGAAATTGTTCAGTGTGAGAACAAGTTCAGCCAGACGGAGGAGAGTAGTGGTGGATGGGGATTGTTCGGGCCTCTGTTCGAGGAAGAAGCTAAGGGCCCTCAGACGATCCTGGTGGGGGATGGAGGTGTAGAGGGATTGGACGTCCATGGTGAAGAGGAAGCGGTTGGGGCAGGGAACTGGAAATTGTTGATGTGACGTAAGGCGTCAGAGGAATCACGGATGTAGGTGGGAAGGGACTGGACAAGGGGAGAGAGAAGGGAGTCAAGATAACGAGAAATGATTTCTATGGGGCAGGAGCAAGCTGAGACGATCGGTCTACCAGGACAGTTCTGTTTGTGGATTTTGGGTAGGAGGTAGAAGCGGGCCGTCCGAGGTTGGGCGACTATCAGGTTGGAAGCTGTGGGAGGAAGATCCCCAGAGATGAGGTCAGTGACAGTCCTGGAAACAATGGCTTGATGTTCAGTGGTGGGGTCATGGTCCAGGGAGAGGTAGGAGGAAGTGTCTGCGAGTTGACGCTCAGCCTCCGCAAGGTAGAGGTCAGTGCGCCAGACAACAACAGCACCACACTTGTCAGCGGGTTTGATGACAATGTCAGGGTTGGACCTGAGAGAATGGAGTGCAGTAAGTTCAGAGAGACACAGGTTAGAATGGGTGAGAGGAGCAGAGAAATTGAGACGACTAATGTCGCGCTGACAGTTCTCAATGAAAAGATCAAGAGGAGGTAAGAATCCAGAGGGAGGGGTCCAGGTGGAGGGAGAATATTGGAGGTGGGTGAAAGGATCCGTTGAATGGGGAGAGGACTCCTGCCCAAAGAAGTGAGCCCGGAGACGAAGACGGCGGAAGACGAGTTCAGCATCATGCCGAGCCCGAAATTCATTGAGGTGAGGGCGTAAAGGTATGAAACTATGTCCTTTGCTGAGCACTGAACGTTCAGGATCGGAGAGGGGAAGGTCAGGGGGTATAGTGAATACACGGCTGGGGCTGGGATTGGAAGATGGGGTGGAGACGGAGGGACAGGCCGGGGTGGAGGGTCCTATATGGGTGTTGGTGTCGATGAGTTGTTGGAGATTGCGTTCCTTAGCACTTGAGAGAAAGAGAAAAAGTTTCTTGTTGAGGCGTCGGATGAGCCGAAGGATAAAATGAAACTGGGGGCACTCGCAGCTTTGAAAAAGGGTATGGCGGTGCTGCTGGAGGGAGAGGTCGAGTGTGTTCATATGGCGGCGCATGGCACTGAGTGTGGATCTCAGAATGTGATGGGAACAGCAGTCCGAGAAACGTTTTATGTCCCGAAGATACCTGTAATCCTGGGTGGGTTCGAAACATGAGGGGTGGAATTTCAGTTGAAATCCACGTGGGGTAAGTCGGAGACGGAGACAGTCACTGAGAAAGGAGATATGGCTGTGAAAGCGGGTTTTAGTAAACACCTTGTCAAACACCAGGAGAGAAATGGAAAGCAATGAAAGTGAGCAAGGCAAAAGAGAGATACGGAAATCTTGTCGCAGAGACGAACAGAACTTCTTCAAGGAGGTAGGCATTTCTTGAAGAGCAGTGGCAGTCAATTAAACACAGAGATAAAAACAAAAAAACTGCGGATGCTGGAAATCCAAAACAAAAACAGAATTACCTGGAAAAACTCAGCAGGTCTGGCAGCATCGGCAGAGAAGAAGAGTTGACGTTTCGAGTCCTCACGACCCTTCAGCAGAACTGAGTGAATCCAAGAAAGGGGTGAAATATAAGCTGGTTTAAGGTGTGTGTGGGGTGGGGGTTTGGGTGGGGGGGAGAGAAGTGGAGGGGGTTGGTGTGGTTGCAGGGACAAACAAGCAGTGATAGAAGCAGATGGCCCGAACAATCCCCATCCACCACTACTCTCCTCCGTCTGGCTGAACTTATTCTCACACTGAACAATTTCTCCTTCAACTCCTCTCACTTTCTCCAAATAAAAGGTGTGGCTATGGGTACCCGCACTGGCTCCAGCTATGCCTTTCTCTTTATGGGGTATGTGGAACATTCCTTGTTTCAGTCCTACTCCGGCCCCCTTCCACAACTCTTTCTCCGGTACATCGATGATTACTTCAGTGCTGCTTCATGCTCTCGTCGGGACTTGGAAAAATTTATTAATTTTGCTTCCAATCTCCACCCCTCTATCATTTTCATGTGGTCCATCTCTGACACTTCCCTTCCCTTCCTTGACCTCTCTGTCTCAATCTCTGGTGATAGACTGTCCACCAATATCCATTACAAACCTACCAACTGCCACAGCTACCTCGACTACAGCTCCTCACACCCCACTTCCTGTAAGGACTCCATCCCATTCTCTCAGTTCCTTCGCCTCCGTCGCATCTGTTCCGACGATGCTACCTTCAAAAACAGTTCCTCTGACATGTCCTCCTTCTCCCTTAACCGAGGTTTTCCACCCACGGTCGTTGACAGGGCTCTCAACCGTGTCCGGCCCATCTCCCGCACATCCGCCCTCATGCCTTCTCCTCCCTCCCAGAAACATGATAGGGTCCCCCTTGTCCTCATTTATCCTCACTTATCACCCCACCAGCCTCCGCATTCAAAGGATCATCCTCCGCCATTTCCGCCAACTCCAGCATGATGCCACCACCAAACACATCTTCCCTTCACCCCCCCCATCGGCATTCCATAGGGATCGTTCCCTCCGGGACACCCTGGTCCACTCCTCCATTACCCCCTACTCCTCAACCCCCTCCTATGGCACCACCCCATGCCCAAGCAAAAGATGTAACACCTGCCCCTTCACTTCCTCTCTCCTCACCGTCCAAGGGCCCAAACACTCCTTTCAAGTGAAGCAGCATTTCACTTGCATTTCCCCCAACTTAGTCTACTGCATTCGTTGCTCCCAATGTGGTCTCCTCTACATTGGAGAGACCAAACGTAAACTGGGCGACCGCTTTGCAGAACACCTGCGGTCTGTCCGCAAGAATGACCCAAACCTCCCTGTCGCTTGCTATTTTAACACTCCCCCTGCTCTCTTGCCCACATGTCTGTCCTTGGCTTGCTACATTGTTCCAGTGAAGCCCAACGCAAACTGGAGGAACAACACCTCATCTTCCGACTAGGCATTTTACAGCCTTCTGGACTGAATATTGAATTCAACAACTTTAGGTCTTGAGCTCCCTCCTCCATCCCCACCCCCTTTCTGTTTCTTCCCCCTTCCTTTTGTTTTTTCCAATAAATGATATAGATTTTTCTTTTCCCACCTATTTCCATTATTTTTAAATCTTTTATGCTCTCCCCACCCCCACTAGAGCTATACCTTGAGTGCCCTACCATCCATTCTTAATTAGCACATTCATTTAGATAATATCACCAACTTTAACACCTATGTGTTCTTTTGTTCTGTTGGCTGTGACATCTTTTGATGATCTGCTTCTATCACTATCACTGCTTGTTTGTCCCTACAACCACACCAACCCCCTCCACTTGTCTCTCTCCACCCCACCCCCCCACCTTAAACCAGCTTATATTTCACCCCTCCCTTGGATTCACTCAGTTCAGTCGAAGGGTCATGAGGACTCGAAACGTCAACTCTTTTCTTCTCCGCCGATGCTGCCAGACCTGCTGAGTTTTTCCAGGTAATTCTGTTTTTGTTTAGGATAGCAATGACTTTCAGCAATGAAACACTGGCCGAGATTTTTCACGGCCAATCGTGGACGGGCGTGTTTGGTGGCAAAATTGGAGAATCACGTGAGAAGGCCCCTAGGCGTGCTTCCCGGCGACATGAACCCAGACAGTGATTGCCCCCCTCCCCCGTCAATGGCGGGCCACATTTCCCAAATGTCGGAAATTTAATCTGAATTTGCGTCTCATCGTTGTGGCCACGAGCTGGAATCATGACCCCCACCCCCCCCCCAAACTTCAAAAATAAAACCCATGTCGGTGTGATTTTACAACAATGTGATTTACCACTGTCTTTAAAAGGCATTCACCTGATGACCTGAACTTTTGAGGGGAACTTGGAGGTGAGGGTACACCACTTTGTGCAGCGCTCACGATGACCCCAATGCAAGGAAGCAGCTCCGCAGATTCAGGATCGCAGGCAGGTCTCCACAGCGGCTTCTTTGAGGTGCCGCAGCAAGGGTGACAGTGCGGGTTGGGGGTGATAGGGTTGGAGAGTGGGAGAGACACAATACAAAAGGCTGGGGGGGTGGGTGGGGGAGAAGGGAACCTCGAAGTAAGGGCTACAGTGCAAGGGGAGGGGGAGGGGGTGGTGGGAGTGGAAATCATGGTAGGACAAACTGAAAATTGAATGTAAGAATATGCCTGGGGAGGGGGGGAGAGGAGAACACAGCTGGGCAAATGCCAAGACATGTTAAAGATGATCACTCTTCTGCAGCTGAGTGCATTTAGCTTGAGCTCAATTGACATGCTTGGGAGTCAGCCTAGTCAAGCAGTTGTGCCCACTCCAACAGCACTAATTCCTCACAGTGCCAATGATTGCTCCTCTACTGTTAATCAGTCACGTGCACACTTCAAACTCAAATGAGTGCTATAGTGCTGCAGAACCATTGGGTGACTGGATAAGCTTGAGGATTCTGTTGGGAAAGTGGCCATCGAACACTGATGAAAGGGTGCGCTCCTAATCCCTTGCAATATGTTTCAGTTGACATTGAGAAGTCACTCTCAGGGCACAAGCAAACCCTGAAGCCTTGGAGTCCAAGTTAGGAAAATGCCTGTGCCTGAGATGAGAGTTCAGGATGCAGTCAAGTGGCCGAAGCTGTTGCCACTCGGTCATGCGGTGTGGGGTGGTGCTGGGTGTGGGCATGGTGAGTCACCATGCGCATTAAACACTGGGCATCCATGTGGTGGCCTGGACTCTCCTGCATGTTTTAAGGGGCCTTGAGAGGAAGCACAGGCAATGACTTGACCAACAGTGGTCCTTGGAAGACAATTGTTGGCCCTTGTGTCTCTCCTTTTGATACTGCAGTGAGGAGACCATCAGGAACATATACAGACTTGCTGTCTGCCTCTAAGCAAAGAATGCGACAGAGGCACCTGGCTCACCAAAGAGAGGAACAGAACCCTGAGGACCAAGGGGCACCACAGCCTCCTCGGCACAGAGGATAAGCCCCATAAAGTCATCATTAATAGGCGCATTGCTAGACCCAGATGGCACATGTGCTACCTGCAGATGAGTGAAAACCAGTGTCACTGACACCTGCACATGTCAAGGGAACTGGTCACGCACGTATGCCACCTTCTGCAGGATTTGGCACAATGGGGACTTATAGGGCATCCGCTGCTAGTGGCAGTTAAAGGTTACCACTGTGGTCAATTTCTACAGCAGTGGCTCCTTCCAGGGTTCCACTGGAGACCTTTGCAGGATCTCGCAAGTCTGCACCCACTAATGCATCCAGGAGGTCACGGATGCCCTTTTTGCCAAGGCACAACTTTGTCAACTTCGACAGCGATCAGGCAAGCCAGGAAGCAAGAACATGGGGATTTGCTGAGATTTCTGGATTCCCACAGGTGCTGGGTGCCATCGACTGCACACACATGGCTCTTAAATCTCCCTGGCAACAAACAGTCCAGTATGTGAACTGCAACGTCTTCCATTCCCTCAATGTTCAGCTGGTCTATGGCCATAACAAACGGATCATGCAGGTGTTTGCAAGATACTCCAGAAGCATCCACAACTCATATGTACCCAGGCCTCAGATCTCTGACATCTTCCAGGGACCACACTGGATGCAGGGTTGGTTCCACGGGGACAAGGGCTACTCACAAAGGATGTGACTGATGACACCCATGCGGTGACCTCCGATTCCTCGTGAGAGAAGGTACAGCGAGGCTCATGTGCTCAACCAAACTCCAAGTTGTGGCACCATTGACATCCTGAAAAAGAGGTTCCAGTGCCTGGAAAGATCTGGTGGAGCACTGCAGGGCACTCCCCAGAGGGTATCATGCATCATAGTGGGTTGCTGCCCGCTACAAAACCTGGCAGCATAAGGGAGGGGGGAAACTTGGATGATGAGGAGATACAAGAGCTGCATGTCTCCTCCAATTAGGAGGAAGTTGAAGGGGATGAGGGTGATGAGGTCCTGGAAGGCAAGGGTGCAGGCAATGAGGCCATTGCACTGACCAAACGAGGCAGGCGTGGTCGGGAAGCCCTCATTGCCACAAGATTCCAGGAGGATGATGACAAGATGCAGTGAGGACACTCCTGAGATCTTCACCTTGCATCTGGGAATGTCTGACACCTGTCTGGCTGAGGGCAGCACACTTCCCTCTGTGAAGAGGCTCATGTAATCGAGACGCTGCTGAGAAACAGCGGCCACATGGACTTTAAGACAAATTGATCCTTTGGCAGGCTTCATCACCTGTTCCTTTCAGCACCACACCTTCACCTGTCAGGAATAGTGTCGGGATTGGAGATCACACAGAGAACATCACAAAACCCAGTGAGGCTTGGGTACGAGATTCTTGTAGCAAACAAAAGTCACTTTGAGGTGCACACATCACTTATCTTTGAGTGACTTCGAAGCTGGACAATCACTGTTCTCAAAAAGGTAACACACTGCATAGTGAAGAGGCCCAGGACTGCGGCACTGGCCTTTGTTTTGTGCAAGAAGCAAGGTTTCACATCTGATTGACACAAGCACTGCTCATTGTAACAAGGAGCCATAGACAAAGAGACATTCTTGGGAGCGCATTTATAATGGTCAACATCAAGTGCGAGTGATGAACACCTATGCCCATGTCATGCAAATACATCTTGATGTATCGATGCTTCCCTGATATCCACAGCAGAGGGAGAGGTGGCCTGCAATGACCCTGGCGGGCATAATCTGGAGGCCCCTGGTCTGCTTTCAGGGTCCTGCTGTGTGGCAGAGGCACCCTCCTTGGCCTGTGGAGCTGGAGTTGAAGGCACAGGAAGAGGGGATTCAGATGGGCTGGACATTCCCAGAGTCACCTGGATGGATGACCCCGGGATGTGCACCTGCTGATCCTCCTCCTTATGGGTGCCCGAGGGTGACTCCTTGAGAGGAAGGGGCAGCTGGAGTGTGCTCAAGATGCCCTGCACCTCTCTCGCATTGACACTGATGGATGCCTGCAAGTGCCTCAGCGATGCACTGCAGTTCCTGCAGCAGTGCAGGACCAATGTCCTGGACCAAGAACTCCATAGCTCCATAGTGGCCACCATCCTACTAGTGTTGACCGCTATGTGATGGTATGCTAGGGCTATCACCTCAGACTGAAGGCAGACGGGCTCCTCCATCATGCCTTGCAATCTGAGCAGACAGCCCTTCCTGATAGTCCTGAACTTGCCTTTGCAGCTCCAGCAACTGAGGTATGACTGAGTCCGGAGGCCCCTCATCTGATTCAGACTCCGCAGATTTCTGGCCACCAGCAGTATTCCAAGTGCTGGAAACCTGGGAAGTCCCTGCATCGGACTGCTGTAGATCAGCCAGTGGGATGTGCTCACTAGATGGTGACCCCGGGGCTATTCTAGAACTAGGTCCCACCGAGGTGTGTCTCTCTATGCTGGTGGAGGGTGTGGGTAAGCGCCAAGATAGATCGTCAATTTCTGTGTCTGCCGATTCCTCTTCTGAGGTGTCCTCGGGGCTGGAGTTGATGACCTGGCTCATGGATCCCCTCGGCTGCTTCCCAGATGTGCCTGCAAAAGCATGGGAAGATGAGTGCATGGCAAAGGACTGTGGAACAGGGAAACTCATTGACAGCATGGCTGTCTGACGGATGTTGCAATGCTTGTCTCACTTGGCTGAGCAGTGCTGACCTCACCGTCAACACAGGGACGGTCCACATCATTGTTGGCCATCTGGATGGCTCTATTTTCAAAGACGGAGAGAACCTTGATGTCAGGCATTGCTCACTAGTCTGTGACCTCTCTGTTGTGTGCCAGGTTGTTGTGCATAAATACATATGGAGTGTAAAAAGGACACCTGCCAGGCCAGATGAGAAGGATGCCTGGCATGGGTGGGTGCTGAATGGTGCCATGGACAGGATAAGGGGTGAAGATGAAGGGGTGTGTGAGTGAATGGTGATGTCCCTCGAGTTGTCAATGAGCGAGATCCCTATGGATGTGTAATGGGTTTGAGAGTTGAGAGTGGTGAGAGGAGGGACTTACCCTGGCTGAATGGAGGAGATCATTCATCCTCTTTTGGCGCTAGGTGGCTGTCCTCTTATGGAAGGCTTTGGCGCTGTCACCACTGCCTCCCATATTGGATGTGTCACCTTGGATGAGGTCCTGCTGTTAAGTTTGGCGGGACTTTAGTGTCCCCAGTCATTTTCAGTCTTTGCCAGAACTTGCCTGCCAGTATCATGGCAGACATGTCTAGCTGATTAACTCATTCCAAGATTTTACTCCATCCATTCACCATAAAGCAGATTGCACTGCACCAATGCTGTAAGAAAACTACCTTCAGCTAAGCCTCAAAATAAACACAAAATTGGTCAGAGGGGCCTAAATGCACATTACCTAGAGGGTACAATTAAAAACAGACACTGTGTACAGCATACAAACTATAATAGATGGGTGGAAACTATAATTTATGGGCAAATAGAAACTTACAAATGCCTACAGGAAGGGTTTATATACTTAGCACATAGTTCCAAAGGCTTGGCAGAGACTCGAAAACTATCAGCGGTATGTGCATAAGTTCTACCATATTTCTTCTTATCACCCTTCTCTTCATCTGGAGCTGAAGAAACCACACTTACCTTTTTATACAGCTTCAGAATTGTCAGAACCAAGGAAGTACTTGCCCAGCATCAGCACTGCCAAAACCTCAATTAGTAAGCATAATTGCGTGAAATGTGTTCTTTAACTGTTGCTCTGGTGGAACACTCAATGAAATCATATGGAAATGTCGAAACAGTCACAAAACATGTTCTCTTCCAAGATTTCACTTGTACCTTTTGCTTAGTAATGATGAAGTACACCATTTAGTAATGAATGATTGTAGATTTTAAGAGTGCTTCAGCGATTATATGCACAGCCTGACTTGGAATTATTTGTTGTAAACCACCCCTTCATCCAATAACTGAGTCAGTGCTGTTTCAATGACACAGATGTAGAAAAAAATGTTGCAACAAAATATGAACAAAATTAAAGTGATGGGAATCAAAATAATACAAATGACCTGATCAGTACAGCTCTTTATTAACTTTTCAGTGCTTTTTAAAATAAATATGTTTTATATGTCAAACATACAAGTGGACAAAACATTTACGTGATGACGAGAAGCATGGTAACGTTACAAAAAAAATGATGCCATTACTGTGATCTGTGTAGTAATACTCAAACCTTTAGAAAACAATTGTGGAGTCTTTAGGTATTTACAGTTCCAACAGACCAGATATTCATACACTTATTTACAAGATGCTGCAATGTATTGCAAGCTCTCAATCCATGTCACACTTATGATTTAAAAATACACAAATAAAAATAAAAAAGCAGTGGAAGACAAACTTGCATTTGTTAGCTCCATTGTCAACATCTTGAGATTATTTCACCAAATGCATCAGTGCAACCTGGTTTTCCTAATATCTGTAGCTTACTACAATGTAAACTGTAATTAGTGCGCTATTACATTGGACTGTGACAGCTTTTTTTGAATATGGTCCATTAAAAAGTGCTCATTTTGAAAACATCTCCCTTTCAAAAGATCAAGATAATTGCACTTCCTTTACACTAAGTAATTCTCCCCTAAAGCACTTTGCATTAAAGTTCCACAATGCTGTCTCTGCATGCTCAGCTCTAGGGAACATTGTTTTCATAAGAGTAATATGGGTAGGAGAGAGGTATGTTTGCATGTCAACGTAAAAATTTTTAATTTCCATTGTTTTCACTTTACATGTTTGGGCAACAAGAAAAAACACCATCAGCTAACTAGCAGCTGTATAAGGAGGAATTTTCTTTGTACTCTTGTACATTGTACTTTCTGTACGATTTACTATTTAAACTACCTTTGCAGCAGTCTATTTAATCATGATTTGTCAAGTTACATTTTAATTTGCGAAGAATTTAACATGGACATTTTTAAACACGTTGTTTTAAAAACTAAAATATCTGAAAAAAGTCACAATTGACCGGCCTTCTCCACCGCAATGATATAAAAGCAAAATACTGCAGATGCTGGAAATCTAAAATAAAAACAGAAAATGCTGGAAAAAAACTCAGCAGGTCTGGCAGCATCTGTGGAAAGAGCAACAGAGGTAACGTTTTGAGTCCGTGTGACTTTGAACTTCAGGGCTCTTGTATCTGTTTTGGACCAGCTATTAAAAATTGCTGTAAGACTTCTAAATGAAAACTTGGCAGTTTTAAAAACTTCATGCAGCTTGCTAAAGAAATTTAAAAATATTTCAATTATTCAGGGAAAAGAGTTAAAGACAGAAGCAGCTTTTTGGAGTGTTGGTATCATCTAATTATACAAATAATTTTTAAAAAGGATTTGGGTTCAAATGTATGAAACTTACTGGAAAACCAAAGGGCTCAAAATATTTGAACAGGCAGGAAGTTACCATGTGAATGTAACATAAAATAGGCAACAGTTACATGAAGCAAAACAGGTCAGGATTTCCTGATCTGCATTATCTTATTTAAAATAAATGGGTTATCATTAATGATGTTCAGAAAATCTGAACCAGTCTCATGCATTAAGGAATTGTGATGATACAAGAACAATATGCAACCAACAGCAGTTCATCAAGTTGTCTTAACCCCAAGATAGTTTGGAACACATTTAAGTGTCTGTTATCAGCACTTACTATTTTCAGTGTTCCAGTGTTTTGCTGACAGGAGTGCTGAGACAGATATAACCATACAGCAGGATACAACTATATACTTTGGCTGCCAGTCACTGGGTTTTAACTGAATGATACGAAGGAACATCAATTTAAAACATACATGTGCACACACTTAATGTTGTCATGATTCTTGGTCGCACTTCTATTTCACCATTTAACTTTGAAACTGATTGCATAAAACAGTTAGAAATTAAATCCTGCATGTGAAGAGTTTACTGTAACAATGGAGATTCTGGCCATTGGGTGCCACTGTGGAGTTTCCCTATTCACCAGCTTGCATACGTGGAGGCAACTTATCCCTGTCTGGACAACATCATAGGCAATTTACCAGTGTATGTTAAAAATATATTTAAGTTAAATGTACTTAATGTTTACAAAAAATGCTTTGTGGACAGGCTCTTTCATTGGACTCTGATACAAGATGTGTCCAAGGGTCCATAAGCAAAGCACTAATTATCCTCTCTTTTTCATGTGCGGGTAAGCTTGTTGATTACTTCTAGTATCTTCTGTTCTAATTTCAGGTTGCCAGCATTTTTGGGGATCCATTTTAATGATTAAAATAGTTATACAGAAAACTGCAATGGGTAAATGGGTAATAAGATTACCGTCAGATTGTGACAGAAACAATGCACTTTCCATCATACCGATTCACCTACATACCTAATGGGGAATTAGAGTTTTGCAAGTATTGCATGGTTTTGCCAAATGGTCTGAACTCTGTGAACACTAGCCACAAGCATAAGCATTTTAAAGGGTCTTAAAAGACTTCACTATTGTAACATGCAACATAGCTAAACTTGATAGATGTTTGGTAATGGCAGCAGTAAAGTTCCGCGCCAAAAACGAAAACTTGCAATACTGAGTGGCACGTAATTAGAAATCTCTATGCTGTCTGCACAATCCATTTAAATTATGACAGCATGGCTGAAGCTGTATACATTTACTATCTTCACTGTTGCTAATGGGATTTTCAAAGTGGCAAAGCTTTCTGGAGAGAGGAGAAAACAGTTCACATAAAGGGTGTTATTAAAGGACACTTTGCTTTTAGGATAAACTTTGTTATTCCAATGTTACTTTAGATAGCACTTTGTTGGGCCATATTTTATACCAGGGCATTATACTTAATGGCAAGTTACGTACAGTACTTATCCTATATGGACCCAACTCACTTCATTTGGGAGATTTCTAGTCAGCAGACTTGCATTGCCTCAACCTGGGCTTGATTAAATCTGGATCCTAGTATTTGGAATGCATTTAACTAATATGTTATCCAATATGCTGTAGTTGCCAATTTCTAAATATCTCAAAGCCAATGTTAAAAACAATGCATAATAACACACATCCCTCAATGTCCTTTATATGTAAAAAAGCGCCTTTATATCAGACATATTGCCTTCCATGGATTATTTTCACTTGCTAAAACAAAAATCACTGCACACAACTGGAAGGAACTCACGTGGGTCCATGGGTATCAGGTGAAAACAAATGTTTCACACCCATAAAAGCAAAACAAAATCTAATCAGCTTAAATGTCTTGTACATCCTGTGAAAGAATTCAGGATACAATAAATATTTAGGTGAACTTTAAATGAACTATCTAGTAGTTGCTCATGAGCACTATTCACCCATTTTAATCAAATGTCAGAAACCAGTCAAAAAATTGGAAATTCTCACTTTAATGAGAAACTCCATGCATTTTTAGAGCAAACTTCCACAGGTGTATTTGCATCTCTGGCACTGTTAATTGACAGGAATACAAGGTACATAAAAAGCACAACAGATAGTTCAAATCTTTTAAAATATTAAGTAGTGAGAATTTACAATGTGTATAAATACTTGAGTCTCTCATAAGTGTTGCACAGATATGAATCCTTTTAATACAGGTACCAAACATGCAAATAGCTTAGTGTTGGCCTACATTCAAGATAATGGTCTCCATATAGAAAACTACTTAGATGAAAAGTTAAGTTCTCACATTTTTAATCTCCTCCTTCTCAAGACCCTGTTAATCAGGATTAAACATTTCAGGTATTGCTACACCATATAGTTATTTATCACAATACTCAGTCCTCTGTAACACGCACTCACCAAAAGTCATCAGCAAAATTAAATGCTTGCTGATTTCCTTACCAACCAGGTTGAACAGATGCATTGCAAAGTCAGTTGTAAAAAAAAGCAATGCACCATAAACACTGCTCTAAAAGGGAAAAAAAAAGTTCTTTGACACTATTCCATTCACATTTCTGTAATTAAAATATCTAGCAAACCAATGAAAATTCTTGCAAATAGCTTTATGCTTATTTTTCCATGGTGCTTTCTGACTTCTGGCTGACCATTTTTAAGTATACACAACCCATCTCGCATACAGTAACTGTGCATCAGCAAACAGAACTCGCTTGTGCATAGCCTCAATAAAAAATTTAAGGGGAGGTGAGAGAGACAACAAAGGCAAAACCCATTTAAATAGTTTTTTTTTTCCCTACAAGTTAATAAAAAAATTAAACTGTGGAAATGTAAAATCCTCATAAGAACCATTTCAATAAACCACAAGATTTTTTTTCTTAGAGAAATCTACCCACTCCCAAAATGGGACTGACTCCATTTTCAAGTCAGGCATTGCCCCATTTTAGGCAAACCTACACATAACCCTGACTGCAGCAATTGGTTACAACTGCAAACTCTCTGCTGTCTTTTCTGCATACAGATCAAGCTTGGAGTGTATGTTTTGTTCAATATTTTTTAAAAACTGAGTTGTCTACAGACAGCAGCAATTAAATGCTATGATTATTCATAAAGCCTTTAAAAAAATGTTCCTATCTAAGAAACTATCATATGTTGGTAGTGTTCTGACCCTATGAACATGCACAAGAGAAATTCAATCTAAGCAGCTTAATCCTAGTTTAGTTCATTGCCACTGAATGATGGCACAATGCTGCTGAGTAATGGAGAAATGGATGCAGCTTTAAGGATCATCACCATGACCACACGTACAAGAGCGATCAAATTATTTTACCACTATACCACTTATTATTAAGATTTTTTTTATTTTAAACGGAACACACACAGCTCTCGACAGGTTATGTTAAAAACTTCAGAACAGGGGAAAGAAAAAGCTGTGTTTCATGAATTTCTGCTGAGTGTCCATTTTGCAGAAATTAGTCAAGGATGACACCTGAAAGAATAAGCTGCTATGAAATATATTAAATACTGTCACCCCAAAATAAAATAAGGATTAAAAGAATGTACACTCTTACAAGAGCATGCTGCTCATACAGCATTGGGAAATGAGAGGATGGAAAATTTTCAGAATGCACAATTCAATAAGAAGCATTAAAATTTGATTGCGACCTCTCAGTGTGCCTCCATACAGCAATACTGTGCTCTGTGTGGTATTACTCTACTTCTACAACAATCTTCCTTACAGGACAATTAACACCCAATCATTACTGCAGAACACAGGCTTTGTCTAAAACGATGGCACTTATAAAATATGCCAAATTCAAGTGTTTAATAAATCCGACTTTCAAAGAGGCAATTCTCTGCATCCACTATCATCTCGCTGTCCTGTGTGGTTTTGTTCATACGTTTGAGTGATTGCTATACCAAGAGTGCTATGGCTATTGATAAAATCGGTCAGGATGCTGCCTTAAAACACACAGATCACAATCCATCATTCTTCACGGCAAGAGTACAAGGAGAAAATTAAGCAGCATCTGGAATTGCAGAAATTCAGTAGTTGTTGGCTTCGTGGCAGTTATTGAATCGGTCTGACTGGTACACGTAGTCCCAGTTAAACGAAAGTCAGACCAGAACTCTCTTAGCCAGTGAAGGAAAATGGCTTTCTGTATTGTTTTGATTTCAGATCAGTACAGTAGTAAGAGCAGTGTTTCAAAACCCATCATTTCAAGTAAATCTCAAGCCAAACTTAGCTGCTGCATTACTCGATCTTCATGGCAACACCACTCCATGGAGGAATAGAGGGAAAAGAAAGAAAAAGCAGAAGAGGCTTTTCACAACTACTGTCCACAAATACTTTTAAGAATCCACTGGCTAGAAAACTTGCCACATGCAAAGAAAAGACAGTTACAAGCCAGAGTAACCAGCGCAGAAAACTAAGCCAGAATTCTGTCACGTACCGCCAGATGTTGGCACCCAGAGACTGACAATCCTTCAGAAAAATGGCCCAACTATTCACTCTGTACTCTGTAGGGTACATTACATTTCATGTACAAAAAAAAGTTTCAATTCTCTCATCTGTAACGGAATCGGAAGGGATTTGTACTCTCCCAAAACTGAATAGCCACCAAATCAAATGGAAAAGTTGCTGATTTCAACACAATCTACTTTGCAAGGGGAGAATGTCTGAGAACTTCCAAAATGAACCAGCAAAAAAATCCTCTCATTTTCCTGTTGACTGTTTCTTTGGCACTGCAGACCGCTTGGCTTGCCACAGGTGATTGTGAATTGTGATAGCGTCCACGCTGACTGACATGGTTTTAGTAGGTATTAGGCTAAATAGCTTTCTGTCCGAACTGTACTTGTAAAGCTTGTCGATCATCTTCTTATTAATGTTTTTTGGCCCTGTCCCAGTTAACTTCTGGATCTCCTCAGAGTCTGGGGAATAAGCATAAAGTGCTCGGAATTGGCAGCCCGCATCACGGAACAAGATGATGTAATGGTTAGCTTCGCATTTCTCAAGCTCCTAGGAAGAGAGAAATCAAAATGAATTTTCTCAAAAAAATTTAAGTGGTAACTTTAACATTTTTATTGATACAAAAAGGTATTTTCGCTCTCTTCCCTCCACTCATATCTGGTGCCGGGGAAGGTAAATTCCATCTCTGCCTGAATCAGATGCAAAATCGGCCACATCTCCAGCCCTAAGCTGTATCAGAAGTCCAGAATCATTTGAAAATTCAGGCCTTGAATGGTGCTGGCAAGCTGCAGACATCCTGGCGGTGAAAGGGTAGGGATTCAGCCAGCTTGCATGTCTGGCCTGGAAAAAAGGTAGATGGGAGCCAATGTTGTCTCTAAGCTGTGCAGCAATCTAAAAGTTCCCATCTAGGCCACGCACAAGTTAGCTCCTTTAAGTTACACAAGAAATAGGAGCCATACGGCCTGTTGAGCCTGCTCCACCATTCGATGTAATCATGGCTGATGTTAGCTTCAACTCCATTTTTCCGTACACTCCCAATATCCTTTGATGCCTTGAGAGACTAAAACTCTGACTATCTCAATGATGGAGCATCCTCAACCCTCTGGGGTAGAGAATTCCAAAGATTCATTAATCTTTCAAGCAAAGAAATTTCTCATTTCAGTACTAAATGACTGGACCATCATCCTGAGGCTGTGCCTGTGTTCTAGATCCCTCAGCCAGGAGAAACAATCTCTCAGTGTCTATCCTGTAAAGTATCTTGTAGGTTTCAATGAGATCACCTCTCATTCTTCAAAACGCCAGAGAGAAGAGGCCCAATTTACTCAGCCTCTCATCATGGACAACCCTCTCCTCCCAGGGACTAATCTATGAACCTTTGCTGTACTACCTCCAATGCAAGTATATTCTTTCTTAAGTGTGGAGAACAAAACTGCATACAGTACTCCTCTAACAATTCTAGCAAGACTTCCTTATTCTTGTACTCCAATCCCCTTACAATTAAAGTAACAATCCATTTGCATTCCTAATTGCTTGCTGTATCTGCATGTACCTTTGTGTTCCTTGCATGAGTATGCCCATGTCCATCTGAACATCAACATTTATAGCTGCACACCTTTTAATAAAACATTCTGCTTTTCTATTCTTACTGCCAACATGAATAACCTCGCACTTCCCCATATTATACTCCATCTGCTGCTGCTCATTCACTTAACCTATCACTTTGAAGCCTCTTTATGTGCTCCTCACAGCTTGCATTCCCACCTAGCTTTTGTATGGTCAGCAAAGTTAACTATATGTTGCTCTCTGTCTCTTCTTCCAAGTTGTACATATCAACTGTAAATAACTGAGGCCTCACTGTTCCTGCAACACTCCACTAGTTACAGCTAGGGAACCAGGCGTACACGTCTACACTAATAATTTTAAACGGCCCATGCACTTAAACAGGCTGCCCTTGCACTACAATAAAATTAGAAGGTACATTGATGAGGCCATGATAAGTTGATCTCAGAGTGGGGTTAAACACTGGCCAACGAGCAATAGTACCATTGTGCAACTTGGTGCAGCAATCCACACCTCTCCTAATTTTCAAGTGTCGGCCCTTTTTCAGTTGAGAAATGGATGGTCATCAGTTGAAAATCACCTGCATTTCCCAGCCAAGATGACAACTTGATCAAAAGCCTCTATCCAAGACCCAGCTAAGTACAGATACATGGGGAAGTAATCAACAACTTCAATTCAAGCCCTCCCCATGATAATACAATTAGGGTTGCACTCTCTGAGACAGTGCATTGGAGATTCAAAGCCCAACCTAATAACCAAAAACAATCAACACAAAGTAGTTATAAAATATTGTCACTTTCCTTCTTGTCCCCCTTTTTCAACCCATGCAACTTAATGCAGATAAGGATGAGGTTATGCCCTTGGGTTAAAAGGAGTGGAAGTATACATTCAGTGCTGATGGGTTTGGAGCAACTGACATGCCTAGTGATACAAATACATAATCACTTAAAAATCAGCAACTGGAGTTTTAAAAACAGGGATTTAGGGCACGAGAGATAATGAGAAATTTGTACACTGCATTGGCAAGACTATTTTAACATTTGGATGCTCTAAAACAGAAAAGGCATTAAACTCAGAAAGTATACAGCATATACTTAATCTGGATGATTCCAGGGAATTCTGAGACTTGAGATCCTCCCAATGGAGATGAAAAGCCTAAGGTGAGATTTAATTGAACTTTCTGATTGACTACCTTCAGAAAGACCACTTGCACTGATTGGACAAGGAATTGGAATTAATTTTAAATCATTTTGGCAAAGAGCCAGTAGAAACACAAAGGCTGAAAGGGCCTCCTTCTCTGCTGAAAAGTTTATGGACCACCCTAGACTTAACATAAAATAAATTTATTTCGATGATTGATGTGAACTTTTTTCCTCAAGTTAAGCTCAAGCACCCAGGTAAATTAAAGCCAATAGTTAAATAAAATGAGAAGGTTGAATAATTGACCACTTTTTGTTGCACAGTTTTTGATTCTTGATTAGCATGGAATATTTTTCAAAATCAAAAGCTTCACAGTTATTACTTTTCGTGGGCTGTGCTTGATATATTTTAGAAATACAAAACATGCAATTGACACGTTTATACATTAACTATATAACTTGGAATGGAAACAAAGCTTAAAAAACACTGGAATTATTTCAGTAAGTGAAAAAATGGCTTGCAGTGTGCAGCTGCTGTTCATTTAACAACAGTTTATCAGACTGTCACTTGAGCAGAGCTCTAGTCACATAGAAATTGGTTTTCTGTTACTAACCTCAAGTATTGAGTTTTTCTGTGCCTCATTTACTTTTCCTGCAAGACAGCAGTGTGAGATAGCGTTATGAATTATTGGTTTGTTTGACTTTGAACTCGGTTCCTTGAATAGCTTTGGACCTGCAACACAGTCACAATGTTGATTATAAACAATTCCAAACTTCAACACACAACTCATAGGATAAACATCCTACTGTTTGTGACTCTACCTGTGTACTCAGCTACTGATGCAATTGATGAGGCTGTGGACGTATTCTCCCAGTCTCGTTCTGTGTTCCTACTCTGATTTCTGCTCAACACCGAGAATGTCTCCATGGAGTCTGTCCTGTATATTGAGCAAAGCGACAAACTTAATGATGAACAGTGGCAATCGAGGCTCCCAAGTTAAACCAATGAGGTGTTAAACTGATTAGCTGGGAGAAAAACATGCATTACTCAAAAAATTGTTCTCTACTGAATTAAAGTATAGAACTAGGAAAATGTCAAGTCATTTCCTGCTTACCACAAAACATTTTAACTTACATTTCATCTTGACTCACTATCAAGATGAGACATAATTGAATTTTAAACTTTGCTTTAAAGTGAAGCATCCAGTAATTTGCTAATTTTAATTTCTGGATACTTTATCTGAAGCACTGAAACCAACACAATATTTGATTTATATTTCTTAGAAATGCTATCCACTAATTTGACTTTCCCAGCCAGATAAATATTCACAATTCACTTAGCTGACAACCAAGTTAAATAAGAGTTATCATCTGAAAATAAAATTGTGAATATTTAAATGCTTTTACTTTTCACCTAAAAACATTTTGTAACATGAAGACCAGAACTGCACAAATGATTTGGGAAACACTCGAGAAAGTGCAGAAAAGATTTACAAATAGGTTACCAGAATCGAAAGGATAGAACCATCAGGAAAGATCAAGCAGGCTGAGCCCTTTCCTCTGACAAAGAAAAAACTGAAGTGACTGGACAAAGGTCTTCAAAATTCCGATCAGGTTTAATAGAATGAATGTGGAGAAACTGTTGGCACCAGGTGAGTCTGCAACAAGGGGCCAGTAATATAAGATATCACTAAAAGATCAAATAAGGAAGTTAGGAACTTTTTCCTTATAAAAGGGAACAGTTAAAATGTGGAAGTTGCTGCTGCATGGGATGCCTGAAGCACTGACACTGTTAAAGAGTAGCTTGACACATATATGATGGGGAATGGAATAGAGAGATACAGGGATAGGGTAGGAAGAGTTAATTAGAGTTACAGAAGGCTCATTTGAAGTAGAAACACCAGCACAGATCAGTTATCCTGTAGATTCTATGTAACAATAAAATGCATACAGTATAAATCATGATCTGAATAGGTAGATTAATACATTCTTTGGTGAATTATTATAACTATTTTGCTTTGGGAAGGTAGATGATTTCAATCCACAGCCATTTCAGGGACAACTGGGTTATGCTTACCTTTGCGAGTAACCACCACTACCACTCCCACCACCAGAGTTCACACTTTCTGCTTCAGTAGTAGCAGCTGATGCTAGAGAGAGACTGGAACCAGACTGAGCACTACTCAGATTATCAGCTAGATGAAAGAAAACAAAAACCAGAAACTTCAGGCAACAATTTTCTCTTTCAATCTCTAAAGTTCAAGTGAAGTAGCTTTCTTTACTTTTATACAGGAAGCTGGAAGCTAAGGTACAGTAGAACCCAGCTGGGGACACTTTCCAGAAAAGGAGATAGTTCAAATCCTAACTTATCTTAACAAGGATTTCAGTATTATACTTGCTTATCTCATCTGACTATTTTTAAAGTAGGAATCATTTTCCTTGAAGCAAAATGGGTGCATTAGAATGGAAAATTGGCCCTAACTTGAGCTTTTATTTTTATTTTTAAAAATTGAGTCTAAAATAGGAAGATGGAAGCTAATCGGCCATAACTTCCTCAGAGTGGCAGTCAGCATCAGATTGCAACTCTGTGCCCACTTACCCACACCGAATTTCTTCCATGCTTGCCTCACCCGATCTTCCAACTCAGGCCGGGCAAGATCCAGGCAGCGCAGCTGTCTCTGAAGTCCAGCACCGTCAAATTAAAGGAGGACACGCCCCCTTTTTTACGGCACTAGATGCCATAAAGCAGGTAAGTTTAAAGGTCCCATTGAAATTGACAGGCCTGTGGGAAGATAAGTACCTAAGGTAAGTGAAAAGGATTTGGGGGGTGGTGGTGTTCAGATGTCAGGTGGGGATGGGGGGAGGAAGGGAGTTGTTCATTGGGTGGGGATGGGGGAAAAGAGGGGTTGGTCATCAGGAGGGGTTGCAGCGGGCCAGACATCAGGAGGGGATAGGGGCTTTGGACATCGGGGACAGGTGGGATGGGGTAAGAGTCAGGAGGTCAATCTCAATTTTTTTTGGGGGGGGGGGGTGGTGGGAATTAGTAAGGGGTAGGAGAATGCCGTGGGTGGGGGGGCGGCGTGGGAACGATCAGTCTGGGTCTTTCCAATAGTTAATCACAAGTTAGAAGAGGTTTTAATTCTTCTAACTTTTTCTAGGTAACAATTGGTATAACCCTTGTGGAACAATCCGAAGTTTGAGATTTAAACCGCATTTTTGGATGGTTACCAGTGCAGTGTAATTGTCCAGAGTGGGTTAGCAGTTCTGGGCAATTGCCATGCAAATTTTTACCTGGGAACTTCCCAGAAGGATTCCTCAGCACATCTTTGGAGTACCCCCCAAATCCAAGTTTAAGATGTGTAAGGTGTAAAAGAGAGTGAAAAGGAAACTCTGACTAAAATATTAGCTTTCATCTTCCTATTCAAGAATCAATCTTTTAATAAAGAAATAAAAGCTCAAGTTAGGGCTAATTTTCCATTCTAACAGACCCATTTACAGTTTTCAAGGAAAATAATTTACATGTTTATAAAAAACAGATGGGATAAGTATAATACTGAAATTCTTATTAAGATACATTAGGATTTGAATTATTTCCTTTTCTGGAAAGTGTGCCCCCAGCTTGGTTCTGCTGTACTTTTATGCAGGAAGTTAGAAGCTAAGAAAGCTACTTTCTTAATAGAATGGATGAACACATATTTCAAGTCGTTATGGCATTTAAAATAGTTGTTTAATCTGCACAAGTTTTCCCACCCTCCAAATTCCACTCCTTCTGACAAAACTCCATTCCAGTGCCTTCCTATAATTATGCATCAGATGACAAATTTGCCACTGCAGTTCTTTTTTATGCACACCAAAAAGAATTTCAGCCATCATTTTAAATTTCATAATGTTAAAAGAAAAATGGATGCACATCATTTCAACCTAATATTAAAAGCATTAAACTTTAGATTTAAGACCACTGCAAGCAGTCCAACAGACACTTTTAAAACTCAGCTTTGCAATGGGTTATTATAAGGGATCTGTGAAAGCTCAAAATGCACTGAGAACGTAGCCTGGCTGAAGCCTCCTAATACTCAGCAGCAATACAATTGGGAGTTAGAATAAGACTAAATAGCTGAGCTACACTGCTATTTTTACATCAATGTGTAATTAAACCATTGATGCAAAAGCATAGAATAATTATACCCTCTTAAATGACGATACACTCAACACTCAATTTGCTCTTTCATTGTGACTTACGGGTAGAAGGATATTGAGATGGTGGTTCACTACAGGATTCTTCCCGATGCACTGATTTTGGGCGTTGCTTCTTAACTTTAGGTTTGGGTTTACCAAGTCCTTGCTCCTCCAGTATTTGCTGCTGCTTACGCCTTAGATATTCCTGTTTGATCAACTCTCTTCTCGCCTTCTCCTCCTCTTTACGAATCCTGTCCTCTTCAGCTTTGCGCCTTTTAAAAAAAAGACCGAATATTCTTAAGAAGAGCACTTTGTGGAGAGTTTGTCTCAAATATAAATTTGTGAAGATCTTGAACAGAAGACCATAATACACTTTGAAAAAAGATTTTTTTGCAGTTGTACTGATGTATAAGAGGAAAGAAAACATTTAACCCAGATTTTTAAGTGATTTACTATATTTACAAGACATGATGTAGCCGAATTACACTGTTAAATTTCATCATGTCAGAGTAGCAGAACAAAAAGTTCTACACAGAGCTTTCTAATTTATCTCATCACTACGCTTTATGTCACAGGATAAGTAAATTATTTGATCATAAAAATAGCTGAAGGGTTAGGGGGCTGACACTAAAGAATAATGTATAAATGAAGCTCAAAGCAAAACCTTTTCAATATACAATTTTGAGTGAATTCAGTAATAATCAATTCAGAGACCATGTTAAAAGTGTAATATGATTAACCAGATTATTACTCTGCAATAATTCAGATCCAGATGGCAAGGTCAACAACGTGCTAAGCTATGAAAACAGCAAGACTAAATGAAGGCACAAATAGTGCAAAGTGTAAGGGGATTTGGAATTATTTTGCACTACATATTGTAAACAATGTTTTAATTAAAACAAACACTAACGAAATCAGACACAACTAAAGATAATAAAAAGCAAAAAGAGACAATGCTCAACTTAAAAAGGGATGCGCACACAAACAATTTGTCATGCAACTTCTGTGTTATATAGCCAGATTATCTATATCCATCAGTGACCCCTTATTTTAATAAATACTCCTAGATGTGGCAAACAAAGTTCCACTCCAGTAACAGGAATAGGTTGTGAGAAACACTCCCAATTCACGCTATTATATTCAGGGAGTTCTATGTATGTCTGCCCCGAGGTTCTTACTAGCACACTCAGAGTAAAAAGAAGGAACAGAGAGACCTACCTAACTAAACTTAAAATTTTACAGCAAACCAGTAGAAGAAACTACATTGAATTTCACTTGTACTTTAAAAAATATATATCATGCTTCTAACTGCTTATACATCCATATGATTTTAGCCCCTTACAACATTCTTGCCTCCTAATGGTGGACTGGGATCCAGGGGAAATGAAGGAGACATTTAGGGGCAAAGGGGAAGTTAACTCAGGTATTGAGGCATCCCCTCGAAGGCTGCTCAGAGTAGCACTGACACAGGCAAGTCATCTGATCACACCCGGCCAGAGATACGGCATACTTTAGAAGGAAGCTAAACAGAAATGGGAAGGGGAAATATTAAATCAAAAAGCAGGAGGAAGTTCAAAAAAAAAATTACAGCAAATATTACACATGGAAGCAGAACAACCAATTACTTTGAAGCAGTACTATTCAACTGATGCTGACTAGAGAAAGTTTGAACAAAGATACTTTTGCAAACAAGAGTCAGACCGGTATTTAAATTTTTACTGTAAGCAGTACGTTTATTGGAACAGAAAATGTTCCCATTGTAGCAATATAATTTATAAGATTAAGCCATCTGCATCCTTTTAATGGTTAATTTGAAGTGTCCCATTTCAACATATATCACCTTTTCTTCAATGCCCATCTTACTTTGCAACTTAATTACAAGCTTCACTGTAATCAGTAGGTTTGAATAACTTTTGCTTCCAGTTCATAGCACTGAACCACCGGGCCATATCTGACACTACACATGTTCTCTAGTTCTATTTAAACGCTCACTAATCCCTCACCTTGCTTCATCACGCTTCTGTTCTATCTCAGCATCTAGCTGCTGTCTTCGTAAGCGAGCTTCCTCTGCTTTGCGCTGTTGTTTAAGGAGGAATGCAGCACGCTTCTTTGCCAGCTCATCTTCTGCTTTCTGGTCATCCTGTAGGGAGTAACAAGTGAGCAAATGGTAGAGGACAACATACACTAAAAGAAAACTACCAGTCGTAACTTTAAAATCACAGCTCACAGTTGAAAAATTGATCTTTCATTCAATTTCAGATTTCTTTTCTTATGTTCTAATGGAAGATATCCCACAGCTGTTATGCAATGACAGAAACATTTTATCAGGTAATCTGCAATCTATTATTCTGCTGCTGAGGTGGGATTGCTCCATCCTTTTAAATCCACAAAATGTAATTGCTGTAAAAAAAAACCTCTTCAAACCATTTAGAGCTTAATTACTGATTGGTGGGGGAAATTTACAGTTTGGAAGATGCTTGTAAATTCTCGGCTGCAGGTCAGGTAAAAAGTATGCAATGGCTCACTTTCTTGCCCCTTTCAAAATATCTTTGGCTCTTTGAACACAGAAGGACTCCAAGTTTTTATTAAATACCAATTAAACTTTCAAATGCCACTCTTTGCTCTGAAGCAACAGAAAATTTTAGGGCTAGCAGTAAATATTGTATTGTCCCATTTTTGGCATTACTACACTGTGTTGTACGTTATCTTGTACGTTAAAGAGATACAGTTTCACAATTCTCATCACTTGGTGGCATTTGTGCAGGAACAGAACAGCGTATTACATTTGGAGATTTGAAATCTGGTAGTGCAACATCACATAGACAAAATTAAACAGCATTTTTTATATTCAAAAAATAACTTTGCTCACTGGTTAAAGGTCCAGACCATCAGAAAATATCCCTCAAATGTGAAAGGCATGCAGACAGAGTTACACTACTGTTGAAGCACTAACCAACAACACAGCAGGTGGCTCTGCAGCCCATGAAGTCGGCATCAACTCTTTCGAACAGCAATCCAGTCAGCCCCATGTCCCAGCTCTTTCCCTTATCCTTGCTTTTTTTTTCAAGTATTTTACCTTTTGAAAGCGATTGGTGACCCTGTTTTCACCATCCGTATTGGGCAGTGCATTCCAAATCGTAACCACTTATCACATAAAAGAAAGGTTTTCCTCACGCCACCTTTAGCTCTTTTGCCCAGGACCTTAAATCTGTATCCGCTGGTTATGGACCCTTCAGCCACTGTAAACAGTTTCTCTTTATTCACTTGGTCTTAAACCTTCATAGTTTAAACACATCTGGCAAATTTCCTCTCAGCCTTCTCTTCTCCAGGGAGAACAACCAGTTTCTCCAATCTATCCAGGCAATTGTAACTAATTTTTCTGAACCATTCCAGCAAAAATCTTCTGTAGTCTCTCCAAAACCTTTAAATTTTTCCTAAAGTGTTGTGCCCAAAACAGGACACAATACTCCAGCAGGGACAAAACTGTTGTTTAAATAGATTTGGCATAAATATTTGGTTTTTGTACTTTATGGGCAGGTTTTTCCCCATACAATTCAGAACCCGCTGTCAGACCTCAAAGGAGTCAGAAGCCTGCACTGTGGAGAACAGTCACATCCCTGAATTGGACAATTAGTCATCAGGCGGGCTCGTTGTCCAATTAAGATCGACAGGTTGGCTCTCAAAGCTGGAGGGTAAATAGGAGGGCCCTCCAGTAGTGAAAAAGCACCAGGCTGCCTTTGAAGGTAAGTGAGAGGGAGTGTGCCCTATGATGGAGGCGTGCTCTCTCAAGCGTTTTTAAATTTAAAAAGCCCTGAGCCGCACGGCTACCACTGTGAAGGGCTGGAGGGTGGGGGGGAAGGGTGGAGGGGGGTGGCGTGGTGTGCTTCGTTCCACAGGGCAAGGCAGCCTGCAGCAGCAGCTGAAGCCTGGCAGGGACTCTAAGCCTGCATGGAGTGAGTGCTGGCCACCTGGTCTGGCATTCCCAACATCTCTGTGGACTTCTAGACTGACTAGAAAATTCCAGCCATTCTCCAAGAAGGCAGCTGACCACCACCTTCTCAAGGGCAACTAGGGATAGACAATAAAACGGTGGCCCAACCATCAAAGCCCACATCCCATGAATGAATTAAAAAAAACCTTTAATTAGATGAATCAACTACCCACCACTTGTGGGCAGGTAGCCCTGCCGCACTACTCACCACCCTACATCTGAGAAAATGGTCCAGGATAGGGTGAAGCCGGTTGGTGACAGGAAATACCATGCCCACTGGCTCCATGTCCTCCCCCACTGAGGCCTAAAATTTCAGCCCAATTTCTCTTGATAAAGACCCAGATCTCATTGTTAACTGCTTTGAAGCTGGCAGGATAGTTTCACAAAGATTTATGCACAATCATCCTCAAGGCTCTATTCTCATATCTCTCCACTCTAGATCCAATAGTTTAATCATTTTAGCTTGTGTTCAGTTGCATTTTGAAGCCAATGAGTATCTCTATTGTGTCTCTAGTCATAATAGTAATCATTCTTGTCCGATAGCAACCTAAAACATCAGCATCTTCAGATTTTCGCAAAAGAGACCAAGAGTGTGCTATTAGGCAACACCCCTTGGTACAGGTCTTCACAGCTATTAGAGCTATCCTGTACTGTGGAGTCCAACAAAAAAATCAACTACTCCAAAAACAGGACAAACTTTCCAATTTCTAAAATGGACATCTTGTACTGCGTTGCCCATGCATTATACACATCCAAAATAGTGTGTCTGAGACTGTGACACTAAATGGGCAAGCAAAATAGATAGGAAGAAGAAAAATAATAGTTGTGAAGCATTAATTTGACTAAATGGAACACTATTGAGAATACATAATCCTCTTATTTGTAGATTTCTAATTATAAAGGTGAACCCATTAAACATCACAGTGATTCACAAGAACAGATTCAAATAGCATATTAACAAACATATTTGGCAAATCTCACATTTATCTGCCAGCACAACTCAATAATAAATTCTATCAGCTGCTGTAATCAAAAAGTGTTCATAGATAAAAGCTTCAAGCGTTACAGGCCGATGACCTTCATGTCAGGGTTCCCAAAGACAAGATCACATCAGTAATTTGAATGGATTGTTGTAAAATGATTCCTCACCTTTACATCTGTATCAATATGATTTATGAAAACATTGCTCTCAATAAGAAAATAAAGCACACTTCTATTTCTAGTCTTCTTTCTACTCCTAGTACTCTTGACAAGTGCTAAATGCTTTCGTGAAATTTTACATTTTTGAGATGGCACCATCTAATTTCAAAATCCTCAAATCCTACTCAAAAGTTCAGTACTAGCCAGGAATCAAGTCCTGACCAATGCAGAACATCTGAGCTCAGTTTAGTTACAGTGGTATATATTTGAGATTGAGAAGAAAGCCAAGCTTCATTAAGCTCAATTGTGGGCAGCTACAAATGGAGTCTGTGAATACAAGAGAACACCATTTTCTTCTGGTGGGAAAATCAACACAAATTCCACTAAAAGAGTCAGCTGCTCAGCAATATTGTGTGACAAGATAGCCGCTGTAATTTTCCTCCTCAATTAGCAAAGAACATACCCTCTCCCAGGCTTCCAAAATGAAACCAATTTAAAACAGAACTCAGGCTGACAGTCGGAATGCAGCTTCCTGTTCGGAAAATGTACATTTTTGTTTAGAATTTCCCAAAGAGCACAAGAAATACTAAAGGTTATTTTAAATAGATCATTGATGGTGATCAGTAGAAGAGGAGTCACTTCAGAAGATTTCATTCAAATTCCTGAGGAATTCAAATACCACTGAATGTAACAAAGAATACCAACTTGTATAACTCCATGGGCCGATCCCCACCGGAGAGGCGGGCCCCGCCACCATTTTAAGTGGGCGGGCCAATTAAAGCCCGCCCAGCGTGACGCGTGGCGGGAAGCGCTTCCTGTGTGATCAGGGGTGACTGCCCAAATGCGAGAGTGTGCTCTTTAGCGCATGCACACGAAAGAGCGCACATCTCCCTGAGGCTAAGTGCTGCCTCAGGGAGATCGCTGATAGTTGTATAAACATTAAAAATGGAAAAAAAAAATCCTTAACATGTCCCCCTCATGTGACAATGTCACACGAGATGGGACATGTTAATAAATTTCATTAAAACTTTATTCAACTTTTTAAATCCCTACATGAGACCTCATCCCGCCAGTGGATGAGGTTGCATGTTTTTTCTCTTCCCCGCCAGGGCTCCTGGCCTGCCTACCAACCTTAAGGTTGGACAGGCCAGTCCTTTAATTGTTTTAATGATCCTGTCAATGGCCTCAATTGGTCATTGACAGGTCGGCAGACCCGCAGCAAAATCAGCTGAAGATTTAAATCATCCTGAAGATTTAAATGGGGTGGGATGACGTCGGGGGTTTCCCCTGATGTCATCCTGCGTCTTTTTGCGCCTCGGCGAGCGGGCCCTGACAGCAAAATTCAGCCCTATGTCTGCAGTACAGAAGTGTTCTTGTGCGCATGTAATTAAATCCACATATGATAAAAGGATTTGTATTTACATAGTGCCTTATAACGGCTCTTGGAAAGTTCCCAAAAAATTACATTAAAGTGCATATCTGTTGTTACGTAGGCAAACATGACAGTCACTTAATACATGGCAAAATCCAACAAATAACAGTGTAATAAAGAACCAATTAACCTATTTTTATTGTTGGTTGAAGAAGGAACCTTGGTTGGGAAATGGGAGAACTCCATACCTTTTCAGAAAAGTGCAACAGAACCTTTAACATCTACCTGAACTAATGAAGATCAGAGCACTCTGGCACCAAGACAGGCCAGAAATATTTGACCACCATGTTTAAAAATACTTTTCTAAAAGGCAAAAGCCAAGTTATTCTGGCAATTTTTCAAAACTGCTATAAGTAATTGCAAGTTTAATTATGACTAACCTTGAAGAAAAATCCCAATCCAGACTTCTGATCAGATTCACTGATCATCTGACTGCTGGAAAAGCCCTGGCTTTCTGATGCTTCACCTTCTGCAGGTGCTTTCAGTTCAGATATATCTACTTCAATGAGGTTTGCCTTGTTTTTGGATTGTTCCTCAATAGGAATGTTCTCTTTCCCTGATCTATCTGAAGTGATAAGCGATGGATATTCAGGCTTCTTTGGGGTGCTAACTACTGCCTCAGTGTTGATTTGCTCAAAGAAATAATTATAACTGTCTTTTTGGGATGTAGAAAGCACCAATGTCCGCTGGTTACTTTCTTCGCCCTGCTTGAGGCCATCAGCATCCTTTGTCCTTTCAGAAGTATGCTCTGCAGAACCTTTGGAAGATCTGCCTTCTAAAGTTCCTGTATTAACACTACCATCAACAGCAATATCATCAGTCTCAGGCTTTAGCAGTTTACTACTTGGGGAGGGTCGCAGATGGGGTAGAGTTTCTACACTGTGTGTCGGCGTGATAATTCGGAAAGAGCCTTGCATTTTAGAATCCCGAGACACTTTTAACTCAGTTGGCCTTGCTGAACGGGGACTTTTCATTGGAGTGCTGCGTGGCTGCTTACGCACAGCTTGTGATGGACTACTCCCTGTGGGCGATAGTGGTTCCACAATCTGTGCTGCTTGCCTGACCTTATGGTCCTGCAGGTTGCGATTAACATTTGGTAGAGGTGTGGTTGGCGCCTGGTCCTTGAGCTTCATCAGCAGTTCCTGCTGCTGTGAAAGCTTGTGCATCTCAAACTGAAGGTTGCTCAGAGTTTCATTAAGCTTCTCAATAGACCGGTTGTATTCATTCACATCAACATCTGCCGCTCCATCTTCAAAACCACCATTAGAATTCACCTTGTTCTTGTCAACATCGTGAGCTGCCTGCGAAGATTCCTTTAACCACCGCTGCCTAACTGCTGCGATGCTCTCTTGAATATCGTTTTCTGTGATTTTCTCACACAAATCTTTTGCTCCTACTTCTTCCAGCTGTTTTAAGTAATCCTCTTTGGATTCTTGATTTGCAAAATCTTCATCTGCTTTAGGTGACTGACATACAAGAGCAACAGTTTCCTTGTTATTTGGATGTTCAGCTTCCTTTGTGAAATATTCAGGCTTAAGTGGCTGTGGAATACCTTCATTCTTCCCTTTTTTAACGATATGTAAGAAAGCAGCTTTGCCCAATTTCAGACGCTGTCTGGCAGAGAGTGCTTCCATTTTCTTTTTCTGGGCTTCAATTGTCCTGCGTTTCTCCTCAAGCTGCATATGAAGCTGAACAAGTTCAGAGGCCAGCATCTGAGCACTGTCTTTCGCCTGTCTATTGGGGCTCTGTTCTCGTTTCTGCCTCCATGTCATCATGGGTAAGGGGCAACATTCTGACCCATCTGGAGTGGTCTTCTGAGAGCTACTTGCACTGGATTTTGCCTCAGCACTGTTGAGTCTTTGCAGTTTACGTTCAGCAAAGCTGGTCATTCTAATACTGGTACTGGCCATGGACGTGCTGCTAGCCTGAGAGATTGTACTCAAACAAGGGCTGGAACGCCCACTGGCACCATCCTTGTCCTCATGTTCCTTTACCTTCATATCATGATGCAATTTTCTAGATTCCTCTTCACCACTATACCCACTTCTAACTTGTTGAACCTCCTCATCGGTAACTAGATCTTGTTCAGCCTCTTCCATATCTAGCACTTCTGAATCGGAATCTTGCATATTCATAGTCCATGTTGCATCAAGTGCTTTACCGCTGCCTACAATGGTTGCATTGTTTATTGACATACCATCCAATCCTTCATCGAGATCACCAGTATGAAGGAAAAAGCCCCCAGACTCCCCCTGAGTTGAAGCTTCAACACTACTACTAGCCAAAGGCCTAAAGTGACTTAAGGAGACTCCTGGCTCTTCAAGATGTCGCAATGACTTTTCAGTGGTTGGATCAGAGACTACTAGGAAGTCAGAGCTAGTTATGGGAGTGAAAGTCCTGTTAATATCTGCCTCAGCATTGACATTTACTGTTTTTTTGCGTGTTGAAGGCAAATGTCCATCTGGCATTCTCTTTGCTGAGGAAGGTCTGTATTTTCGTTCCCCACATTCTTCATACTTGTTAACAATGAGGAGATTTTCCTTGGCTGGTTTTAAGACTGCAGGCATTAAAGGTTCTAAAAAGAAACCACCAGCTTGGTTTGCTAATGCATGGTCATTCTGCTGTCTTTTGGGTGACTTTGATGGCAATAGCTGACTCGTGGCTTTTGATGAAACACTCTGTAACTCAAGGTCAGAATTGTTAACCAGCTCCCCATCTGACTTAATTATTGCTATTAGCTCCTCATCATCCTCATCTTCCATGTCCACATTCCTCAACAAGCTTTTTCCATTGCTTTCTGCAGGTGGAGAAAGTAACTGGGATTGATGTTTTGGGGTTACACTGACTATATTGGATGCGAGACTGTCTTTACTAATAGACCTGGCCAGGCTGATGCTATCTCCAGAGCCGGCGTCTATATCGCTGTCAGTTGCATAATGAAGGGCGAATGGTGTTGGCTGAGAAAGGGGTCTGAAAGAAAATCAAGAGCATCAGTCACAAGACCTGAGGAAAGTATACATTTATGCAGTTTGAAAATACATTTACTGATGCAATGTTGTCAAACACATTCTGCAGATTTATCATGTTAATAATGAATTAGAAAAATACAAAAAACTACAAACAAATAAGAGCTTGCAGCAATGAATGTATTTTAATTGGAGAGTAAGGGTGCCACTGCAGAGATCAAAGCATCATTTTTCTCATCCTTAGTCCTTTGAAAAAGGAACCAATCTATGGGCTGTGTTGTATGCTGCACAGTTTTAAATAAAGGTGCAAGAGCAAAATTAACCATATTACAACTATGACAGGTGCCAAGTGAAACTACTTCAGCAATAGGTAAAGGATGATGGTCAAGGGTGTTTTTGTGACTGGATGCCTGTGTCTAGTGGAGTTCCACAGGGATTGGTGTTGGGTCCCTTGCTGTTTGCGGTATATATGAACGATTTAGACTTGAATGTAGGAGGGTTGATCAGTAAGTTCGCGGATGACATGAAAATTGGTGGGGTGGTAAATAGTGAGGAGGATAGCCTTAGATTACAGGAGCACATAGATGGACTGGTCAGATGGGCTGATCAGTGGCAAATGGAATTTAATCCGGATAAGGTGATGCATTTGGGCAGGACAAACAAGGCACGGGAATACACGATGAATGGTAGGACCCTGGGAAGTACAGAGGAGCAGAGGGACCTTGGTATACTTTAAGGTAGCTGGACAGGTGGATAATGTGGTTAAAAAGGCATATGGGATACTTGCCTTTATTAGCTGAGACATAGAATATAAGAACAGGGAGGTTATGCTGAAACTGTATAAAACGCTGGTTAGGCTACAGCTAAAGAATATTGCGTGCAGTTCTGGAATGCGCATTTTAGGAATGATGTGATTGCACTAGAGCGAGTGCAGAGATGATTTACCAGGATGGTGCCTGGGCTGGAGAGTTTTAGTTACGAGGAGAGATTGGACAAACAGGCTTCTATGACTAATTACTAAAATTTTATTCATTTACTCAAAGTTATACCCATTACTGAAACGTACACACAATTTCTGAGCAGCAGCATTATATGGATAACAAACACACAAGTTGTCAAAACTAACAAAGTGACAGCTCTCTTTTTTCAGCCTTGGCTTTGCAAGTAACAAACTTTGGGGAAACAGGTTTCATCTTCATAAATCCATGCATCATGCTTGTTTTGCTCATTGTGTGCTGCAGAGGGAGCCAGTACACAGCAATAAAGGTGTTACAAAACTGGATTTATAAGATGTACCACTTGGAAATGGGCTAACGGTCTGTAACAACATACCGAATTGGTAAGTGACAAATGCCGAAAGAAACTGAAAATTGGTGCACCTCATGACTTATTTTTGGCACCTAGCTTAAAGACAATGCCTGCATTACAGAAATAGGGAAAACTGCCCACCTATAGTATTAATCAACAGTAATTAACTTATCTAGCAGAGCCGTTAGGAGTAACATTTATTTGACTTGTTTACCACTTGTGTGCTGGACATCTGCCACGTCAGGTCTCACAACAATCTTATCTATATACTCTACGGCTCCAACACCATGCAATTAGTTGTAGTTGTACATTGGTATTAGCCCCCTGACTGTATAGTGATCAACAATTTAAAAATTCAATATCAAGTTAAGAATATTTTCTCAAAATAAAAAAAATATTTGTGAATCTAAATGCCTCCTCTCCCCTTGTAACTAATAGCTAAACTAGAAATTATGTCATTAAAATCCCAATTCCTAAAATGCTAACGTTGTGGAAATCATTCCTAAAGCAATTACAATATCACAAGACATACATGTATTAAATCCTTATCCTATAAATTGCAAACTAATTTTCAAAATCACATGCACACAATTGCTTCATTATGCTACAGTGCTTGGAGTGTCAATTTTAGCCTGTCTTGAATTATAGCTGTAGATTTGGGCATTTTTATTTAGCGAGACATATATATACCATTATTGTAGGGCATACAATCTGGTCACTGAGAGCAGTTTCTTTAAAATTAAGAGAAGAGAAGGCAGCACTGCAGATCTTAATTTTATTTTTGCATTTCACACTAATCTACACAATACTTTTTGGCAGTGACCACTGGCAGGCTGCTCAACCAAAGGGGCAGCACAGCTGAGTTCAATCCTGTACTCTCTTAATGTCCGCACATCTGCACTTCCACCAGAAGTTGCTGAACAACAGTCAGGGGGTGGAAGCCCATGTTGACTTTAGTCTCCCAACAAATGGGCACTGAGGCCAATTATAGTATTTCTACCCTCTTCAATCCTGACTGCAACTAAGTCAGCTCTTATCTGGTTGATATCATTCAGCTACTCCATGCATAAATTTATTGAACTACTAGGGACGTCTTAATAGCATCTGTCCCCAGTCTGGATTATGTCACCTTTTCAGAGCCAAGATGAAAAAGGCTAACTCAAGGCCAGAATACAAGATACAGTAATGGCTAGGTGACAGTTTTAATCATTTTTTTAAAATTTAAGATTAACTTACTGCTTCTAACTGCAAACATTTGGCACATATTTTGTTTATATTCTATACGAAGCCTAACATTAAATGACAAAAATACTACTTACCTATATGTTCAGTCAAGGCAAACATTAACTAAAAGTAGACAAGTGAAAATAAGGTATTCCTGTATTTACCTTGGTTTTCTTTCTTGCCAGGCCAACACTGCACCTCTTGGCTGCCCATCAACTCGGGTTAAGGAATTTGAACGATGCCGAGTATCTAAACATTGAAAATGAAAAGACTGCTAACAGTGCACATAAAACTCATTATGGCACAATAATGTGATGATTATGGTATCAAATTTGAAATCTAGAGGTGTTGGGGATGTGAGTAAGGTATTGGGACAGTAGTGGGGGCGGGGAAGGTGCGAGGAAGAGAAATGGGGAGAAAGTAAGAGTTCAAGGCAATGCTGGAAAGTGGCTGAGGAGAAGCATTGAGAAGAAAAGCTTTCCTTAGCTACCTCACAGTCAGATTGAACAAGAACAAATTCCTTGCCTGATAAGTTGACCAGGAAATGAGAGCTAAGGAAATTACTTAGTCCTTAACCAAAATACAGACAAAACTAGATTAGATTAAATAAAGAAACTACTACAGAAATGAAGAAAACAATTAAATTGGTGAAAGTGCCTGATTCCGCTGTGTATTATAATAAAAAGGGAATTGACTATTGCAGGTTTTGGCTAAAGAATACTTAAAAGATGTAAACTTGGTGAACAGAATCAATTTTTCTTATCTGCAGGTTATTACCCTCAGCTATGATTCATCGTGCATTATTTTGGATATAATTGATCATTTAAGCGCTCAGATATACGCTCTGTTGATGGCAAAGACTTTATTGATGAGTAGATGGACCATGTAGTCAGGAGGGGGTGGACAGTCCAAGGTTTGATCCCAGGTCTGTGCAGGTTTCAGTTCTGATGGAGGAAGGACTTTTAGAATTGGGGTCACTGCTCCTGGATTTTGTGGAGGGAGAAAGGAAAAAGACAGGCAGAGCACACACTACTCACTGCTATTCAACAGCACCTGCTGATAATGCACATGGGGAGACATTGTGGGTTCAGCAGTGAGGTTGAATAGCTTGATAACACTCACTTTTTAAAGCTCACACACAACTAATTGCCTCTTGGGCGATGTAGAGGGAAACTGGTACCTCTGGAACCATGCACCAGCAAAGATCAACATATTCAAGGAAGGAGCAGAGGGGAGCAAAACTGACGAGGAAATAAAATTAAAATGAAGTCAGAATTGATAGTCTGTGTACTTATATCAAATTCGAACATAAAATGTCAATTTAAGTCTGGTTGGCATCCCAACTATACCTGTGCTTCTTCACCTACGAAAAAAAATTCCTCAGGTTTGAAAACTGGTCATGGTATATCTTACACCGATCTTAAAAATGATTTTAGTACCCTAAAGCAAATGAATATCCTAACGTGAAACTATTTACTTTGCATTTGGAAGAACATTTTCCATCTTATTATGAAAATAGTCTAATAATCCATTTAGAATTTATTTTTAAATTGTGAAATGCATATTTCAAAGTGCCTGTAAAAGCAAAAAGGTAATTTACAGTAGACAATTAAAGCAATTACAGAATTGCTGGCTGACACTCCATAAATAATTAGCTTGGCTGCCTTGCTTTGCCAATTAATAGATTCCCTTTGTCTTCTATTTCCCACCTCCTCCAAACCTCCAAGAAAGATAGCATTTCTAAAATTCACCTATTTATTTTCACCAGTACATTCTCCAGCTTGAATACTGTGCAACCATCTTACCTGTGCTGTCTTCACTAGATAAGGGACATTTATACTGCCTCTGTCTTAAAGGCAATAGTGGGTGAGATGGACTGAAGGCAGGGCTTCCTTTGCTAAAGAAAAGAACAAAAAGGATCAAGTTTTCAGAAGTATTTGTAGTTTTTTTTTTAAGCTCAAACATAAATAGACAGGTTTGACGAAAGATGGAAACATGGTTTAAATCATTAATTCTTCAATTCATTCCAGTTACCATAACAATTGACAAGTTTTTCAATTAAATGTTACAAATCACAAAATAGTAAATGCAAGTCCACATATGATTAGCAGCACAGGAAAGTAGAATGGACAAAATTACCCACCACACACATGATTTTACGTAACAGGTTGGAAACCAAAGCTGCAGCAGGACATGCCATGATGACAAGCACAGACAGAGACAGACTTACACAAACTCTTCAGGATGCAGGCAATACCTGGTTCCAATCTCTGGGCTACTCTGTGGAACAGGTGTTGACATATCAGCTGGACCATTTGCTGGGCTGACCATAAAGCTTCGCTTTGTTGCATTGGAAATCGGAAGAGGTGGGCGAGAACTCTTCTGTTGTAGGAGTGTTTTAGCTGAATTAAGATTGCAGATAAAACATTAATATACTTGGGAACTTCTCCCCTTTGTAATTAGGTCGAATTCCAAAAGGTTGCAATCACTTTGAATGATTCTCATTATGGCAATATGTAGGTTGCTTAGGCATTTAAGCTTGAAATATTTTATGCATTTTCCAGCCAGAACAAAACAAAGAAATTTGGCTTGGCCAAAGACTAAGCACACAAATTGACAGGTGATCTCAAGAAAATGTTACTCAGTCTAAGTTGCCATAATGAAAAGCATCATGTATAATTTAAGTTCTTTAAAACAAGAAGAGGGGAAACCAGCATGCAGAATAGTCAAAGCTTTTGAGAAACTTACCATCTTTAATTTCTTGAACTTCTCTTGGTTGTACAAAGTCGGGCTTCACAACTTCAAACCACCAGAATAACTCAGCAATGAACACCATAACATTAGGCTGAAATAGAAAAAAAGCCATGTTCTATATAGTCATATTTGTTTCACAGGAATGCAATAAAATTAATGGGAAAAGATTGCCTTACATCACTAAGGCTACAGGAGCAGGGAAGAAGCAACAGCCTTCCATTGGATTCAATATCCATCCCCTCCACCAATGATGAACTGCAGCAACGGAATGCACTGCAGCAAACTGCCAAGCCCATTCCAAGAGCATATCTAAGCACTGTGACCTCTACCACAGAGAAAAACAAGAGTGGCAACATTGCAGGAACACTACCACATTCAAGTTCACCTTCATGTCACACACAACTCTGACTTGGACATATCCTGCTGTCGTTCTTGTATAGTTGTTTGGACAAAAATACCATACATCATTATGGGAGGACTATCGCCATAAAGACTGCAGTGATTCAAAGAGAAAGCCCATCACTAGCCCCTCAGAACAACTAAGGATATACAATAAGAATGCAGTTTTGCCAGTGGCCCCTCATCCAGGGCACACATGAAAAAATACAGACTTTCCTGAGGAGGGAAGGGAGTGCCTGTTGCTGAAAGTACCACCTCTGCATGTATTAGTGCAGTCACATTATTTTAATTAAATGAGAATTCTTAACTAGAGCTTACCTTCAGCACTAAAGGACTGTACAACATGTCTTCTAGCGTGAGATAGAAACTTCTGTTCAGATAATGGTGTGAAAAATCTATCAGTAGCTGAATATTATACAAGCTGTCGGCAATTGAAGTCACTTCCTTCAAACAAATGTCTACGAAGAAAAACAAACAGTTAAATCAGTCAACTTAATGTTAAAATAATCTTGTCTTTAAGAAAGAAGAACAGGTGAACTTCTATACACAAATTTCCTTTTAAACTGTGGTGTTGGCAACAGTCATCAATATTCTATCAACTTAAATCTTTCATAAGAATTTTTTATTAAAGGGCAATGGATCCTTGCTGAAAATAAATGAGTTACTGCTCTTCTAAGGCATTCTTTTCAAGCTAGATACACTGCACTTCCAAGAACACAAGAATTAGGAGCAGGAGTAGGTCATTGGGCCCTTTGAGCCTGCTCCGCCTTTCGGTAAGATCTTGCCTGATCCGACTGTGGCCTCAACTCCACTCTTCTGTCTGCGCCTCATAACCTTCGACTCCATTGTTGGATCAAAAATCAAACTCAGTCTTAAATATGTCCTACTGTGCACATGGAGTTTTCAAATGCCTGTCTGTCAGGGCAGTTTTGCATTCTATTTTCTTTCAATATTTGGTCTTTTACTTAAGTGTTGTTTCTGTCGCATTCTAATAAAAATATTTTCTGCATTGACAGCACCTGTGTCATCTGAAAGTATAAACTGGCTCATTTAAGAGAAAGTGAATATTTTTAAGGAGTTTTACACATTGAAAAGTTGGGATCGAAGATAAATGAAGTGACTTGTTTGCTTCGAGAGATTCTTGATAAGCAAGGGGGTTTAAGGTTATCGGGGGTGGGCAGGAATGTGGACTTGAGGTTACAGTCAGAACAGCCATGATCTTACTGAATGGCAGAGCAGATTTGAAGGGCTGAGTGGCCTACTCCTGCTCCTAATTCATATGTTCGTACGTAAAGCTTTAGTGGCCTGAAACAATTTTAACCCCATTTCTTTCACTTGAAGCTTTACCACACACTTACATGACAATCTTTTTATACAAAGGTATCAGATGGAAATATTTATAAGTACTTGGGGTTTAAGATATTGTAGAAGAGGTCTGCATAATGTGTTCTATGAAAATTTTGGAGGCCTTTACCAGCTTATTAATAGATTTACGTTTACATTCTTTTTTAGACACAACATCCAAAAAAAAAACCTCACTTTATAAACTGACCTTTAATAGATTTTCATAAATATCTGGCGGCTAAATTTTGATGCTTAATTTTACTTTCCTCCGGTACCCCAGATACTTATTGCCACTTTCCAAGCTGTAAGTGACAATGAATGATTCCTAAATGTTGCCCATCCTGGTTTTAGAAAATTATCTTTGGCCATTAATTAGAACTTAAGTAGCTTGTAATTAAGATTATTTCTAAATACAAAGTATGTAAAACTGATGACTTCTGTCCCTCGAGCCATCAAGGGCAAGTTGTATTCCAACTAAATATTTGCTTAACTTTTCTTTCACCAATCTTTTCCTCCTTGCCACATCACCATGTGCTTAGCTCTGCACCCTCTAAACTCTGCTACTAAAACTAGCTAAAACCAGTCAAAATAAGTTTTTTTAAATTAAGTATGAAATGAAACATGCTATATAAACAGACACAGACTGGAATCAGTAGTTTTACACAAAATAAATGCTGAGTCATAACAAGTGAGTTCGAACACAAACACCTCTCTGCATAAACCTCAAGCCCTGAACATGCATCCTATTATCCACTAGGATAAAAGAATAAAGGCAGCATTAAGTGACAAAATACTTGAATACTGAAATGGTTTCAGCCAGTGGTTTAAGCTTTTCATATGTAAATAAACGCTGAAGACACAATTAGTGAAATATATTTAGATAGAATGAAATTGAATGGTACAACTACACTGTGGAACAGCAGAAAAATATATAAATTAAGTACACTGCATACTCCTAACCACAAATACCTTCTAATTTCATGAGTTCCGGGCAGTAGTAGTGAATAACCGCCAGGAGTGAACAGCCATCACACACATCCCTCATTAAATCCTCCATCAAAGGGAAAAATGGCAACTGCTTGTTCAAGGGGTGATCTCGTCGATAACGGACCTGACACAAAAATGAAGATAAACTTTAAAAAGGGATTGCATTAGTCACTATATATTAATAGATGGCACCATATTCTAGCCCCTCTGCAAGAAATGTTTTTATGGCAAAGGCCAGCTGATATCATCTGCCCAAGATTTCCTTTCCTCAGCCCCAAGCTTTTTTCAGAACTAGTGTCCGTCCGTTAGATTGTTTAATTAATATTAATTAATACTCAAGGCATACAAGAGGTTCTCTCGGTGAATGTACTCAGAGATTTACAATAGGAGCAAATCACGTACAAAAATGTGCAAAACAGGCCTCTCCAAAAAATGGAGTCCACAGACCAACTTTCTTACAAGCTAACTTGGATCTGATTTTGCGTATTTTTGTGTAATTGTGAAATTTCAGAAAACCAAGAGTTAATCAGCACAGTGGATCCCTGAAGAATGCAATGAGGAAAGCAGAAAATTGACATGTTTTGACTCCAACATGCTGAATTTTTCCATGTGGAAATATTCAACAGTACTTTATCCAGCAATGAGAAACAATGGGCTGAATTTTTCTGTCGGCGAGCAGGGGGTGGGGCCTGCTTGCCGATGCAAAAATGACGTGGTATGACGTTGAGGGAAACTCCTGACGTCATCCCGCCCCATTTAAATTTTCAGGAAGGCAGGGGCACAACTGTCCGCCCGCCGACCTGTCAATGGCCAACTGAAGCCATTGACAGGATAATTAAAACCTTAAGGCTGGTGGGCAGGCCAGGAGCCTGGGCGGGCTTCTGAAAAAACATGAAACCTCATCCACCAGCGGGATGAGGTTTCATGTAGGTTTTAAAAAAGCTTATTAAAGTTTTTGTGAAATTTATTAACATGTCACATCTCGTGTGACATTGTCACATGAGGGGGACATGTTAATGAATTTTTTATTTTTCTATTTTTAGAGTTTGAAAACCTTTCAGCGATGTCCCTGGGGCAGCACTTAGCCTCAGGGAGATGTGCGCTCTTTCGTGTGCATGTGCAAAAGAGCGCACTCTCGCTTTTGGGGAATCCTCCCCACACGCACAGGAAGCGCACAGTACTTCCCGCCGGACGTCACGCTGGGCGGGCCTTAATTGGCCCGCCCACTTAAAATTGCAGCGGGGCCCACTTCTGCTGCGGGAATCAGCTCCCCGCCTGCTGGAGATTGGGTCAGGCCCGCCCGCCTGACAGGCGGAAAATTCAGCCCAATAAGTTTAAAAAGAAGCTTCAATAAAATAATCCCAAGAGCATATTACTATACAACACTCAATTACAGATTTAAATAGAAACTACCAGTTTCGACCCCAGTGGCACTGGCAGATGCTATTTTGCTAATGATTTCATCAGCAAGGGCGGGACTGAGCCTCATCAAATGAGAATCTATTCCTCACCCTGTTTCCCACAAAATACATCAGACCAGTTTATTTATATCAACATTGACGATACATATTTTTGAATTTGAAGTATACACCCATAATTTTTAGAACTTTAGGATCACAATCACAATAGGATTTGTAAAGCTTATTAGTGGCAATCTGATTCACTATTTTAATAAATTGATTTCACTATGCCATAAGCAGTCTTTTCTATAAAAATATGTATAGCTGAGAGAGGTGCTGGCATTTCAAGTTCTTTTGTACAAGTTAAATTCCTTATTTATTACTTGCTGACCTGTGCAATCAAATTTCCAAACTACATTCTACACTCAATGCTTCCCTTTTCAAAAGATTCTGAAAAACTATATAAAGAATTGTAAGTCAAATGTCTCGGTGTTCCTGCTACACTAATATACTAGATATTAGTGTTGTTCAATTGGTAGCAGTCTTGTCTCAGAATCAGTAAGACATGGATTCAAGTTTCACTCCAAGATTTGAGAACATAGTACAGACTGACACTTCATTATGGAATGCCATATTGCTGGAGGAATCATCTTTCAGATGAGACTTTAAAAGTAGGCCCATGACAGGTGAATGTAAAAAAAATTCTGACGCTGAAGGGCAAAGGGTTCACACAGGGTCCTGGAGGCTATGGCAACACAGGTGAATATCTAAATACTTCCTTAATATTATGTACAGTTTCTGGCTCAACCACCCTTTCAGACAGTGGATTCCAGACTCCCACCACACTCTGGGTGAAAAAATTTCTCCTCAGCTCCCCTCTTAGCCTTCTACCTCTTACCTTAAATTTATGCCCCCTGGTTATTGACTCCTCTAAAAATGGAAAAAGTGCCTCCCTATCCACCGTATGCCTCTCAATCTTATACACCTCTATCAGGTCCCCTCTCAATCTTCGCTGCTCCAAGGAAAACAGCCTATCCAGTTTTTCCTCATAGCTCAGACCCTTCAACCTAGGCAACATGCTGGTAAATCTTCTCTGCACCCTCTCCAGCGTAATCACATCCTTCCTATAACGTGGTGACCAAAACTGCAAGCAGTACTCCAGCTGTGGCTTAACCAGCATTTTATACATTTCCAGCATAACCTCCTTGCCCTTGTATTCTATGCCACGACTAATAAAAGCGAGTTTTCCATATGCCTTCTTAACCATCTTATCTACCTATCCTGCTACCTTCAGGAATCTATGGATATGCACACCAAAGTCCCTCTGATCTTCGGTACTTTCTAGAGTCCTACCATTCACAGTGTAATCCTTTGCCTTGTTAGCCCTCCCCAAGTGCATTACTTCAAATTTTCTGGGTTGAATTCCATTGGTCACTGCTCTACCCATCTGACCAGTCCATTGATATCCTCCTGCAGTTAACAGCTATCCTCCTCCCTATTTACCACCCTACTAATTTTCATGTCATCCACAAACTTCTTGATCATACCCCCTACATTGAAGTCCAAATCATTTATGCTCACCACAAACAGCAAGGGCTCCAGCACCGAGCCTATGGAGCCCCACCACAAACAGACTTCCAGCCACAGTAACATCCCTCTACCATCACCCGTTGTATCCTGCCTCTCAGCCAATTTTGGAGCCAACGTGCCACTTTGCCTTGGATCCCCCATGGGCTCTTACTTTCTTGACCAGTCTGCCATGAGGGGCCTTATCAAAAACCTTACTAAAGTCCATGTAGACCACATCAAATACATTACCCTCATCGAAATTCCTAGTTACCTACTCAAAAAATTCAATCAAATTTGTCAAACATAACCTTCCCTTAACAAATTCATGCTGACTATCCCTGATTAATCCATGTCTCTCCAAGTGCAGATATGTTCTGTCCCTCAGAATTCTTTCTAGTAATTTCCCCAGCACCGAGGTTAGACTGATTGGCCTGTAATTTCCTGGTCTATCCCTTCCTCCCTTTTTTAATAATGGGAAAACATTAGCAGTCCTCCAATCCTCTGGCATCTCACCTGTGGCCAGAAAGGATTTGAAAATTACTGCCACGGCCCCTGATATCTCTTCCCTTGCCTCCCTCAACAGCCTGGGATTTATCCATTTTTAAGGCCACTAAACACACTAGTACCTCCTCTCTATGTAAATTTCCTCTAATATTTCACAGTCCTCCACCCTGATGTCTATATCTGCGTCGTCCTTTTCCATTGTGAAGACTGACACAAAGTATTCATTGAGGACTGCACCCACATCTTCCGATCCACACACAGATTACTTCTGTAGTCCCTAATTGGCCCTACTCTTTCCCTAGTTATTCTCTTGTTCTTTGTATATTTAAAAAAACCTTTTGGGCATTCCTTTATTCTACCCACCAATGCTTTCGCATGCACTCTCTTAGCTTTCCTAATTTCCTTTTTAAGTTCCCCTCTGCATTTTATATGCACCTCTAAGGACTACCGTATTGGGCCCTCGGTATCTGCCATAAATTTCTCTTTTTTCCTTAATCCTAACCTTTATGTCCCTTGACATCCAGGGTTTTCTGGACTTGGTCTTCCCCTTTGTCTTTACGGGAACACATTTGCCTTGTACTCTTGCTATTTCCTCCTTGAATGCCTCCCACTATGTTGATTACACTATCCTATCCTGAATCCTACGTTGATTACACTGCTACTTAGAAAGAGCAGTGAAGTTATAGCCTTTTATTGGCGTAATAAAAGGAATGCATAAGAGCACAAAATTAGTTTGGTATTACAGTTCCCTCCCTTCTGCAATTCTCATGACAAGATTCCAAATGTTCAGGGCACACAGGAGAATTGATATTCCAAATATCAGTAAAATTAAAAAAGTCACATTTATTCAAAAAAAAAACTAAGTTGCACAGCAGGGTAACACTTGTTCAAACCAAAATGAGTGAGGAGAAACAGAAATTCTTTAATAACATCAAATTCCAAAAGAGCGAGTTTTATCATTTGCTCTTTAAAACAAAAGAAATTAACATTACTATCAACTTTTTCATGAAATGTTACAGAAGCAGCAAATGTCAACTTCATTGGTCTTTAGTCTGGAGAGAAAAGTGTGAAGAATTTACATATCTGTGAGGTATCATTAACAATGCCTGCTTCGCTCCTAGTGTTCTGTGAAGAGTGCATATTAATTCATCTCTCTTAGCTTCATGGAGCTATGAGGGCACTACATTGTCAACCTGCTTTGTGTCTATATTTCAAAGGAAATAGTCAAGAGACAATGAACCTAAAAGACTATTAAAGTTAACAATTGTTTGCAGTTATTTTTAAAGGCATAATAATTTCTAGATTAAACTTGAGCTTTCACCCTGAGTTCCAAATAATTATATTTGTGTTTGTAATTAACCACTATTGATTATGTGCAATTTAATAGTGGAACCTGCTGTTGGTGTGACTATTGGCTTGTTAGAATGCTACAGGGTACATCATTGCAAGAATCAATGCTGGAGAATTGGATTCATCAAACTTAGTAAATTTACTCAACAGATCATTTGTTTTAAATTACGCAGTGATAATTTTAGTAAAAGTTAAATCACTGCTTCTGAAGAGGCAAAGTTAAAGTGCTCATGCAACCAAATCCTTATAAATGCGTGACCTGCTGTGCAAGATTTTCTATAGATAAATAAATTAACGTTTCTCTTATTTGCATTTATTTTAATTCTCATTTTGCAGCTTATAAAAGGTCTATTAAAATTATTGAGGAAAGATTATAACTGCTTGCACCAACACAGCATGCTGCTCTTAGATGAAAGACAATGATGTGACAATGGGTTACCAATGAAAAATGCAACTATTTTAAACTCATTATGATAAATCAAAGCTTCAATAACTGATACTAAGGCAATTGGATCCGTTTAAGGAATTTCAAATAAACATTTCTACTTAACACAAAATAGATTACACAAACAAAAATGACAGGGTTATTCCAGTTTTTTTCAGAAATTGTATAAAACATGCATTAAATTTCAATCACATATAGAGCTCAGAAGCACTGGCTAGTTATACATTTGAATGCAGTTTACAGTAGCTATTGCAGAAACTGCAAAATTTAGGATTTTAAAGTTAAAGACATTTCATTTAAAAATATATGCATTGTACTTTAAGAGATGAAGAAGCACGCTGTACCATCCAAGCATATTCCTCTGGTATCGACATGCAATGGGCTATGGCATGCATCAGATCACACTAACACAAACAGAAGGCAGGAAAAGGTGATGAAAGATACAAATGTATGCAGAAAACAGAAAGCTTTTGAAAGGGAATGTCAAAAGACCTCATATGCTTTGCCCAAACTTAATGCATTTGCATGATAAGGGGGGTGTGGAGGGTGCAGCACAGTTTTCTAATGGATAAACGTAGTGTGCGGGTGGGTTGGGGGTGCGAGAGAAGAGAAAAAGAAGTTTACACTGATCTTCAGATTTGGAAGATAACGGGTCTCTGTTTTAATGCATCATATTCATCAGATAAACTTCACTATTTGTACAAAATAGTAAAAATGATATCAGATCAACAGCTTTGATTTGACAAAAAAATTATAAAACTTAAACAGGAGGCCTGTGAACAAAGGTGACACAACAGATGGCTTGTATAGTCTTATATTTTTACATAAACTACACAATTTTTGTTATGAGTGGTGTTGTACTTTTATTTGGGCTAATTATGAAGGAAGGTTTTTGACAGGCCCTAAGAGTTTCCTGCTGAAACAAAAATTTCATGTCCACAACAAAAGATGATGCAAAGGAGGCTGCTGAATAAGAGAATTTAAGCATGCGCATCACACAATGAAACAACCTGATGACTAGCAATAGCATTCAGTGCCCGAAGTGTGAAAACACACAACGCAAAGGGTCTGAATATTCCAGACCCATTGATTCAAAATGCCCTCATTTGTAAATTCAGTGCTCTCAGTTATCAGTTTAAAATGCATATATTGATCTTTGACACTACATCCAACACATAAAACATGTTCCCTTAAGTAATAAATCCATACAGAGAACATGGTATTTCTCAAGCAAATATTTGTATTTCTCAAGCCATAATTTCTGAAAGCTCAATGGTGTTCTCTGATGTCCTAATTCAGCAATAAACAACAAACCATCTTCCAATCAATTAAACCAGTCTTAACAGTGTAACAGAAAGCCCATGCTGTATAAAATAGTAAATGCTCACAGTTAACAATGGGAAAGTACATTAATACCCTCAATTTCGCAGTAGGGTAGTGAGGCCAACAGCTCTAACAATTCATTGGCGTTCAGTTTATTTTTAAAAAAATCAGATATTCTACAAAATTCACAAGTTTTTAAGTCTTAAAATGGGTTCTCTAGAAATAAATGTAATTGGAAAGATGGTTCTTAGTTGTCAAAAAATGTTTTGTTCTTTATTGCTGTTGTTACATTAAAATTAGAAGAATAGAGAATGACTGAAGTAGAAATAGAAGGTTAGTAGCTCACTTACGGGCACCAGTTTCCAATACCATTTTGAAGGAGACTGCCCAAAAAGCAGGGAAAGGAGTTAGAATTCAAGCATCAAAAAGGGCAAGGAGCAAAGTTTGTTAGAGCATTACATAGAACCAGCGATAAGTATTAAACACTCCATTCTAGGCAGTCTAAACACTTCATTCTAATTAGGGCAAAATACTAAATTCTGTTTTTGATAGAATAATTTCCTTTGTATTAAAAAATGAAACAGTTGACAACCGTCATAATCAACAGACTTTACTTAATTAATTGTGCTATTTTGTTGCTCTAGCGCTTCTAAGTTTTAAGTAAAAACTTTTGGTTGGGATGAGGGTTGGTGGAGGGAGGAAATGCGAAAGAGAGGGAGAGAAGAAAAAGCAATGTTCAGACGATCCAGTCTGCTCTTATATACCACATGTGGTGCCTTTAATTGCAGTGTCCAAATTAGAGCAACGCATTTTTAAAAAATCTTCTGGAAAATGGCAAAAACAGCATTTAAGACGAATGCTGAAATAAAGCTCATCTACTCTGAAGTATAAACGGCTGCTATATCAAATTTTGAGCAGCACTCTTTGATAGGACTGTTATTTCCCTTTTGGCTGAGCTTATCACAATTGAGCAAATTCATTAATTCCTTGCAGAATCCATTTTTGATTTAAACAATATTCAAAGGCTTAGGTTAATGCAGGTGCACCGCATGGAAGATATTCAGTGTTAACATGATTATATTCATCTGTGCTGTATCTTTCGATGTTAAGTGTGCACACCTCTAAACAGCCAAAGATATGAAAGCCACACAATGTGGAATGGTGTAGGCTCATTCGCTCCATTCGCTATACAATCTTTTCATTCCTATCATGCTTTGTGGAGCAATAGAGGAGGGGCTACATGCCACTCCACGTGGTTGGCGTTGAAGGGGGGGGGGGATCAGAGTGAGAGCTGCACCCAATCACTCCAAGAAACCGCTCAGCAGCAAGTTCACATCAATATTTGGCATTTTAGGATATTTCCCTCCCCTTTCAATTTTACAAATCAGTCCATTCTTTAAGAAATATTCACAATCTTCCAACCGTAGTGCTGTTTCAATTACGTATCCAAGGAAAAGGGGCAATTAAGTCAATACTGTTTGAGAATGCAATTTTCCTTTCGATTTTGGGGAATTGCTACTTTCACATGACTGCAGATTTAGGGCAAAGTAACAGAAAAGGCCTCGTAGAAAGACACTGAAACAAAGTTACAAAGTACAAATTGCTGGTAAAAGATTAGTATGAATGGAGAGGCAATATACATTTTTCCCCAATAAGAAATGCATCAAGATGCACTAAATGCTGCAAATATGCTGATCTCACCCAGAACAGGTGGTGATGCTACAAACTGACCTCCCTGATCCTGCATTGCTGGGGAAGGTGGCATCTTCCAAGACAACCCTTTCAGTTTTGAAGAGATAAACACATGACATGGTGCAAATCAGGTGGTCCACAAGGAACAAAAGAAAACAGGCTATGATATTTCAAGACTGACGAAGAGTTCACACCTGAATCGTCATAACCTGCCTTTTTCTTTTAATAATGCTGCTGACTGGTTGTGTATTTCCATCATTTTTTCTCTTTCAGAATTCAAGTTTTTGTTTATCTTACTAGGCAGATTCCCAAGCCTTGCCAGCCTGGAGCAATACAGCATACTGCCGACCATGAATTGGTTCCCCAAATTAAGATGCAATTCCACTTAGATTGCAAGTAAATGTGGCAATTGCCAATTTTTCATCTTATGATCAAAGATGGAATAGAACTGGGCAACCCATTTCCCTGTCTGCATTCTAATGTGGACATATAGGTAACCTGCTCCATATTGTGACCATACAAATCTTCATTAAGTCTACAAAAGAAGAATTACTACTCAAAAACAAAGCCTGCTGACAAGACTGTCATCCTAATTCCTTTGAGGAAAGCCTTCAACACACACATTTGAGTTTATCCCTGATTTACACTGAGTACTGGACTACAGCTCCTACATAGGATTCAGTGCCCATTAAAGTAGCATGACAAAGACCAAGGTCTCCAAGGACGTACTTTATGGTTTCCTGTTTGCCAATGACTGTGCCGGTTCAGAGCTAGACATGCAATGCAACATGGGTTTGTTTTCCAATTCATGTGACAACTTCAGCCTTACGATCAGCACGACAAAAACTGAAGTAATGGCCTGTGAAGGAAAGACCTATCTTGAGCCCAAGGTTTCAGTCATGACCAGAACTCATCAGCAGAGGATAAGTTCACTTGTCTGAACAGCACACTCTCTGGAGCTATATCAACAGGAAGACGCATGCAGGCATTGCTGAAGCAAGTGTAACCTTTGGCAGACTTCAAACATCAGTCTGGGAATGATGAGGAGTAAGTCTGCCATTAAACTGGAAGTCTATAGAGCAATAGTCCTGCCCACTCTGCTCTACACATGTGAGACTTGGACTGTGTACCAGTGTCATGTCAAGAAGCTCAGCCACTGTCACTTGAGCTGCTTTTGGCACTTTCCTAAGATCAGGTGCCAAGACAAAATACCAGACACTGAGGTGTTCATCTGAGCTGGCATGCCAATCATCTACACCATATTGAGACAGTCACAACTTGGTTGAGCTGATCATGTAGCCAGAATGCCTGACATTTGCTTACGAAAGCGAATCTTCTTTGAAGAGCTCAAGTCTGGGCTGTGCTCGCATGGTGGTCAAAGGAAGAACTACAAGGACATCTGGAAGACTTCACTTAGGAGTTTTGATACTGACTTCAAGTCCTGTGAGCAGCTCACCCAGATCCACTGCACCTGGCGCAACCAAATAAAAAAACCGTGCAGCCTCCTTCAAAAGCAAAAGCATATCAGAGACATCTCAGAAATTCACTTAAAATAACAAACCAGAAAGAAAGCCTCTTTGTAGCTAAGATTTTAAAAATAAGATTTTACATGTAGGGTTCTATTTTCCCCATTTGGTAGGTTTGGGACTTCATACTGCTAACTCTACTGCTATACATAGTCCCTATAACACAGGCTGCAGTGGTTCAAGAAGGTGGCTCACCACCACCTCAAGGGCAATTAGGGATGGGCAATAAATTATGCCCTTGTCAGCGGTTCTCACATCTTGAGAAAGAATAAAAAAAAACAATTAAGTCATAGAAAGCGTCTTAAAAACAGATTTCTGTTTAAAAAACCTTCTGTTCCGGTATGGGAAACTATTCCAATTTGCATCGGGCACTAAATGAAATTCAGATGACAATTTAGGAAACTGATGAGGAACCTGACCTTCTGCATAAGCAGCATATTAAACGTTTTACTGTATACACTTCCACTCCACAAACCTGACTTTCCACGTCATGATTCTGAGTAATGCTTTTTGTTACAATAGAGGACTTCCTGTGTAAATAATGGCAGGTTCACGTAAAGTTGTTGCTCATGATGCAGTTTAGGGCCCTGCTCATGTCGCCCAGCCACCAAGGCTGTACCTGCCACACCTCTAAACCTTTGCTTGTGAATTATGGAAGTTGTCTGCAAATTTCTCTATTTGTGATGCGAATAATTCTAACATTTGTGTACTTCACTGCTCTCTTCCACCAAAAAAAAATGCAATAATTCTTAAGGTGTTACTTCTGCTTTACGACTAGATTTCTTCATTCCACAGCTTCCAGCCCAGCCCGTTCTTCCATTTTAGTCTTCCCACTTACCCCATGTCTTTGATCCCTAAATCCCACTCTAAAACTTGCTATTCCATTTTGTTGCTGTCTCCGACTTGTCCTCCTGCTGTGGCCTTGCACCCAACTTGGTACCATGCTGGGCCTCAACACTAGCCTGCCCTTTTAATTTCACAGACTTCCTTTCCTTGCCTCGGCAACGCTGGCCCTTTCTAATTTAATGTTACTAGTTAGTTCTTCTTCACCCAAGCTTTTATAAATTTGTCTCCTTGTAACCTCCAATTGTTCCCAATTTGATTGCACAGATTCCCTTTCTCCAACTTGTAGATTCCAGCTCTAGTCCCAGGCCACTTTTATTTATTATTAAACATTAAAAAGGTTAGGCAACATGCAAAATATTCCCTGGCCTTCTTAAAAACTCCCCCAGCTATTTTTAGATTGACATTTTTGCACAATACATTTACTCCCATGAAGAACCATAATTTTGGGTCTCAGCTGCCCTCTGAAGCTGCTCCAACTAGCAAAGATTATGGTGCACCTAATCTCAAACCGATTCCATTGAATGTGCTTAGTAACACAGCTTTCAATTAACACATAAACAAATCATTAGCAGCTGGATAAGATACTGTTCAAACACGATTTAGAATATCAGTGTCCAAAACAATTGCACTACATATGTGGATACAATCTGGATAACTTCTAGATAACACAATAAACTAAATATTTCTCTGATTTATGAACTCCATTGATCATCTAAAGAGAGGCACACAAAAGGAAACACATCAAGTGTGCAATGTGTAGCAAGGGATCACCAGCTCATAAGATTCAGAGGTCTCAACCCCACAGATGATCAGAGTGCAGTTGTACATTCAAATGTCTGAACCAATAGACACTTATTAATTATGAATGGACCTTTGTAGAAGAAAAATGAACAGCAGGATTTAAGAGAATCTGTACCAAACAGCCCCTATTTACCCAATGAAATTTTGGCACAGGCAGCACATGGATTGACCAGCGCAGCATCAAGTTAAAAGAAAATGAACAGAGTCTGAATATATAGGAGGAAATTCATAGTAACAAAAAATAAAGGTTGTCATTATTAAATCTGCTGACTGTGCAGGTTCAGTGATAAACCCAAGTGGTTGTGTGTTGAAGACTTCATCTACGATCTTTCAGCTGAAAAATCCATTATACCCTATTTAAACTGCATCCAAGTATCTTGTTTTCATCAAATGATACATAAAGAGTAAAATGCATCACTTAAGATTATGAAGCAATTTCTTGCTTGACTGCATATCCTTGATGAAAGATGCATTTAACAGCCTAAATAAGCAACAGTAAACTTACAGTCAATGAATACTGATCCACGATTTAGGATAACTTGATAAACTCATTAGACTTACCTTTTGGTGACTTGGACTCTCCACAACCTGCTGTTTAAGTTTAAGTTCCTTTTCTGTAATTTCTCTCATTTTTAAGTTCACCTGAAAAGACAAAAGACAGCAAAGGGATTCATCATAAAATGGGATTGGATAGGTGTAGACAGACATGTGGGGGTGGTGAGAAAATATAGCACTTTTTGTATTTCTAATATACAAGCCCAGCATCCGATTGCGGAAACATTAAAACTTCCTTTTAAAAAGGAGAAAACATCTTTTCATTTTTTCTCATTTTCCAGCAAGCAAAAATGAGCAAGCCTTTTGTAAGTTAAGACCATAAGACATAGGAGCAGAAGTTGGCCATTCAGCCCATTGAATCTGCTCCACCATTCAATGAGATCATGGCTGATCTGATACTCAACTCCACTTTCCTGCCCTTTCCCCATAACCCTTGATTCCCTTCCTGATTAAAAATCTGTCCATCTCAAACCTTGAATATACTTAATGACCCAGCTTCTTGAGCCTCTGCAGTAGAGAATTCCACAGATTCACTACCTACTGAGAGATGAAATTCCTCCTCATCTCTGTCTTGAATGGGTGACCCCTTACTCTGAGATTATGCCCTCTGGTCCTAGACTCTTCCACAACAGGAAACAGCCTCTCAGCATCTATCCTGTCAAGCCCCCTAAGAATTTTATAAGGTCACCTCTCCTATGAGGACAGGGGCAACCTACTAGACCTCTCCTCATAAGAAAATGCCTCCATGTCCGGGATCAACCTAGTGAGCCTTCTCCGGACTGCCTCCAATGCCAGTATATCTTTCCTTACATACGGGGACCAAAACTGTTCACAGTATTCTAGGTGTGGTTCAACTAGTGCCTTGTATAGTTTTAGCAAGACTTCCCTATTTTTATACTCCAGTCCCTTTGAAATAAAGGCCAAAATTCCATTTGCCTTTCCTATTACCTGCTGAACTTGTATGTTAGCTTTTTGGGATTCAGGCAGGAGGACCCCTAAACCCCTCTGGGCTGCAGCCTTCTGCAGTTTTTCTCCATTTAAATAATATTCAGCTCCTCTATTCCTCCTGTCAAAATGCATAACCTCACATTTTCCCCACATTATATTCCACCTGCCAAGTTTTTGCCCACTCACTTAACTTGTTTATATCCCTCCATTGACTCTGTGTCATCCTCACCACTTGCCCTCCCACCTATTTTTGTGTGATCCACAAACTTGGCAATAGTACATTCACTTCCCTCATCCAAGTCATTAATACATATTGTAAATAATTGTGGCCCCAGCACTGATCCCCACAGCACTCCAATAGTTACAGGTTTGCCATCCAGAAAATGCCCCCCTTACCCCAATTCTCTGTCTTCTATTAGTTAGCCAATCCTCTATCCATGCTAATATACTGCCCCCACCACCATGGGCTCTTATCTTATCAAGTAACCTTATGTGCGATATCTTATCAAACGCATTTTGAAAATCCAAATATATTACATCTACTGGTTCCCCTTTATCTACCCTGCTAGTTACCTCCTCAAAGAATTGTAATAAATTTGTCAGACATGATTTCCCCTTCATGAAGCCATGCTCTCTCCAGAGCTCTCCCCCTCTCTACAGCCCTAGTTCTTCAATTCAACAGGACACTGTACATAAACTTGCACATACAAACCCAATCAAGAGCAACTCATTGAATTTTGTTCAGAAATAATGCAGCCTAATTATTCACAAAAGTTCACTCTGAAGTAGAAAAGAGATTACATTTGGGAATATAAAGAAATCATGTTGCACATGTGTAAAATAATACCCCTGAATACAACCGTTTAAAGCTCAGTTGGTAACACTCTTGTCTGAGTCAAGAGTTGTGGATTCAAGCTCAACTCAGAGACTTGAACACAAAAATCTAGGCTGACACTACAATGCATTACTGGGGCAACACTGTACTATCAGAGGTGCCATCTTTCAGTTGGTGTCTCATTTTAATGTCTCATCTGCTCCCTCCAATTGACATAAAAGACTTCATGACGTCAGCGGGGGTGCTATCACCAGTGTCTTGGCCAATATTTATCCCTCAATCTAAATCACTAACACGGATTATCTGGTCATTCTCACCTCACATCGCTGATTGTGGGATCTTGCTGTGTGTAATATTGGCTGTGTGTTTCCCTATAATGACAACAGTGCCTACACTGCAGAAGTACCTATTTGGTTGTAAAGGACCTTGGGACATTTTGTGGCTGTGAAAGGCGTCATATAAATACAAGTCTTTCTTTTTCATGGGGAAACTGTAAGCAATGTAGAAGAGTTATGATTCAAAATTTAGTTGCTTTTTCTAGTTTAATTAAAAAAAAGTCCCCATTATTGCTCTAATATTGGGCCTGTTGCTCAGATCTCACAACAGGACCAACATACTCAGAATGTCGAGTCATTGCTAACACCTGTCAACAAGTGCAAACACTTGTCAGATCCGTTTGATTCACAGCCAATAGGAACAATGATTCCTGATCATAGCCAACTACTAAACAGTGGAATTTTAGCAAACCAATCATCTACAAGGTATTGTCCTTGATAGGGTAGATTCCATTTTCTCCAATTTCTACCAATTCAGTTTCTCAATGGAAATATAAAGAACTTGGAAATGCTAACTAATTTTAAAAGTTTACGTCCTGAGATTATGTATTTATCAACTCTATGAGGTGACAATAAGTAATCCTAACCAACAGCTGGATCAATTATTAATTCACCATATTAACTCTTACAATTCCTAATAGCATTACAATCTTTTCTGATTATTTTTCTACAACTATTTCAGATTTAATGAAGGCCTCAAATAACATTCAGCAACAAGTATTTGTGTTCTCCAATATCATCATGCATTTTTATCACTGTGGTTTTATTTAGTCAGCCAATCAACAATCGGGCCTTTTGCCAATTTAGGTAGCTGGCTGAATGCCTATTGGACCAACAATCTTATATGATTATTCACTGTTGCTATTGGTTGCTGAACAATGCAATAGGTAGTATTGTATGTTGCTAAGCAAATGTGGGAATAACTACATCTTTACATAACATAGCAACACAAGAATAAATATTAAATGCATGTCAAAATGTAACTGTTGATAGTTCCTAATTTAGAAATTTCATGAAATAAATTTGTCTTTCTATATATTTAAAATTGAAAAACTGCACTGCCTCCAGTACTTCAATGTATCCCTGATATCACGGTGATCGGAACGGGAAAAAGTGCTTTAGGTGTTGTCAAAGCAGAGCACTCAACAATCCAATCTTGACAAAGGCAAAATACTGCAGTTGCTGGAAATCTGAAACAAAAACAAACAGTGCTGGAAAAACTCAGCAGGTCTGACAGCCTCTGTGGGGAGAAAGACAGAGTTAACGTTTCGAGTCCGTAAAACTGAAGAGTTCTGAAGAAGAGTCATACGGGTTTGAAATGTTAACTATGTCTTTCTCTCCACAGATGCTGTCAGACCTGAGTTTTTCCAGCACTTTTTATGAATCTGATCTTGGCTTTTTCTGACTTGTATTCTATTGTTTTGGCTGGAGTTCCAAATTCCACTGCCTGTTTGCTTCCAAAAAAGAACAAACTGACTTGCATTCATATGGCACTCACACCTCTCAGAACTTTGCAAAGTATCCAATGCAGTACTCTTGTAGTCACTGCTGTAATGTATGAAATGCATCAGCCAATTTGTACACAAAGTCCATCAAATGGTTTAATAGCATAAGAAATGAGGAGTCGTCAGTAAGAGGGTATCAAAAGCCAGGAGCTAAATTAAAAAGAACCACGAGAACAGTAATCTCCAGATTACTATTTGAGCCTTGTGCTAATCGACACAGGGAGAAATGGATCAGAAAAATGAACACGCAGCTGAAAAGGTGTGGAATGGGAAGGTGATGTTCCCGTTCATGGAACACTGGCATCAGAATGGCGAGAGAAAGGAGCATGACCCCTGGGCTGGTCTGCAATGGAGCCAGGCTGGGACCTAAGTCTTAGGGGAAAAGACAAATAAGAATATAGAAAGGTTTTAAAACTACTGAGGAGGGGAGGGTGGAAAATTCAGACAGGATACAATAGTAACCTAAAGAAAAAGGGATGAGAGCAAAGTTCAAAGTACTATTAAAGGTAAAGGTAACTCAGGGAGCAGAAAAGGTTATCAGAACAGATAATAAAATATATGATTAAATGAAAAATAAAACAAATCAAATTGCTAGTCTTAGCATCAGTAATAAATTAAGGACCACTGATGGCAACAATCAGAACTGAAGAACTAAGTGTGAGGCAGATGATAGAAAATGGCTGCAGATGGGACACAACTAGCAGTTAAATGTTGCAGGCTAAAAGGGTATTTGGAAATGACAGAGAAAGAAGGGGTTGTAGGGTAGCTGTATTAAATCAGAAAGAATATAATGGTAATGGCAGGTGATAGAACTACAAAAAAAAAGGAACGGAAGCAAAATCCATTTGGTTGAGATGAACGATAGGAAGGGATAGGTCACATTTCCAGGGGTATATGACAGACTGCAAAACAGTGGGAAAGAATTACAGGGGGAAATAGCCAAATACATGAAAATGAGTTTAAAAAATACAATCATTGCCATAAGAGATTTTCAACGTATCCAAATAAACTGGCAGGAAGAGGAGTTGGGGGGGGGGGGGCAGTGGTGGATTTAAAAAAAATATATAACAGTATGTCCAAGGCTCCTTTATGTCCCAATATGGCAGAGGCCAATAAAGGAGAAAGTGCTGCAAGATCTTATAATAGGAAATGGAACTGGAGCAGGCAAGAGAAGTAAGCATGGAAGTTATGGTCAAATTATAATAAGGTTTAAGATAATGATTTACAGAGGTATAGATAGTACAAAGATCAGATTGGGAAAACAGCTAACCAACAGGAAATGAAGATGGAAGATAAACTGGAGAAAAATATTGACAGAGAAAATCACAGGAAAAGCAGTGAGCAAAACGTAAAGGAGAGATTAACTGAATTTAGGAGAAATATATTCCAAGAAAAAGAACAAGCTAGCAGAAAATCAACCCTTTGAATGCTTTGAAGAATAAGTGACAAAGAGTAGACAAGGAAAATGCAATGATGTAATAAAAATGACCTTCCGGAAAACATTTGATAAGGTGCCACATAATAGACTTCTTTATGGTAACTCCATAAATAAAATAGAGAGGGGGAGATAAGGAGTTTCACGCACAGGCAAAAAATGGGAAGTGAATCAATGCAGAGACCACTGTTATTTGCCGTGTACATAAATGATCTGGGGTCAGAAATTGGAATTATAGTTCTAAAATTTGCAGACGCTGTCAAATTTTGGGGTATAGCTAATAAATACAGGTAGACATAAATAAGCTTGCAAAGTGAGCAAATATACGGCTAATGAAATTCAGTATAGCAAAGTGAGAGGCTGTTCATTTAGGTAGCAGGAAGAAGGTTACTCATTCCTTCAGAAAAGAAGGAAAGATAGATCGAAAACAAAAAAGAATTCTCTATCCTTTGTTTTGTATCTTTTAAAATATTGCTCATCTTGTAGGTCTAATGAAGGATTCACATTTAAATAGTTACTCATCTGTTCTCTCCACAGATGTTGTCTAGTGTTCAGCATATTCTGCTTTTGTTTCAGGTTTTCAGCTTCTGCAGTTCTTATTTACCAGTTTTAGTGGTGTACGTTGATAAATATCAGCCAGGGCATCAGGAGAGCATCAGGTGGCAGGCAGGTCTCAGCTCAATGTCTCATCCAAAAGACAGCCCCATCAACAATGTGAACTCACTCAGTGCTGCAGTGAACTGACAACTTTGATTATGTGAAGTCTCAGGAGTGGCACTTAAGTACTGCCACTGAGTCAAGGTTTAATTGGCTGGGAGTGAACATGGAGGAGAAAGAAACACAAAATATCTATGTAAAAGGAGGCAACGTTTTCTACACTTACCTTATTTATCCAGAACACCATGGCATCTTCCAGATCATATGGTAATTCCTTTGAGGCACTAAACGTCGAAAAACGCTTCACAGAGGCCACTACTTTTTCAATGCTGATCATCTCTACTGTATAGGCCATCATCAGAGCATCAATCAAAGCCATGTGGGCACTCTATAGAGGCAGAAACAGCAAATTAGTAAATTCTTCTAATAAGCACTGGTTTGTATGTGTCACTAACAACACAGGGATCCAGTGCAAAAAATGGAATTGTTTTCACTTTCCTTTAAATGTCAAAGTGCAGCTTCAAGTATCTAAAAACTTCATTGTTCAAATGCAGCACATTCTTCTGTACAAGACAGGTTTCAATAACAGTGTTCCAAAATTCCCCTTTTTGGATGCCTGAGCTTTACTGCTTTGCATTGTTCAGGTCAACAGCTATGAGCTCAGAATTCTTCACAACGATGATTACCAATTGCAACATTGAGTTTAAAATAAGCATGGCAGGTACAGAAAATGCTGGAAACACATGATAAGTCCTTCAACATGAAAAGTCAAGCTAAACATTTACCATAGATCACTGCATATAAGTCAACCTTCAAAGCTTCAAAAAAAATCCTTCCAAAAACAGGGATTGACCTATAAGCCGAATATAAAATGTAAACCAGCAATGTTGGTGTAGGTAGTTGCCATTTTGAAATGTGGAAAAAAAACAGTAATTCAATTTAAATCAATGTGTCACATATTATTTAATGAAATTATTCTACAATGATAGTTTGAATCACAATCAAGACGTTTCAAAAACCATTAAATTTGCAATGGACATGGGTACAGAGTTCATCAAATTCATCCCAAGTCGCTTTGGCTATGGCATTATTGTAAGGATCCCACTCTGGATCAAATGTGGCACTTTAGCTTTTATATTCATTCTTCCATAACAAATTACCTTCCTCTCCATCCACTGAATTGTATATTCCCTATTTTCTGAATGATCTGATAACATTTTGCGCATTAATAGCATCTCACAATTTGATGTTGAAACAGCACAAAATATCAAGCAAGGCAGCATACATACTTTCACTCTTTGTGAAGGTTTTCTCTCCATCAACCATCCACCTATTCCATTCAGTGCAACCATGATTCTTCAATGGTTTGCTGAGGCACATATCCAAAGGCTGAACTATAGACATTAGACCTCCTGGCAATATTGCAATGTGGGTGCTATTTCACTGCAGACACCTCTTGGTTTCATCAGTTACATAGGATGTGAACATGTCCCACGTCAATAAGCTGTGTTCTGTGTGTAGGCCAATGGGGTGCCTATTCCACACACTGTCAATTCACAACATCACTCCATCCCCATCCATCCAATTGTTGTCATTGACATCCACAAAAATTCTAGCAGGAAGCTTGATTTTCAGCATGGTTTTATGTTTGAAAATTACTGTAGGCTTTAATTTCATTGCATTGGCCATGCAGGCATGTAGCACTGTGATTATCTTCTCATATCCTGTGGTTTGCACTCGGACTGTTTTCGAACTTTTCCACTCTACAGTTTTGTTGCTGGGCATATTGAAAGTCATGTGCGTTTCATCCATGCTGCTGATGTGACATTTTGGATACTCATGTCTTTGCTGCTGTCTGATGATGACTCACTGGGAACTGAAAATTTTGGCAGAGGCTTTTTTGATGTTCTCTGAGCAATCTTGGTTTTCTAGTGTAACAATAACAAAGACCCATACCTACTATAGGTTGTGGTTGTAACATTTCCATAAAGCGACTACACTAACTAGCTGTTGCTCGGAAACCTTTGCTGGATTCGGGGCTTGATTTGGCACATTACATTTCTGGTGAAAATGAAACCATTCTGATGATTTTCAGGGGCCCATTCTGATACATGCTCCTCAAGATCAGGCCAGTGGCTGGTCCCTGTTCTTATGGCGCATTTGATCTTGGGCATCTTCTTCTGGGTGGATTCCTTTTTCTTCCATTCTCACACCAGTTTTTCACTAACTGCAGCATAGTTATTTGACGAGTTAACAAATGTTACAACTTTTAGCACAAAACCAGCTTCGTACTTCATTCTTCGTGCAGGAGGACCTACATCTGGTCATACGTTGCCATGCACTGTCTGCTCTGTGTGGGCCTGTCTTAAACTCCCATGTTTCTTCTTGGCAACACGGCCCATAATGCCTGCTTGGTCCCACCACCAGTTTATAAGCTGGGTATAACTGTAAACATGTACTGTTGAGCTGAAAAATTGATGCCGTCTCCTAACGCAAGTACAGCCCTAAACATGCTAAACATGCAGCCCCCTTATCGGCATTCCATAGGGATCGCTCCTTCCGGGACACCCTGGTCCACTCCTCCATCAACCCCTACTCCTCAACCCCCTCCTATGGCACCACCCCATGCCCACGCAAAAGATGCAACACCTGCCCCTTCACTTCCTCTCTCCTCACCGTCCAAGGACCCAAACACTCCTTTCAAGTGAAGCAGCATTTCACTTGCATTTCCCCCAACTTAGTCTACTGCATTCGTTGCTCCCAATGTGGTCTCCTCTACATTGGAGAGACCAAACGTAAACTGGGCGACCGCTTTGCAGAACACCTGCGGTCTGTCCGCAAGAATGACCCAAACCTCCCTGTCGCTTGCCATTTCAACACTCCACCCTGCTCTCTTGCCCACATGTCTGTCCTTGGCTTGCTGCATTGTTCCAGTGAAGCCCAACGCAAACTGGAGGAACAGCACCTCATCTTCCGACTAGGGACTTTACAGCCTTCCGGACTGAATATTGAATTCAACAACTTTAGGTCGTAAGCTCCCTCCCCCATCCCCACCCCCTTTCTGTTTCCCCCTTCCCTTTTTTTTTCCAATAAATTATAAAGATTTTCCTTTTCCCACCTATTTCCATTATATAAAAAAAACCCCACTAGAGCTATACCTTGAGTGCCCTACCATCCATTCTTAATTAGCACATTCGTTTAGATAATATCACCAACTTTAATTTTAACACCTATGTGTTCTATTGTACTATTGTCGTTGACATCTTTTGATGATCTGCTTCTATCACTGCTTGTTTGTCCCTACAACCACACCCTTCCCCCCTCCACCTCTTTGTCTATCTCTCCGCCCCCCACACACACACCTTAAACCAGCTTATATTTCAACTCTTTCTTGGACTCGAACGCAAGTTCTGTTGAAGGGTCATGAGGACTCGAAACGTCAACTCTTTTCTTCTCCGCCGATGCTGCCAGACCTGCTGAGTTTTTCCAGGTAATTCTGTTTTTGTTTTGGATTTCCAGCATCCGCAGTTTTTTTGTTTTTATCTAAACATGCAGCTGTTGGCTGAAAAATGCAGGGGTTGACTTATACACTGAGCAAAGGCCTCAGCATGCTTTTTGGCACCAAAAAAATGGGGTCGTCTTATACACCGTAATGTATGGTAGGTACGGGTCTTTGTTAGAACTGTAAACAAACATTTACAAGCATTTTAGAAGGTGTGAAAGTGAAAGAAAGAAATAACTGATGCATCATCTTAGCTATTTTCATATGCTTTGTTCTTTGAGTGTTTTTGCATTGCCTTAATGAAGTGAACTTTGATATCACCCAACAGTTGCCTGTTTTTCTATTAAACAAGTTGCATGGTCATGCAACCATTAACTAGAGTGCAATGTCTGTTATTTCATTCTCTTCCTCTTTATTTTTACTGTCCTCAAACATACAAAAGTACTTTTTCATTTTTCAGTTCCCAGTTTTAATAAGATATTAGTCTGCCTTTTCTTTACAGATCTAATGGTCTGTTGTGTATTTCCAGCATTTGCTGCTTTTATTCCAAATTTCTAGCATGCTCCGTGTTCTCACGTTTCTTTCTGTACCATTATACTTACACATTTCATGTGACAACATTATGAATTACTATGAAAGATACAATGCAATAAGCTGGTTTAGTTACTGCAATTTGAAAGCAGTAACATTATAAACACTTCATAATTAGGGCAATAAATTGCATGAGATTTTTGGTTGGGAAGAGGGTAAAGCAGTTATATGACCTCAATTAGTACCGCCAGATTACAGCTATGTGCCAAATGCACTGCACTACCTAAATTCTGCATTAGCTTTTTCAACATTAACATGACCCAAGGAAATGTTAATGCTAAGTAGGATTGAAACATGTGAAAGGCTTGTTCATTATTTGTGGCTTCTCATTTCCATCTCCTGCTCATTACATTGATGAGTTTCAAGGGAAAAGATATAAGCATTTGATAATTGTGTCAGTGTTGTAGAGCATCCTGAATAAGGTCATTTACTCCAGTCTCTGGACGTAATTACTTTGAACAGAGGCCACTCTGTACAAAATTCTCAGTTCTTTAAATCCTTATTTTCACAATTCATCTTGTCAGTTTACAATAGAAGACTTTCTGCATTAGCCAAGTAACTTCAAATTAATAGATGAACAGGCCAAAGAGACAGATAGAGCTTCTACACTTCACTGTTTTTATTTTCAGGGACAGTACAAACGTTCATGACATGCCATTGGCTTGGGGAAAGAGAATAACTGAAAACAGTAGCAATAAATGGCATGCAAAATGGTTGAGAATGGAACTTCCAGTGAGGTTTTAAGAATATTACTTTTGAAATATTGAGAAAAATAAAGTAAATCAGAAACTACTTGAGGGCGCAGTGATTAGCCCTGCTGCCTCACTGCTCCAGGGACCCAGGTTCGATTCTGACCTCGGGTGTCTGTGTGGAGTTTGCACGTTCTCCCCACGTCCACGTGGGTTTCCGCCGGGTACTCTGGTTTCCTCCCACTGTCCGAGGATGTGCTGGTTAGGTGGATTGGCTACAGTTAAATTGCCCCTTAGTGTGTGCGTCTGTGTGTGCGTGTGTGACAGTGTGCCCTGTGATGGACTGGCGTCCCATCCTGGGTGTAGCCCACCTAGCGCCCACTGCCTGTCGGGATAGGATCAGACCCCCTATGACCCTGGATTGGATAAAGCAGTTCTGGAAAAGTGAATGAGCGAGAAACCACTTGGAAGTACTTCCGAAAGCTCTCAGAAAAATTGATCCCTATTCTAACATAAAGCTAATTTTAAACCCAAAGAAGTGCGTGCAGATATTGTCATGTTGACATAAACATCAAAACTGTGGACGATTTTGCATTATTTAGTGCAATCATCTACAACTATGCAGGTCTCACGCAAACAGCAGCACAAGCAAAGGTAAGCTTGTGGATGCCCATGCTGCTGAAGTGGTGGGAGCTTACTTATTTCCCTGGCCCCTCACCACACCACTGGCTAGCCCAGCTCCCTCAACTGGTCAAGGCAGTTCAGCATTTAAGTATTCTGGCATCACGATGCAAAATAACATGACAGAAAATAGCATTGTGATAGAAGCACACTGATGCTTTGGAATGGTGAAACATTAGTGCACTGACCTTTTGAACATGTACAGTACTGGAAATCTCTCAACACTAGAACAAGGCATACATAGAACAGCAGGTTTTCATCTTCACAATTATTTTGCAAGGAGGCAACAGTTCAGAGAATTCAACTAATACATTTAGGTCCCTTCCCTAAACCTGAAGTAGATTGTGCCAAAGATAACAACGGCACACTCAAATATGACCACAAACTATGTACGGTCACAGTTGACAGTTGAGAAATTCTCCTAACTCATCATACAAATGTAACATTGGGTGTATGAGCATTGTTGTGTGGATCTCTTGAAGGAAAAATGGCAAGTGAAATGTGAACGGCAGCAACTGCCTATGAACCACAGAAGACAGCTTTAGTCTGTGCAACATGCAGGAGAGGATTCTGCTCAAACTGGCCATAATAATCAGCATCTCAGATATCAAAACCAGCTCTATTTCCAAAAAGAGTGCTCAACTTTGAGTACAAGGGACTACCCAGCACACATGTAAAATATTCACTGCTTCATTAGTCAATGTCACAAATTTCTATCCAGCACCTCCCAAAACCTCACTTTTTAAACCAAGACTGTGGTACATTTAAAGTACTAATGCCAAAAGCCTTTAAAACAATAATAAGGGCAGGTTATTACATAAAAGACAGTTGTTTTTGTATTATGCATTATTTTGATTTGCCCCACACTCCTGGCAGGGAGCTAATTTAATAATTCATGAAATGATAAACTTGTTCAGAAATACTAGATAACCACCAGTATAAACTAAAATATAATTCAGATTTGTAGAAAAAGCAGAATTTCTCACTCACCATTTTGATTGGAGACTGTGTGAGGTCCGATTCTGAAACTGGTACATCATCACTTTCCATAACATAAATGCCTTTGCGAGCCAATGCTTGAATGACAGGCTGGTGACCCTGCAATGCAGCCACCTGATCCCCTTTCAAAATTAGGCTGCAGACACGACAATAGAGTTCACTTGACAGCAGCAGCTTGATGACAGGTGGTTTAATGTGCTCCTGTTCATACTGGTCGGTGTAGAAAGCATCCCTTAAATCCTCAGGGATATTATCTGCAATGAAGCGCAAAACAGATTAGAAGAACCTACACACACTTTCAGCAAATCATATTTACAGTTACCTCAAGAAGGTCTTGACAGGGTGGATGTGGAGAGGATGTTTCCTCTTGTGGGAGAATTTGGAACTAGGGGTCACTGTAAAAATAAGAGGGTGTCCATTTAAAACAGAGATGAGGCGAAATTTTTTCTCTGAGGGTCGTGAGCTTTTGGAACTCTCCCAGAAAAGACAGTGGAAGCAGAGTCTTTGAATATTTTTAAGGCAAAGGCGGATAGCTCCTTGGTAAGCAAAGGGGTAAGAGGCTATTGGGGATAGGTGGGTGCAGATTTGAGGTTACTATCAGGTCAGCGTGGTCTTATTAAATGGCAGAGCAGGCTCGAGGGGCCGAATAGCCTACTCCTGCTCCTTGTTCATACGTTCATAAATTTCTTATTTGTCCTAAATATAGGTTTCTAATGAAACAAATAGTCAGTTCAGAGTCCCCTTCCTCGAGCTTGACTGATACAGGTGCTGGAAAGTGGGATTAAAATGAGCGGCTAGTTTCTTTTTTTTTTGGCCCGCGCAGACACAATGGGCTGAATAGGCTCTTTCTGCATCGTAACCTTTCTACGGTTCTATGCTGAAATCTGTAAAACAATATATTAAAATAGATATAACCGTTCCAGAGCATTCCGTTTTAATAAAGTTATTTAAGAAGTCAATGATACAGCTTATAACAAAAGTAGCACTTATTCTTAGTTCTATGTACTTTAAAGTAAATGACAGGGTAGATGCAGGAAGGATGTTCCCGAAGGTGGAGGAGTAACAGTCTGAGGATATGGGGTAGGCCGTTTGGGACTGAGATGAGGAGAAATTTCTTCACCCGGAGAGCGGTGAGCCTGTGGAATTTGCCACCACAGAAAGTAGTTGAGGCCAAAACATTGTATGTTCTCAAGAAGGGGTTAGATATAGCTCTTGGGGTGAAAGGGATCAAAGGATATGGGGAGAAAGCGGGGGCAGGCTATTGAGTTGATCGATCAGCCATGATCATGATGAATGGTGGAGCAGTTTCGAAGGGCCAAATGGCCTACTCCTGCTCCTATTTTCTATGTTAAAACTGCTCTACACAGACCTCAGGAAATCTATTAAAAATTAGACAAAACTAATGAGTCTTTAAAAATAATGTGGTCAACAACTTACTTTCGACTTTTACATCACAAACATCCCAAAGCCCTTAAACGGGATGTCAAAAGTCAGGGAAAAGTTTGGGAAGTCCAGTGGGTAGGGGAATGGTGACTGGAGGCTCTTCAAAAAACCATGAAGTGGAAACACAATAATAGATCAAAAAGCACATGTTGGTATGTAGAGCTCGAGAAGACAGCAAAAGGAAGGTAAAGTGGAAACATGAAGATAAGGAAAAGATTTGTGAAGTGCATACACCGTGATAACAGAAGCAATGAGAGTTCAGAAAGCACTGGAACATATGTGCAGGGTTTAGTAATGTAATAGGGTACAAGCAGCAGAGATTTAATCAGTTGGAGATCATGTAGGGTGCAGAAGAAAACTGGAGGAAATTTTGAGAATGAGATGCAAGTTAAGGATAAGGTAGGAATGAAGACAGGTAATATTCCAAATGAAATGAAGCCATATGGTAACTGACTGAATGCACTCTTATTCACTTTGTGTGCCAGCAAGGAGGGGGTGGGGGATATGGGATCAGCAACTAAGATATAAAGTTATTAGGAGAAACTGAATAGGATGGTTTTGGCATCAAGGAAAATTCTAACTTATCCAGGAACAGATATAGGAACATGGAACTGGGGTAGGCCACCCAGCCCCTCGAGCATAATCCACCATTTGGAAATAGATCATGTCTGATCAACTACCTCCATTTTCTCACACCATCTCCAGATCCCTAGACGTCATTAGTATCTAGAAATCTATCAATCTCTGTCTTGAACATACTCAATGACTGAGCCTCCACAGCCCTCTGGGGTAAAGAATTCCAAAGATTCATCACCCTCCAAGTGAAGAAATTCCTCTTCATCTCAGTCCTAAACGGCTTGCCCCTAATTCTGAGACTGTGTCCATTGGTTGTATCCCTCCCCACCCCCCAACAAGGGAACATTTTTCATCTGCCCTGTCTAGCCCCTTAAGAATTTTGTAAGTTTCAATGAGATTACCTCTCATTTTTCTAAACTCTAGAGAATACAGGCCCAGTCTCTTCAATCTTTCCTCATAGTATAGTCCTGTCATCCCAGGTATTAGTCTGGTGAGCCTCCACTGCAATCCCTCTATGGGAAGTATAGCCTTCCTTAGGTAAGGGGGCCAAAATTGTACACAATAGTCCAGATACTGTTTAACCAAGGTTCTATACAATTGAAGCAAGACATCTTTATTCCTGTACTCAAATCCTCTTGCAATAAAGGCCTAATGGCTTGCTGTACCTGCCATGTTAGCTTTCAGTGACTCATGAACAAGGACATCCAGGTCCCTTTGGACATCAGCACTTCACAATCTCACCATTTAAGAAACACTCTACACCTCTGTTCCTCCTACCAAAGTGAATAACCTTCGTCTGCCACATTCCTGCCCACTCACTACTGGGCAGATAGCCACACCACAGGCTTAGGCATGAAGTCAAAGGTGGGAGAGAGGAGAAGTTGGATGTCACTGGCATGCATTAACCCATCTTGTGAACAATGTTGAAGAGCAACATTTAACTGAAAATTAAAAGGAAATATACAAGGCAGCAGTTGAAGACAATGCTTAACCCTACAATAAGTAATTTTAATTCAGCCAACCCCACAAACCTTAAGTAATTTTCAATCTCTTTTTTAAAGAAATTAATGAATCTACTGTTATTTAGGTCTGTGTACCACCTGTATTATACACAGGCACCACATTAGCTCATTTCCAATCTACAGACACCTCCAGTGGCACTCTCATAATGGCCAATATCTCACAAATCTCCCCAGCTAGGATAAGTCTCTGTGGATTTCTTCATTTTGGGCTCAAGTGAACTTTTCTAGAACTTACAATACATTTACATAAAAGTCACTAATTTTACAAAGTATTACAAAGTATTTACAGCACACAAACGGGCCATTCGTCCCAAAAGATCCATGCTTTATGTTTATGCTCCACTTAAGTTACCACACTATTTACCCTTTTGAATGGCTGGAGGAAGTACTCATTCAAAATATTGATTACTTATGTTCATCTTCAGTTTCAAGTTCATTCCAATCTTTTATGGTTCTTGCTCTCTTTCTGCCTTCTTGCAGTAAAAGTATTGAAAATGTTTCCTACTGTAATGTTTTTCCCCTGCAGGTACTACATAGAATTTGCAGCACAGGAACAGGCCCAACTGAGGCATGCAGCTGTTTAGCCTTCATACAAATGTTTTGTTTTCCCCTAGATCTGCCTTTACCCATCTCATCATCCTGTTTAATACATGTTTCTGCAAGTTCATGGCGGATAAATTTGTTATGTTGACATTGTATCTTGTGTGGAATTTTGGGTGTGGAGGAATATTTTATTGTGAGTATAACAAAAGTTTGGTAAGTGGATTTGATACAAACAGCACCACTCTTCCTTCTGTCCAAAAGAACTAGCTGAAGCATCAGGTTCCAATACATATCAGCAAAAATTATCTAAAACAGAATTATAAATCACAGAGGAAGCCATTCGGTCCATTGTGCATGTGTTGGTTCTTTGAAAGAGCTATCCAATTAATCCCACACTCCTGCTATATCTGCTTCCAAGATCCTTCAGGCAGTGCTTTCGAGATCATAACAGCTCGCTGTGTAAAAACGTCTTCTCATCTCCCCTCTGATTTCAACTACCTTAGATCTGTGTGCTCTTGTTGCCCTTCTGCCAACAGAAACAATTTTTCTCTATTTACTCTATCAAAACTCTCATTTGTCTTTTGTATATGTAGCTCAGTTCTGGGCAACACATTCCAGGTTGATTATGATACACAGTAAAATTGTAACAAATTCCTTGCATTTTTTTGCGACATGTAATACTTGAATATTACCATTTATAGAAAAAAATTAAAATACTAGGGATTAACATCTGCTTCTGTCAAATTAAGAAACATTCAGCAGACTGAATGAATTACAGGATCAAAATACATCTATAATGCTACGATTTTAAATAGAGTAGACCTCACTATAGAATATATAAATAAAACAGAAATGTAAATAGATAAGAGCTTTAAGAATGTACAAACAAATCCTTGGCTTTGTATCCTAAGGCATTGAATATAGAAGCAAGGAATAATGTTGAACTGCTGTTAGACCATCGTCAGTCTTCCGCTGGAATATTGTGTAAACTTTTTTGGGTCCCATTATAGGAAGAGTGGAAAAATGAGTGGAAAAGAAAAGGAACCACATAGATTCACAAGATATCACCACTGTTGAGGGATTACAATTATAGAAAAACTTGGGGCTTTTCCCACTAGAGCTGAAAAGGCTCAGGAATGACCTGGTGAGGGAATAGTGAATAATTAATCAGAATTTATGGCATTTTCAATCAGTTTTTAAAAACTGCTACCGAAGCCCAAAGAAAACAAGAGATACAGATGGAAACAAAATAAAATTCAGTTCATGCAGGTCATGTGTAGACAAACAAAATCTTAGCAAGCTTCCTAAATCAAAAAGCTAAAATCTGATTTCATTTCACACATTAGCAAGGAGCCAGATTTGAAGGGGATTGATTACTGAATTAGATAAAGTTAGTATATAGCGTTGGCGTGTCACAGTTAGCAAAACATTCTAGGTTAATAACTTTGTTGACTAATGTTAACTCAATACTTGCACTAATTGGTGCATTAAATTCCAAAAGAGCTTCCTGATGTTATCAATGTAAGTAAATACATTCTACCCTTCTCTTTCCAGAAGTACCTTTGGAACAAGTTGCTTTTACTGATGACATTCCTTCTAATTACCAGCTATTTACAGAAAGCCATACAAACAGTTGTAATCATACAAGAATTACTGGAACAGCACTTACAACTCTAGCTACATTGTTAGTTTGTAAAATTTCAAATCACCTGCACTCACGTCAAGCCATCGGCTAATAAATTCTGCAATACCGATCACTGATTACCTTAAACTGTTACTGAGTGCCCATAATTTATTTTATATTATAGGACTAGAATAGAATCGCAACAAATGTTCTAATCATTTGAGTTCTGCTTTAAGACCAAATGCCGATTACATTCATTTAACAAAGGGAAGTGAAATGGCAGGGAAAAAAAACTAAGTGTTATAGCAAGAAGCAAACAGGTTAAATTATCAAGCTATATACTCATTACACTTGCCTCATGTAACACTGTTACATCATTTAGCATGGAAATAATTAACCACATAGTATTCAATTTTGATTGCAATAGTTAACAAACCTAGTGCATGCATGGTTTACTTGCTACAAAACAATGGTAAAGGGATGGAGTTTGAAGACAATTAATTCAGTCTTCACCTAAATGTTCAACTGGAGGGCAATGCAGTTCATCCAAGACCAGATATTAGAAAAAGAGTCTGACAAAACAGAGATTGTGCAGCAGCCGAGAAAAGGGATGGAAGGGTAGAGTTGGTTGTTGTTAGCATACGGATGGAACATGCTGTAGATTATTGATTTTGCCTTCAGTTATCAGTTCTCTTCTGCATTCTGAGTATATTTGAACTAGCTGACTAATATTGCTAATTCTAATACCACGCTTGGAATTCAAAGTATGCTCAGTCTTTGAATTTTATCAGATCTCTCAAACTGGCCAAGATCCAAATTAACTTGACGTGTTAAAGCTCCAATATTAAATCTGCAACAAGAAAGGTCCTGAACTACTCCTGATTTTTTGTTGTGACTTCCCATACAAAATTTTATTTTGTTCCTACATAAGAACTGACTTAAAGAAATGCACGGAAGTTTTGCTGAACCAAAATTACAAGTTGCATGTTCAATCTCTCGCTCTCTCATTGCCCTCCCCACAATGCAAATTTCATCCAACCGACTTTGGTTTAACCCTACTACAGTCTACTTCATGCCCATCTTCCAAATGTCAATACTTACACACCCATCATTAAACTATGAGGAAAAAGAGCTCTATATTGTCTCATCTTTAATGTAGCATCACAAATCACTACTCCTCGGAAAAAGGACTACAGTTACATGACCTGCACTGTAAATACAGTAATACATTGATCATGTGCGTTAATTGAATACCACTGCGAGGGCTTGTTAATTTTAATAATTTGACTTTTAAATTGCCCTACTTGAGAACTAGATTTATTACCAGGAGACATTTTTGACTAACTCAGATTACATAGTAGACACACGGAAAGTTAGTAAATATAACATGCTTAACAATTCTACAAAGCAGATATGAATGCTAATTTAAAAAGACATTAAAGTATTGAAATAACTTATCCCACGTTGATTTTATGGACTTAGATAAAGGTAAATCTAACAGGTCTTCCACTGCTTACTGGATATGGAGGTACTATCATCATCAGGAACACCTGCTGCAGGATTGCAAATGTAAACCTCTATTTTCTAACTACTTAATGATTTATTAAACTCAAATATCTAAGTAGAGTGAGAAAGCTGTTGGCTACTATAAACAGCCACTCAGATTTTTAATCAAAAGAAATTAGATTACTGTTGCTCAGCTAACAAGGTTATGATTGCTTACCCGGAGGGATAAGAAAGGCAGGAAAAGGATCAGCTTACAATCATCATTCCTGTAGGGGGCAACAATTTAAGTTAGAACCTATCAAAATAGTCTTGGTGTATTTCAAAACTGCTGTCGGTTTGCCCAAGAGCTTATGTTTCATTCACACCATGGGACAAAACTAATTCAACTTGGACAAGTGTTCATTTTTCTGGTTATGCCATTTTAAGATTTCTATTGACTATTGATTCACAAGACAACTTCATGCAATAAAACTCGACAGGTCACACTGCATCAAAATGACTAAGTACCTCCAACTGATCACCACCTTCACTATACATCTAGGTTCCATTTGCTATTTCAAAAATGCTGCAGGTAAAATTTTTGTGGTTAAATTCTTCTACAAATCAAGCATAATTTGTTTACCCTGAAATATGCTTTCTAAATTTTTGCCTTTATTAAATGTGCATTCCTCCACTTTTTAAACTATTGTATCTGTATCCTTCAGTATCAAAACATTCAATCTTCTAAACAGTTTGATTCATGACATGCTTCAGCAAAGCTCCAAACACAAAAAATGGAACAAAAAGTTAGCAAAAAAACACACACACAACTTCAACTGAATACTGGTGTAGCTTGTTATTCTAGTTCCAAAGTCAACCCTAACCTAAATCACAGGAGTTCTGAATTTAGAAAGTATTTCAAAGTTTCATAGTCCTTCAAGTTGTTACAAATGTGAGACTTCATAAGATGGTTATGGTTTAAACTCTCTCTTTTAATTTCAGGTAAAAGAAAATGTCCTGGAATGGGGAATAGTGAAATTGCATTATATCTGTCCGGAGACAGGCGCTGAGAATCAAGTGCCAGTTTTCACATTTGACAAAAAAAGGGCAGCTGGTCTTGCTCTACACACTCTCAGCTTGACACAGATAGACCTGGGGAGGATGATCGAAAATAGCTGCTAAACTGAGGGAAAGACTATTATGTGTTAACCAACAAGCAGAATGCTGGCAAGAATGGATTCCCTGTTTGAAGAGACAAGACTTGTAAAGATCTAAAGGCCGAGGAATTGCCAGAGAGTGTTTTGCTGCTGGAAGTCAGTTTGATGATAGGAGATTGAGTGAAAGGACTTTAAAAAGAACATTAGAATGCTCAGATAAAAGCAAAATACTGCGGGTGCTGGAAATCTGAAACAAAAACAAAAATAGCTGGAAAAACTCAGGAATTCTGACAGCATCTGCAGAGAGGAACACAGTTAATGTTTCGAGTCTGTATGACTCTTCATTAGAACTAAGAAATATAAAAATGAGGTGAAATATAAGCTGGTTAAGGGGAGTGGGACAGGTAGAGCTGGATAGAGGGCCGGTGATAGGTGGAGGCAAAGAAGAGATTGCCAAAGATGTCATAGACAAAAAGACAAAGAGGTGTTGATGGTGGTGATATTAGCTGAGCTGTGCTAATGATGACATTAAGGGTAGAAAGAAGGACGAGCAAGTGACAGATAGCCCTAGCGAGGGCGGGGTGGGGGGGAAGGGATCAAAATAGGCTAAAAGGTAGAAATAAAACAATGGATGGAAATACATTTAAAAATAATGGAAATAGGTGGGAAAAGAAAATATATTTTAAAAAAGATTTAAAATTATAAATTATTCGAAAGGGGGGATTGGAAAGGGGGTGGGAATGGAGGAGCGAGTTCATGATCTGAAGTTGTTAAACTCAATATTAAGTCCGGAAGGCTGTAAAGTCGGAAGATGAGGTGCTGCTCCTCCAGTTTGCGTTGAGCTTCACTGGAACATTGCAGCAGGTCAAGGACGGACATTTGGACATGAGCGCAGGATGGTGTGTTGAAATGGCAAGCGACAGGGAGGTCTGGGTCATGCTTGCGGACAGAGAAGGTGTTCTGCAAAGCGGTCACCCGGTCTGCGTTTGGTCTCTCCAATGTAGAGGAGACCGCATTGGGAGCAGCGAATGCAGTCGGCTAAATTGAGGCAAGTGCAAGTGAAATGCTGCTTCACTTGAAAGAAGTGTTTGGGCCCTTGGACAGTGAGGAGGGGGGAAGTAAAGGGGCAGGTGTTGCACCTTCTGCGGTTGCATGGGAAGGTGCCGTGGGAGGGGTTTGAGGTGTAGGGTATGATGAAGGAGTGGACCAGGGTGTCCCGGAGGGAACGATCCCTGCAAAATGCTGCGGGAGGTGAAGGGAAGATGTGTTTGGTGGTGGCATCATGCCGGAGTTGGCGGAAATGGCGGAGGATGATCCTTTGAATCCGGAGATTGGTGGGGTGATGAGTGAGGACAAGGGGGACCCTATCATGGTTCTGGGAGGGAGAGGAAGGTGTGAGGGTGGATGCGCGAGAGAGGGGCCAGACACGGTTGAGGGCCCTGTCAACCACTGTGGGTGGAATACCTCGGTTGAGGAAAGAGGAGGACATGTCAGAGGAACTGTTTCAGAACAGATAAGACGGAGGCAAAGGAACTGAGAGAATGAGATGGAGTCCTTATAGGAAGCAGGGTGTGAGGAGCTGTAGTCAAGGTAGCTATGGGAGTCGGTGGGCTTGTAATGAATATTGGTGGACAGTCTATCACCAGAAATTGAGACAGAAAGGTCAAGGAAGGGAAGGGAAGTGCCAGTGATGGACCATGTGAAAATGGAGGGGTGGAAAATGGAAGCAAAATTAATAAATTTTTCCAGGTCCAGACGAGAGCATGAAGCAGCACCAAAGCAGCCATCGTTGTACTGCAGAAAGAGTTATGGGAGGGGGCCTGAGTAGGACTGGAACAAGGAATGTTCCACATACCTCATAACTGGGGTCCATGCGGGTACCCGTAGCCACACCTTTTATTTCGAGGAAGTGAGATGAGTTTAAGGAGAAATTGTTCAGTGAGAGAACAAGTTCAGCCAGACGGAGGAGAGTAGTGGTGGATGGGGATTGTTTGGGCCTCTGTTCGAGGAAGAAGCGGAAAGCCCTCAGACCATCCCGGTGGGGAATGGAGGTATAGAGGGATTGGACGTCCATGGTGAAGAGGCGGTGGTTGGGGCCAGGGAACTGGAAATTGTTGATATGATGTAGGGTGTCAGAGGAATTGCAGATGTAGATGGGAAGAGACTGGACAAGGGGAGAGAGAATGGAGTGGAATACTCAGCCTGGTGTGGCAGGAAGAAGAGAGCCTTTGAGTAGCCGGGAGATGTTTGGGACTTTATCTACAAGGCTACATGTCTGCTGAGAGTGTGGTGTGACGTATAAGCCTGGTATGGGGGTTTTGGTTGTGTTAATTAGTTAATGTGGAATGTGTCTATTCTGTAGCTTAGTGTATTAGTTGCCTACTAAGTAATATTTAGTCGATGTTGATTTTAGTTAGTTTGCTACTGTAAAACTTGAAATTTTGTCATGCAATTCTTTCCAACAGTCATTGGGAAATTCATAATGTCTCTTCTTAAAAGTTCAGTATCTAGAGGGATCGTAACAAAGTCTTGCAGCATACTACCCAATGTGAAAACCATTAAGGTTCAGATAGTCACATTTTATGCTGTCACAGCCATGAACAAATTTCCAACTATTTAGTACAATATGCCTCTACATATCTTGACAATCTTGATTTTTAAAAAAATACTGCAGTAGCTAAAACAGCTTCAAAAGACTGCTTAGTCTTAAGATGGTCATAACTACTGGATTTACGCTGTTAAATGTAATACTTGTATCTTATCAGACAGTACAATATCTGTTAAAAGATGCACCTTCATACTACTTAAGCTTCACAACTGCAGTAGAAAACTGCAGGCAATATGAAGGACAATCTAAAGCTTCTTGCACAATGAACTTTCTTCAAGTTTATTTTAATTTTTTTTAATACTAGGGAAAAGGCAACTGCCAAATGAGCTCCTTTATATGAAAACTTAAACTGCAATTCAATGTTGCTAAGCAGGACATTAAATACATGTTTTTTTTCTGACCTAGGAACAAAACTGAGTTGATAAGAAATGCAGATTTGTCAGCTTCAAATCATTCTAAGCAAGTGGCAAAATCAACTTTATGCGCAGTTAGCAACTTGAATTTTCCCCTGAAAGTTCAACAAAAGAATGCACCTTGTAGTAGGTTATTCGCATGTGTGGACCTGCAAAGGTCCCATGTTTGACCCATTTGTGCCAAGTTTGCAAATCTCAGCTAGAATGGTAAGAAATAAAAGCAAATGCACCTGACCCTGTTTGCTGTCAACTGCTGGAAGTGAGTGCGTGGGTGTAAAACAAAGACAGAATTGAGCTCAAAGTAATGTCTCCTGATTTAATAATCTGTCAACAATATCTATCTGGGCTTGTATTTAAAGAATGATAATTTAACAAGTACATAATTCAATATGAGTAACTGCTTTCTGCAGAAGGCAGGCAAGAATAGGGAACCAAAAAAAAAAACAGCCCATTATTTCATATTCAGAAGCAGTCCAAAATGTTTGAATTTTGCTGAATTACTTCTAAAAATAAACATTTTTAGATTTCTAGAATCTAACTATTTCCTACTGCCCAAATTTCAAATGGAATCATTGGACTTCTGCAAGGGAATTACAAAAAGGTCCCCAAAGTCATCAAATTAATGCTCATCGATTTCTAAGTGTTTTTGCCTTTCCAGAATAACATTATTTATTTTGCTGTACAGTAATAAATGCATTCTCTTCAATGACAAGTATTTTTCCTTGTGTAGCAAGTATTGCCTTTCAGGAGTTAATGTGAAGGTACAAAGTAAGGTCAATATTTTTAGGAAGCTTAGGGAATTTGCCAATATTTGTTATGCTCCCCCAATACAGATAAGTTGGAAAACAATTGTTCTGCTGTAACATGAAGCCCATCATTTATGTTATCTCAAGTACCTCTATCATATTGACTTATTTTTCTAGGAATTCAGTAGTTCATAAAAAATGGGCACTGTTGCAAGGCAACACTGACATGGTATAACTGCCAATTCAGGGTCTTTTTATAGACTGCGGTTGAAACTTTCATTTACATTTACCAACAGGAAACACACATAATTGCTGGGAGTTCTTGAGCTCACAGGATTCTTCAAAGTGCTCAAGTGCACTTTTGAGGGTGTAGCAGCTACTGGATCTGTCAATCAAAGTCTCAAAAGTATAACTAAAAAGCCAGATTTTAAAAGCGCAAAATAAATACAGGTTTTCTCCATTTCAAATTACATTCATCCTCAAGTCACTTCATACAATTTTTCTTCCTCTCATAACCGGAAACCTGATCACAATACTCCACAATAATGCTCCATCACTAATCAAATGCCACAGCAGTCATGGCAACCTCCTTTTAAACTTTTCTTCCTCTGCCATCCATCACTTAAAATTGGCAGAGATTGGAAAACGCACAACATTGAGAACCACCATACAAATCTAGATTTGACTATTCCATGCACAGCATACAGGTCAAATCATAGTTAATTTAACTATGTAAAAATAAATAGTCCATCTTGTGTTGTACAAGTTATTCCCTTCTAAAGGGTACAGATATGTAAAGGCATAGCCTACAAGCCAAATTTTATGCCAATATATTTTGACAATGGACATGATGGGCCAAAAGGCCTCCTTTACTGTAATCATTCTATGAACTATAAGATATTCTACAACAGTATTAACCCATAGCAATTGTTGACTAACCACAGATGTGGTTTTGGCAGCACCATTTTAACGACATGCTCTAATTTTAATACAGGTAAATATATTTCACATGCATGTGTTTACTTAAATATCTACCACCATTGAGTAGCCAAGGAGGTAATGCATTCAACAATCAAAAACACTTGCATATTCTTTGCATCTCAATTTTACTAACAAATGCACAATTGGCTAAAGTACTCATGCTACATGTGTAAATAAGATCAGATGCCCAACGATGATGTATATTACTCATTTTTCATTTAATCAGAAATGCAATTAGCCAAGCGGGCTGTTTTGTTCTGGATGGTGTCAAGCGTCTTGAATGCTGTGAGGGCTGCACTAATTCAGGCAAGTCAGGAGTGTGATGGAATATTCGCCACTTGCCTGGATGAGTGCAGCTCCCATAACACTCAAGAAACTCGACACCATCCAGGACAAAGCAGCCCACTTGATTGGCACCCCATACACAAACATTCACTCCCTCCATCACTGATGCACAGTAGCAGCAATATGTACCATCTACAAGATGCACTGCAGGAATTCACCAAGCCTCCTTAGACAGCACCTTCCAAACCCATGGACACTACCATCTATAAGGACAAGGGCAGCAGATAGATGGGAACGCCACCACCTAAAAGTTCCCCTCCAAGCCATTCACCATCCTGACTTGGAAATATATCGCTGTTCCTTCACTGTCACTGGGTCAAACTCCTTGAACTCCCTTCCTAACAGCACTGTGGGTACCCACACCAAATGGACTGCAGCAGTTCAAGAAGGCAGCTCACCACTGCCTTCTCAGGGGCAACTAGGGATGAGCACTAAATACTGGCCCAGCCAGCGAAGCCCACATCCCATGAATGAATTTTTTTAAAAAAAATCTAGATTTCTAATTAGTCACACACCGCGCCTGGCTAACATATTGGACAACAATGCTTTAACAGTCAGTTATCTTAGTTGACAGATAACATTACATTCAGATAGGGAATATAATTTTTCTGATACATTTACTAAACATATAAATATTTCTATAAACATATTCTCCCAAGGAATTAATGCATCAGATTTATGTTTAAGGCGGATGCAATTTTAACGTTCACTTCTTCTGTCCCCTGAAACCAGCTACACTTCCAAATCTTAATAATCCTCTACTTGATTACTCAGAGGCATCAAATTTCCCTGTCTGCCACCGTGGATAAACAGCCAACTTTCATGCAGCACAATGAAAATTAGAAACATGGTGGGTGGGGGCTTATCTATTGTTTAAAAAAAATCTTCCTAATCTTTGTCCACAGAATGCTGAAATATTGATGCACACTGCACTAGTTAACAAATTTACCATCTATGTTGAAAGTAGCATGGAGCCTCTGCAGTCTAGCAGCAACACCAAGAGATTCAACAGTTGGGGGGGCGGGGGGGGGGGGGGACAGACAGGAAGAAATGCATCTCAAAAAATTAGTCTGTTAACCATCTGCTTTTCTAGAAAATTATTCAGAAATTCAAGTCCACACCTATTCCTTCTGTCTCAGGAATAACTAAATTCAATAGAACTGTCAATTCAAGAAGTTCTAAAATAAACAAAGCTCATTTTTAAAAGATTTTTGTGTAAAAGAATGCGAGATATAGTCACTTCAATAATTAGCATACATTGCCGAGTTTACAGCAAACCAAAGAATATGCAAATTATTCTGCAGTCTTATTTAAAGCGTACAAGAGATACAAAACAGAATTAAGCTCAATTAACTTACAATTCTGTTGCTATCAAAATGGCACCTGGAATTTTAAAAAGCTAGTAAAAAAAATGCAGTCATACTAACAAATATTGTACGTGAACTATCCCTTTCCTATTTAACAACCTGGCAATTAGTTTAAGAATTGATATGAGGGGCATCAGTATGGTCGTGTTTTGGCTGGTAAAATTTAAAATCCTGTTTATATAACATAAGTGCTTTTCCCCCAATTAGCCTCAGGCATTTCTAATCACATATTTTGTTTATGAAAGTATAGTCAATGAAGAGAGTGTCAAAAAATACTTTATCTGGTACCCACTTGTCATCATCAAACAATTTATATTAAATATTTCCAGCCATCTATTTCATGGTCACTCAATAGCATTTACAAGTTATTAAATTTAGCAAGCTTTGCTATACATAGATCATGTGAATATTACACAGAGTATGGCATCATAATGGTTATATTAATGAATTAATAACTCAGAAGCCTAGATAATGCAAAGAACATTAATTCAAATCCCACCAACTGAATTCAGTTCAAAAAGCTGATATTAGTAAAAGCAAGCATGCAGCTACCAGTCATAAAAATCCAACTGGTTCACGACTGCCCTCCAAGGAAGGCAATCAGTCCTCCTGATTCCTTTACAAGACAAGCCCCACAGTAATAAGGCTGACTCAGCACTCTGAAGTGGCCTAGGAAGTCACTCAGTTGTAACAAACCACTACACTGAAGCAACTCAAAAAGTATGGTTCACCACCACCTTCTCAATGCAACAAGGGATGGGCAATAAATGCTACCCTTGCCAGCAATGCCTACATCGCCAGAATTAATAACATTTTTAAAATGCAACAGGTAAAAGTGAAAACAAATAATTCTGTAAAGATCAAGACAAAGGAAATGACTAAAACAAAAGCAAGACAGTATGAATGCTGGAAATCTGAAATAAAAACTGAGCACTGGAAATACTCAGTAGGTCTGGCAGCAGCTGTGGGGATAGAAACAGAGTTAACATTTGGAGTCGTATACAACTAACTTCCTTCAGTTCTGAAGAAGAAACGTGTAATGGGTTTTATGTTGTCAAAAGGAGGGCAGGTAGAGAGGGGGTAGTGGTGAGGGGCAGGAAAACCAAAGCCTGTCCACCATCTACAAGAGTACGTGAGAAATTTAGCTGGAATAATAAAAGGCAGAAAGTAAGAGTTTCTATAGGCATTTTAAAAGCAGAAGGAGAGTTATCAAAGTGAGCACTGGCCTTATAGAAAGTGAGTCTGGGGAATAAATAATAGAAAATAAAGAGATGGCAGATGAATTGAACCAGAAGTTTGCATCGGTCTTCACGATAGAGGATACAAGTAACGTCCCAGAAATAGCTCTAAATCAGGAAATGGAAGGGTGGGAGGAGCTCGGGAAAATTACAATCACCGGGTAAGTGGTACTGAGAAAATTGTTGAAGCTGCGGACTGACAAGTTCACAGGTCCTGTTGGACTTCATCCTAGGGCCTTAAAAGAAGTGGCGAATGAGATAGTTGATGTGATTTTAATCTTCCAAAATGTCCTAAATTTGGGGTAAGTTCCATTAAATTGGAAAATAGCAAAGGTAAGTCCCTTTTACTCAAAAGGGTGATAGAAAGCAGGAAACTACAGGCCAGTTAGCTTAACATGGGTCATAGAGAAAACAAAAGAAGTTATTATTAAAGACGTTATAGCAGGGCACTTGGAAAAACTCTCAGTAATCAGGCAGAGTCAGCATAGTTTTGTGAAAGGGAAATCATGTTTAACTGATTTATTGGAGTTCTTTGAAGAAGTAACATATGCTGTGGATAAAGGGGAACCAGTGGATGTACTGTACTTAGATTTCCAGAAGGCATCTGGTCACATGAAAGGTTATTGCGAAAAATAAAAGCTCATGGTGTAGAGGGTAACATATTAGCATGGACAGAAGATTGGTTAGCTAACAGGAAACATAGAGTTGGCATAAATGGGTCTTTTTCTGGTTGACAAGTTGTAACGAGTGGTGTGGCCTCAACTTTTTACAGTTTATATAAATGACTTGCTAAATTTGCCAATGACACAAAGATAGGTAGGGTAGTGAGATGTGAAGAGGAAACAAAGAGGCTACAAAAGAATATAGGTAGAGTGTGAGTGGGCAAAGGCCTGGCAAATTGAGTATAACATGGATAAGAGTGAAATTGGCCATTTTGGCAGGAAAAATAAAAAACACATTATCTAAATGGTGTGAGACTGCAGAGCCCTGAGATGCAATGGAATCTGGGTGTCCAAGTGCATGAATTGCAAAAGACTAATATGCAAGTAATTAGGAAAGCTAATAGAATGTTATTTATTGCGAGGGGAATTGAATACAAAAGTGCGGAGGTTATGCTTCAGTTGTACAGGGCAATTGGTGAGACCACATCTGGAGTACTGTGTACATGGTTGGTCGCCTTATTTAAGGATGTAAATGCGTTGGAAGCAGTTCAGAGAAGGTTTACTACACTAATACCTGGATTGGGCGGGTTGTCTTATGAGGAAAGGTTGGACGTGCCAAGCTTTTATCCGCTGGAGTTGAAAAGAGTAAGAGGCATCTTGACTGAAACATAAGATCCTGAGGGGTCTCGAGAGGGTCAATGTGGAGAGGATGTTTCCTCTTGTGGGAGAATCTAGTACTAGGGTTTAAAAATAAGGGGTTGCCCATCTAGGAGAGAGACGAGGAGAGATATTTTTCTCAGAAGGTTGAGAGTCTTTGGAAATCTCTTTCTCAAAAGGCAGTGGAAGCAGAGTCTGAATATTTTTAAGGCAGAGGCAACCAGATTTTGATAAGGGGGGAGGGGCGGCGGCAGCGATGAAAGGTTATATGGGTAGGCAGGAATGTGGAGTTGAGGTTACAATCAATCAGATCAACCATGATTTTACTGAATGGCAAGCTCAAAAGGACTGAGTGACCTGCTCATGCTCCTAATTCATATGTTCATACATGGAAAACTGCCCAGTTAGGTCCAGTGCACAAAAAGGACAAATCCAGCAGGGCCAATTACCGGCCCAGCAGTCTACTCTTGATCATCAGCAAAATGATGAAAAAAGTGTTGTCAACAGTGCTATCAAGTGGCACTTACTTAGCAATAACCAGCTCACTGCCACTCAGTTTGGGTTCCGTCAGGGCCACTCAGCTCCTGACCTCATTACAGCCTTGGTCCAACCATGGACAAAAGAGCTGAACTCAAGAAATGAGATGAGGGTGACTACCCTGGACATCTGACCAAGGGTGGTATCAAGGGGTACTAGCGAAACTGGAGTTAATGGAAATCAGAGGCAAAACTCTCCACTGGTTGCAGTTACACGTAGCACAAAGGAAGATGGTTGCAGTTGTTGGCAGTCAATCATTTCAGTCCTGGGTCACTGCTGCAGGAGTTCCTCAAGGGAATATCCTCGGCCCAATCATCTTCAGCTGTTTCATCAATGATGCTCCTTCCATCATAAGGTAAGAAGTGGAGATGTTCGCTGATGATTGCATAATGTTCAGCACAATTCACAACTCCTCATACACTGAAGCAGTCCATGTCCATATGCAGCAAGACCTGGACAACATTCAGGCTTGTGCTATTAAGTGGCAAGTAACATTTGCACCACACAAGTGCCAGGCAATGTTAATCTACAACAAGAGTGAATCTAGCCATCTCCCCATGACATTCAATAGCATTGCCATCACTGAATCTGACACTAACATCCTGGGGGGTTACCATTGACCAGAAACTAAACTGGACTAGCTATATAAATTCTGCAGCTTCAAGAGCAGGTCAGGGGCTAGGAATCCTGCAGCGAGAAACTCACCTCTTGACTCCCCAAAGCTTGTTCACCATCCACATGGCACAAGTCAGGAGTGTGATGGAATACTCTCCACTTGCCTGGGTGAGTGCAGCTCCAACAACACTCAAGGACCTTGACAGCATTCAGGACAAAGCAGCCTACTTGACTGGCAGCCCATCCACCACTTTAAACATCCACTCCTTCCACCACCGATGCACAGAGGCAGCCATGTACCACCTACAAGAGGCACTGCCGCAACTCACCAAGGATCCTTGAGGAGCACCTTCCCAACCCTCGACCTCTACCACCTAGAAGGACAAAGGCAGCAGTTGCATGGGAACACCACCAACTGCAAGATCCCCTCCACGTCACACGCCATCCTGGCTTGGAACTATATCGCCATTCCTACGCTGTTGCTGGGTCAAAATCCCAGAATTCCCTCCTTAATAGCACTGTGTGTGTATCTACACCACATGGACTGCAACGGTTCAAGAAGGCAGCTCACCGCCACCTTCTCAAGGGCAATAAAAATGCTGGCCTGGCCAGCAACACCCACATCCCATCAAAAGGAATTTTTTTAAAAAGCAGTTTGCTAACCCCACAACCACACTCTGAACTAAGAGGCATTTATCGAAGGAGTGATTTGTTATTCCGGCAAGAGGCAATTGCAAAATTTGATGTTCAAATTGGCGCAGTCTGATGAATTTCCCTTCTCATAGAATAGAAGCTCAGATGAAGCATGCCATGTAGACAATACAAAAACAAAAATACCTGGAAAATCTCAGCAGGTGTGACAGCATCTGCGGAGAGGAATACAGTTAACGTTTCGAGTATGAATGACTCTTCAACAGAACTAAGGAAAAATAGAAAAGAGGTGAAATATAAGCTGGTTTAAGTTTGGGGGGGGGGGGGGGGTTTGGGACAGGTAGAGCTGGATAGAGGGCCAGTGATAGGTTGCCAAAAGATGTCATAGACAAAAGGACAAAGAGGTGTTGAAGGTGGTGATATTAGCTAAGATATGTGCTAATGGTGACATTAAGGGTAGAAAGCAGCACAAGCAAGGTACAGATAGCCCTAGTGGGGGTGGGGTGGGGGGAAGGGATCGGAATAGGCTAAAAGGTAGAGATAAAACAATGGATGGAAATACATTTAAAAATAATGAAAACAGGTGGAAAAAGAAAAATATATATAAATTATTGGAAAAAGGGGGATAGGAAAATGGGTGGGGATGGAGGACAGAGTTCATGATCTAAAGTTGTTGAACTCAATATTCAGTCTGGAAGGTTGTAAAGTGCCTAGTCGGAATATGAAATGCTGTTCCTCCATTTTGTGTTGAGCTTCATTGGAACATCGCAGCAGGCTAAGGACAGACATGTGGGCATGAGAGCAGGGTGGAGTGTTGAAATGGCAAGCGACAGGGAGGTCTGGGTCATGCTTGCAGACAGACCGAAGGTGTTCCACAAAGGGGTCACCTATTCTGCATTTGGTCTCTCCAGTGTAGAGGAAACCGCATTGGGAGCAGCGAATGCAATAGGCTAAATTGAGGGAAGTGCAAGTGAAATACTGCTTCACTTGAAAGGAGTGTTTAGACCCTTGGACGGTGAGGAGGGAGGAAGTAAAGTGGCAGGTGTTCCACATTCTGCAGTTGCATGGGAAGGGGCTATGGGAGGGGGTTGAGGCGTAGTGGGTGATGGAGGAGTGGACCAGGGTGTCCCGGAGGGAACGATCCCTGCGGAATGTTGCCAGGGGAGGTGAAGGGAAGATGTGTTTGGTGGTGGCATCATGCTGGAGTTGGCGGAAATGGAGGAGGACGATCCTTTGAATGCGGAGGCTGTGGGGTGATAAGTGAGGACAAGGGGGACCCTATCGTGGTTCTGGGAGGGAGAGGAAGGTGTGAGGGCGGATGCGCGAGAGATGGGCCGGACATGGTTGAGGGCGCTGTCAACCACCGTGGGTGGAAAACCTTGGTTAAGGAAGACATGTTAGAGGAGCAGTTTTTGAAAGTGGCATCATCAGAACAGATGCGACGGAGGCGAAGGAACTGAGAGAATGGGATGGAGTCCTTACAGGAAGCGGGGTGTGAGGAGCTGTAGTCAGGTAGCTGCGGGAGTCGGTAGGCTTGTAGTGAATATTAATGGACAGTCTATCACCAGAAATTGAGACAGAGAGGTCAAGGAAGGGAAGGGAGGTGTCAGCGATGGACCATGTGAAAATGATGGAGGGGTGGAAATTGGAAGCAAAATTAATAAATTTTTCCAGGTCCAGATGAAAGCATGAAGCAGCACCAAAGCAGACATCAATGTACTGGAGAGAGAGTTGTGGGAGGGGGCTGGAGTAGGACTGGAACAAGGAATGTTCCACATACCCCATAAAGAGACAGGCATAACGGGGTCCACGCGGGTACCCGTAGCCACACCTTTTATTTAGAGGAAGTGAGACGAATTTAAGGAGAAATTGTTCAGTGAGAGAACAAGTTCAGCCAGACAGAGGAGAGTAGTGGTGGATGGGGATTGTTCGAGTCTTTGTTCGAGGAAGAAGTGGAGAGCCCTCAGACCATCCCGGTGAGGAATGGAGGTGTAGAGGGATTGGACATCCACGGTGAAAAGGAGGCGTTTGTGGCCAGGGAACTGGAAATTGTTGATATGATTTAGGGTGTCAGAGGAATCGCGGATGTAGTTGGGAAGAGACTGGAGCAAGAAATGAGTTCTGTGGGGCAGGAACAGGCTGACATGATCGGTCTGCCGGAACAGTCCTGTTTGTGGATTTTGGGTAGGAAGTAGAAGCGGGCTGTCCGTGGTTGGGAGAGTATGAGGTTGGAAGCTGTGGAAGGAAGATCCCCAGAGGAGATGAGGTCAGTGACAGTCCTAGAAACAATGGCTTTAATGTTCAGTTGTGGGGTCATGGTCCAGGGGAGGTAGGAGGAAGTGTCCGCGAGTTGACACTCAGCCTCTGCGAGGTAGAGGTCAGTGTGCCAGACAACAACAGCACCATCCTTGTCAGCAGGTTTGGTGAAAATGTCAGGGTTGGACCTGAGAGAAAGGAGTGCAGCAAGTTCACAGAGAGACAGGTTAGCATGGGTGAGAGGAGCAGAGAAATTGAGACGACTGATGTCACGCCAACAGTTCTTAATGAAAAGATCAAGAGCAGGTAAGAGTCCAGAGGGAGCGGTCCAGGTGGAGGGAGGATATTGGAGGCGGGTAAAAAGATCCCTTGAACAGGGAGAGGACTCCTGCCCAAACAAGTGAGCACAGAGACGAAGGCGACGGAAGAAGAGTTCAGCATCGTGCCGAGCCCAAAATTCATTGAGATGAGGGCATAAGGGTATACAACTGAGTGCTTTGCTGAGCACTGAATGTTCAGCATCAGAGAGGGGAAGGTCAGGGTGTATGGTGAATACACGGCCAGGGCTGGGATTGGAAGACGGGATAGGGACAGAGGAATGGGCAGGGGTGGAGGGTCCTGGATGGGCATTGGTGTCGATGAGTTGTTGGAGCTTGTGTTCCTTTGCAGCTGAAAGAAAGAGACAAAGTTTCTTGTTGAAGCGTTGGATGAGACGAAGAATAAAATGAAACCGGGGGCAAGGGCAGCTTAGAAATAGGGTGCGTTGGTGCTGCTGGAGGGAGAGGTCGAGTGTATTCATATGGCGGCGCATGGCACTGAGTGTGGATCTCAGGATGCGACGAGAACAGCAATCCGAGGAGCGTTGTATGTCCCAGAGATACCTCTAATCCTGGATGGGTTTGAAACATGAGGGATGGAACTTCAGTTGAAATCCACGTGGGGTAAGTCGGAGACAGTCACTGAGGAAGGAAATATGGCTGTGAAAGAGAGTTTTAGTAAACACCTTGTCAAACACCAGGAGAGAAATGGAAAGCAATGAAGGTGAACAGGGCAAAAGAGAGAGGCGTAAATCCTGCCAGAGAGAAGACCAATATATCTTCAAGGTAGGCATTCCTTGAAGAGAAGTGGCAGTCAATTAAACACTAAGATAAAAGCAAAAAACTGCAGATGCTGGAAATCCAAAACAAAAACAAAAATACCTGGAAAAACTCAGCAGGTCTGACAGCACCTGTGGAGAGGAACACAGTTAATGTTTTGAGTCCGAGTGACTCTTCATCAGAACTAAGGAAAAATGGAAAAGAGGTGAAATATATTTATATATATTTTTCTTTTCCCACCTGTTTTCATTATTTTTAAATGTATTTCCATCCATTGTTTTATCTCTACCTTTTAGCCTATTTCGATCCCTTCCCCCCACCCCACCCCCACTAGGACTCTGTAAAAAAAAAAACAAAAAAAACTGCGGATGCTGGAAATCCAAAACAAAAACAAAAACAGAATTACCTGGAAAAACTCAGCAGGTCTGGCAGCATCGGCGGAGAAGAAAAGAGTTGACGTTTCGAGTCCTCATGACCCTTCTGTCGAAGGGTCATGAGGACTCGAAACGTCAACTCTTTTCTCCGCCGATGCTGCCAGGACTATCTGTACCTTGTTCGTCCTGTTTTCTACCCTTAAAGTCACCATTAGCACATATCTTAGCTTATATCAACACCTCTTTGTCCTTTTGTCTATGACATCTTTTGGCAATCTCCACCTATCACTGGCCCTCTATCCAGCTCTACCTGTCCCAACACCCCCCCACACCCCCCACCTTAAACCAGCTTATATTTCACCTCTTTTCTATTTATCCTTAGTTCTGTTGAAGAGTCATTCAGACTCGAAATGTTAACTGTATTCCTCTCCACAGATGCTGTCAGACCTGCTGAGTTTTTCCAGGTATTTTTGTTTTGGATTTCCAGCATCCGCAGTTTTTTTCCATGTAGACAATAACTGCGTGCTCATATTTTTCTCAGCATGAATCATGTAATGGACTCTGAATCTCCTGTTCACTCACAGTATTTTTAATATTCCTCTTTTTCATCCCATTAAACTAATTCATGGCTTCTGCTTCAATGGTATCTGACAGAGAATTACACATTACAAGGTGACGAACTGTCCCGTATTTTAACGTATTTTCCCTTATCTTGACTGAAAGCCTTTTGTCCCCTATTTCTAGGGCAGTCTGTGGGAGATTGAGCACCAGAGTTTCCTCTTGCCTTTGCCTCTCTTGTTTGGGAACATGCGCACTACAACTGCTAGGCACCCACCCTGCCCCACATGGTCACCAGAAACAACCCCTCCCCCCAGAAAATGTGTCCTTTATTCTATTTCATAAGAGTTGGTCTCCCTGCACATTCTAGTCACAATTGCTACTGTTATGATCAAGGGAGACCCTTAACTTTTGAGAAGAAATTCCAATTCTCAGTTATTACCCAAAATAAATTAATATGTAAAATCTTGAGAAATAAACAAAACTTCTGTACAAGAACTAAACAAAGCAAGTATTAACTTAACACTATATTATGTAAACACACATTGAGACTGAAAATCTCAGCAGGACACTCCCTGTTCTATTTTTATTTCCACCCAAGAGTTCCCCCTACACATTATGGGATTTTGAAGGTTCCTTCACTTTTCTTAGGACTCAACCAAGATGTGGCACAGCTTTCAGGAATTCACTTTCATACTCCTCAGTGTTCCCGCTATGATCAGTATAGGTTTAGCATCATCATTTTGCTTTATATACTATGCCTCTAGATTATAATGTGATTTAATTTGCAATTTTCAATAGTTTTAGTATTGCACTGCCTACTTTATTCTACTCCACTTTACTGATTCAGTTGCTTTTGCTCAGCGTCATTAGGTAGGGGTTCATGTTTATATTCAGGCAAACACCACTAAACTCTTTCACTAAGCATTCCCATCCTCAGACAGGACACAATCACAATCTTAGTAAATGGTTGACAGAAGTACACCTTTTTTACTGTCCATGTGTCACTACCGTCCCCCTTTCCCAGTAATTCTGTATCCAGGCAGCTGGTGTATTCTTTCTCATTCTAGCAAGCTCTACATAGTTCAAACCACCTTTTCAAGATTACAGAGTTAAATCAGAACAGGCTCATGTGGCTAAGCAAAGGGGTTCCTCAAATAAAGGGTCTCTTGTATTAGCGGAATTCCAAAATGCATTAAGCTAGTACTGGTGAAATCTACATACTGCTCCCTTGCACTCTTCAAAATAACTCCTACACACTAAAAGCTGTAAAGCAAAATGGGCTACATAAAATATAAAAGACTTGAACTCAACTCTGCAGTTCAACAAACCAACAAATTCAGTAACAGCTAAAAATACACACTACAACTGAAGCCATCCAATTTCTTCAGGAAGCTGCTGTTCTCTCTTAAGTAGTTACATAATACTCATCTGGGAAACTAAAGATTGTATCACCAAATACCACAATTTTCTCAAATTGTGTCTATACAAAAATCAGCTAGTCCATCAAAACGGCCCCACATTCATGATAAAAGCAAAATACCGCGGATGCTGGAAATCTGAAATAAAAACACAAAATGCTGGAAAAACTCAGGAGGTCTGACAGCATCTGTGGAGAGAGAAACAGAGTTAACATTTCAAGTCCATATGACACTTCTTCAGAGCTAGAGAAGTTGGAGTCCACCTGGAGTCGGAGGCGGAGACAGTCGCTGAGGAAGGAAATATGGTTGTGAAACCAAGTTTTGGTAATTGAACTGTTCCCTTTAGCCCCCCCCCCACCCGTCCCCGCCGACATGCGTTATTTTGGGACAGGCAGACAACAAGAACAAAAGATCATATTTTAAAAATCTGTGCTAGGCACATGAGCAGTGTTGACTCAGAGGGTCATATTTATTGTCTATGAGCAGCTCCTAGCTTGCTAGGGTGCAGCAAAGGGCATGAAGTTGTTAACCATGTAATATGGACTACAACAGCCTGGTGGTTAGCAGGTATTGAAGGTGGCTTACGGTTTATGTCATGAAACTAGCAAATCAGGGTTAAAATCCAAATGTGGCAAGTCATGACGCTGAATTCAATAAATCTGGCACCTTGCTGGCTAGCAGCAAAAGACGATGATGGAAGCATCCTTTGAGTCGTATAAACTAAAATGGCTTGCCAATGTCAAACAGGGAAAAGAACCAGTCAAAAACAGAATTACCTGGAAAAACTCAGCAGGTCTGGCAGCATTGGCGGAGAAGAAAAGAGTTGACGTTTTGAGTCCTCATGACCCTTCGACAGAACTTGAGTTCGAGTCCAAGAAAGAGTTGAAATATAAGCTGGTTTAAGGTGTGTGTATGTGTGTGTGTGTGTGTGTGTGTGTGTGTGTGTGTGTGTGTGTGTGTGTGTGTGTGTGTGTGGGGGGGGGGGGGGGGAGAGAGAGAGAGAGAGAAGTGGAGGGGGTTGGTGTGGTTGTAGGGACAAACAAGCAGTGATAGAAGCAGATCATCAAAAGATGTCACCAACAACAGAACAAAAGAACACATAGGTGTTAAAGTTGGTGATATTATCTAAACGAATGTGCTAATTAAGAATGGATGGTAGGGCACTCAAGGTATAGCTCTAGTGGGGGTGGGGAGAGCATAAAAGATTTAAAAATATTTAAAAATAATGGAAATAGGTGGGAAAAGAAAAATCTATATAATTTATTGGAAAAAAACAAAAGGAAAGGGGAAACAGAAAGGGGGTGGGGATGGAGGAGGGAGCTCAAGACCTAAAGTTGTTGAATTCAATATTCAGTCCGGAAGGCTGTAAAGTGCCTAGTCGGAAGATGAGGTGTTGTTCCTCCAGTTTGTGTTGGGCTTCACTGGAACAATGCAGCAAGCCAAGGACAGACATGTGGGCAAGAGAGCAGGGCCCTCAACCGTGTCCGGCCCATCTCCCGCGCATCCGCCCTCACGCCTTCTCCTCCCTCCCAGAAACATGATAGGGTCCCCCTTGTCCTCACTTATCACCCCACCAGCCTCCACATTCAAAGGATCATCCTCCGCCATTTCCGCCAACTCCAGCATGATGCCACCACCAAACACATCTTCCCTTCACTCCCACTGTCGGCATTCCGTAGGGATCGCTCCCTCTGGGACACCCTGGTCCACTCCTCCATCACCCCTACTCCTCAACCCCCTCCTATGGCACCACCCCATGCCCACGCAAAAGATGTAACACCTGCCCCTTCACTTCCTCTCTCCTCACCGTCCAAGGGCCCAAACACTCCTTTCAAGTGAAGCAGCGTTTCACTTGCATTTCCCCCAACTTAGTCTACTGCATTCGTTGCTCCCAATGTGGTCTCCTCTACATTGGAGAGGCCAAACGTAAACTGGGCGACTGCTTTGCAGAACACCTGCGGTCTGTCCGCAAGGATGACCCAAACCTTCCTGTCGCTTGCCATTTTAACACTCCACCCTGCTCTCTTGCCCACATGTCTGTCCTTGGCTTGCTGCATTGTTCCAGTGAAGCCCAACGCAAACTGGAGGAACAACACCTCATCTTCCGACTAGGCACTTTACAGCCTTCCGGACTGAATATTGAATTCAACAACTTTAGGTCTTGAGCTCCCTCCTCCATCCCCACCCCCTTTCTGTTTCCCCCTTCCTTTTGTTTTTTTCCAATAAATTATATAGATTTTTCTTTTCCCACCTATTTCCATTATTTTTAAATATTTTTAAATCTTTTATGCTCTCCCCACCCCCACTAGAGCTATACCTTGAGTGCCCTACCATCCATTCTTAATTAGCACATTCGTTTAGATAATATCACCAACTTTAACACCTAGGTGTTCTTTTGTTCTGTTGTTGGTGACATCTTTTGATGATCTGCTTCTATCACTGCTTGTTTGTCCCTACAACCACACCAACCCCCTCCACTTCTCTCTCTCTCTCTCTCCGCCCCCCCACACACCTTAAACCAGCTTATATTTCAACTCTTTCTTGGACTCGAACTCAAATTTTGTCGAAGGGTCATGAGGACTCGAAACGTCAACTCTTTTCTTCTCCGCCGATGCTGCCAGACCTGCTGAGTTTTTCCAGGTAATTCTGTTTTTGTTTTGGATTTCCAGCATCCGCAGTTTTTTTGTTTTTAAAAGAACCAGTCAACCTAGTTTCACTGACGTGACTGCAATCCCACACTACATGACTGGCTCTAAATGCCCTCAGGAAAGGGTAATAAATGCCATTTTCAATAATAAATAATAGTAGAAGCAGAAACCAAGTTAACATGCAAGTTTAGACTGGATATCAACAACCTGTATTTATATAGCACCTTTAACAGAGTAAAAACATTCCAAAGCACTTCACCTGAGCATTCACAAAATTAGACACGAAGTCACATAAGGAGATATTCAGGAAAATGGCTAAAAGCCTGGTCAGAGAAATAGATCTTAACGAGTATCTTAAAAGGAGGAGAGAGAGGCAGAGCGGTTTTGGGAGGGAATTCCAGAACTTAGGGCCTAGGCAACTGAAGCAGTAGTTAAAATTGGGGATGTGCAGAAGGCTATAACTGCAGGAATAGGTGGACAAAGGAAAAGGAATTAAAGGTATTTCAAAACAGGGTGGGTAAACATGAATAGAACTATTTGCTCACGTGAAGAGTAGAAGGCAACATAGCAGGGTTCGGTCATACGGCCTGGTTCCAAGTTCTGCGTATTGTTCTGTAGATTTTGGAGAACTTGACCAGAATTTTGAAGTACGTTGAAGTAGGCTTTCCTCTTTTCCATCCCTTTAAGAGTTATAATCTCTTTAATGGCAGAAAAATAGGCCTTCCCAGGAAATATACCTTGAATTGTAAAGCCCAATTTGAGAGCCCATTACAACAATTAAATCTGAACCGGCACCAATTAACTTTTAGGACATTGTTGCTATTAACCAAAAGCAGGTTTTGACAGTGCAAAACCAAGATCCCAAATTGGTGACACATGCCTCTGGGTCAACAGTAGATTATACACACTAGTGCAGATTATTCACAATTTCCACAAACACAATCTGTATCCACATACGCAGTTCTCTAAAATGAGATTATATTCCTATGTTGCTATACAGTTCTTTAGCTGAAGTCATTTGTTCGTTTCTAAACACTTCAGGAAATGCTGGGAACCTGCACTCTTCATAGACACAGCCTAACCTGCTGAGTGCTCCCAGCGATTTTTGTTTTTATTTCAGATATCCAGTATCTGCAACATTTTATTTTTATTCCAAATATCTTGTCTGGTACTTTGTTAACATATGAACAGGAGTAAGCCAATTAGGCCCTCAAGCCTGTTCTGCCATTCAATGAGATCATGGCTGATTTGTGATCCAACCCTATATTTCTTAGCATCCCTGGTTAGTAAAAATCTATCAATCTCAGATTTTAAATTAATTGATCCAGCATCATTTGCTATTTGCTGATGAGTTCAAACTTCTACCAACCTCTGCATATGGAAATGTTTAACTTTACTCCTGAAAGGTCTAGCACCAATTTTTAAGACTATACCCCCTTGTCCTAGAATTCCTAAATAATGGAAATAGTTCCTCTATCTACCCTATCTGTTCCCTTTAATATCTTGAAAACTTTGATCAAATCACCCTTTAACCTTCCACGTTCCAGGGAACACAACAGCAATTTAACCTTTCCTCGTAATTTAACCTTCGGTGTCCAAATACCATTCTGGTAAATCTCCACTGCATTTTCTCAAGTCAAATATATGTATTCTAAGATGTGGTGTACAGAGCTGCTCACAGCACTCCAGGTGTGATTTAACCAGGGCTTTGTATTGCTGTAGTAGGAATTCTATCCCCTTGTATTCTAATCCTCTAGATATAAAGGCCAGCATTCCATTAGCCTTTTTGATTATTTTCTGCGCCTGCTCATCAAATTTTAATGATGAATCGGGACACTGAAGTTTCTTCAAACCTCCATTCTTCCAGTTTTTCGCCATTTTAAAAATGCTTTGTTCTATCATGTTAGGTCCAAAGCGGATAACCACACATTTCCCAGTATCAAAACCAATTTGCCGCAGTTTTGCCCATTCACTTAATCTATTAGCATATCTTTGTAATTTTATGCTTCCATCAACATGGCTTACAATGCCACCTATCTTTGCCTCATTAGCAAATTCAGATATGTCGCTTTTTATCCCATCATCCAAGTCATTAATACAGTGAATAGTTGAGGCCCTAAATTCTAGTATTTTGTCAAAGTGACATTGGGCTGCAATAGGTTATATCAGCAATGCCATTAATTTTCTTATAAAATCCAGCAAATCCTTAAATTGCTCTGGTCTTATTTTGAAATCTCACACTTGGTAGCAAGAATTTTAAAACTGTATTGTCTTAACAAGCTGTAAATTCAAAAGCTGTCAAATCAGAGCTACTCTGAATATTGATGTTTATTTTCCCCATTGTGGGATTCTTTTGTTAACAGGACAACTAGTTAGGCCCAAACAGTTCAGGCAGCATTACTGCAGTTGAATTTCAGAAAATCAATCAATTATTCATATTCTGGCAAACAGATACGAATCAATAAATAGTTCAGAGACAAAATTTCTGCAGCAACATTTAACTCCCTGTGCAAACAGGATTGACTTTGGCAAAAACAAATAATAATTGCCTTGCTAACTATATTACCATGATAATATGTCAACAAAATAAAAACGTAGGTTTTTTTTGGCTGTTTCCTACGTAACTGTGTCTCTTATTAGCTGCAAGGCAATTCAGGCTGTGACTGCCATCACTTGGACTTGATTTATTTTGACATTCTGTGCAAGCTTATCAAAAAAAAATCAGTGGGAATGTGACTACTGTCACATAGGCTTTAATTTACCTATGTGTTCTGTGGAACTAAACAATTTTGGCTAAAATTAGGAAAAAGCGCATGCATCGACAAATTCTTCTAAGTCTATTTAATAATTCAAAACTATAATATTAGCATGGATCAAACTCATTTCCATATTACACACAATTAACGTGGCATTTTAAATATCTAGTTTTGTTTTTGCAAGAACAGTCTCTCCTCTTACAAAAAGTAACTGATGTTCCAACGTTTTCCTCCACAGTTTTATTTTGAAGTTGAAGATAAGAAATTAAAATAATCAAAATTAGTTTAAAAATCACAGCTTCCTTGAAACAACAGCATCCAATAGTGTCCTCTTATTAAAGTAAAATCTTATCTCCATAGGAAATTGGGGATGCAACATATTTGTAATTTAATTCACAAAGATAATTTTTTAGATTCATTTTTTAAAAATGGTGCTACTAAATAAATCCTACTATAGTATGCATCACCAGCTCTGTAAATCTACTTTTTAATTACTCAATTACTAAATCTTTAGTTGCAGCGTTAGATCATGTTAAAATTAGCTAGTCCTCTTCCCTCAGTTTTAAAGTGTTCCAAATTTATTCTGCAAGTTTCTGAAGTTTCCATAAAAAGGAATGTTAGTACGCACAATACAATATGGCCTGTTTTGGCTCAAGTCTAAACTGGAAGCAGTAAACTCGAATCTTAAGGAAATGTCCACGTCATTAGAAAAAGCCACACAAGACACGCTAAACTTATTTTTGTCATTCTAATCAAAAAATCTCCTCAAATTACTCCACAGCAATAAAAACACTCTTTAACCATGATTTTCTAATTTCCCTCAAGCTCAGATCTGACGTCAATCTGTGAATTACCTTCGAGTCCTTTGCTATGTTAAAGGTACAGTAAAATCCTGATGAGTTGAATTCCAGAGGGCACACTCCAAAATTTGTGTTAAGCAGAGCTTTGTGACAGCTGAGGAGGCCCCATTCCACATGTATGCCTCTCCATGTAACCCGATATGCCTTCATGGTCAATGTCAAAAACAACAGATTCAAATACCAAATGAAAACGCAGTAAAGCAGGAAATGTGTGAAAAGGTCTTTATTCAATTTGTTCACACCTTATAATGGCCCGACCTTGTAAAGGGAAAAATCTTTACATTGGAAAATATCATGAGATAACTCCGGAAAAGATCCATAATCTTTCTCTGCTTATCGGATGTGCGTGATACAGTCCACCATGTCATCAATGCAGTCAAACAAGTTTTCGGTGTTTTCATGCTACATTGCAAGATCCTGAAGCATAGCGGCCTTTGCAGCATCAGCTAGGGAAACAGGTGGACGAGCAGACGGGCATTCATCGGACTCTTCAGGGTCATCCAGCTTCTCAATTGAAGAATGTACTGCAGCTACAACTGCACCAGGTCAGTTCCGTTGTATGGTATACGGCATCGTCCACCTCCATGTAAGTTTCCATAGTTGTCTCTGCTGTCGCTGGCTTCCTGCAAGCAAGTGAAAAGTACCTCATCATTGGGTTGATTGGCTGGCTTCACCCTGCTCCACCTCATTCTTGACGTCTTGCGCAGTCGTAACCTGTTTAAACCCAGCATGATGGAAGCAGTTGGCAATTGTGGTTTCCACCACCATCTTCCATGCCATCTTCATCATGAACATGGCCTTTAGAGCAAGTGGATTCAACTCTTGCTTCTTCTCAATGGGTTTTCAGGTCCCTAATCACCCCTTGATCCACAGGGTGCAGCTTGGCCATGTTATCAGCTAGATGCTTGAGGCCAGCGATGTCGGTGTGTGCAGGGCAGTTGTCTGTAGCTCAGACAAGTACAACTAATCTGGAGTTACCAATGCACTATTTCCACTTATCACAGGCATCGTTCTATGGGATTTGCTATGGGGAATGGTTGACAATTTTGATATAACTGGAATTTTGTGTCACCCGAGTTTGACTCATCACAGTTACTTTGCATTGTATAAATGTATGTTGTTGTACATTATTCATTGTACTTTTTTGGAACAAAGAATAAAATAATAAAATTACACAATGGAAATAAGGAATACGTATTTATCAAAACAACAAAAACATTTAATTTCAAATATGTGCATGTAGAAAAGCTATTAAGGCGGCAGATTAGGAATGGGAGGAAGAATCTCAAAATATATTGCGAAGAGTGAAGAACAAGAGCTGAGCGAGGGGGAACAGTTGTTAAGTGGGGGCAAATAGTTTTGTCCACAATTGGTTTGAAGACTCTGATAGGACCTTGGAGCTAAGAATTGTGTGCGCATATGTAATAGCGCCTCAGCACTGATCCCAGGACTGTCCTGGTATTCATCACAGTGCAAAGTATCTCCTCTGTTACAAATGTGTCCGAGGAAGTCCCCAATTAACCAATTGGAGTGCTGCAGTAACAGCCAATCAGGACACTGAAAGAATGACCAAAGCTGTGAAAAGTTGTCCCATAGGTGAACTGTCTGGGGAAAAAAATTTAACATCCCTGTCAGAGTCTCCACTCAACAGTCACCACTGCTGCCTCCGAGCTCAAGACCCCAAATGACCGGCCCACAGCCCAACGGGGGTCATGACTGATGGTTTGGGAGCCACCAATTTAACATGTGCTTTGCAACAGCATTTACGAAAAAGGATATTGGGGAGGATATAAATCCTGAATTGAATAGAAGTGAGAGAAAAGTTATTTAAACTGCAGGAGGACAAAATGCTGAGATTTGACAGCACACATCCTAAGAGATATGGTGAAAGAAATAGCAGTGAACCTAGTAATGATATTTGAAGGTTTTATTAAGTGAATGCCAGAGCACTGGAGAACAACCAATGTTACACCCATTTTCAAAAAGGAAGACAGAGCTGACCTAGTTAATTATAGGGCAGTGAGCATTCTTAGTAGAAACATTTTTGAATCCTTAATTAAAGATACAATTGCTAAATATCTAGGCAATGAGATAATAATTAGAAGCAACCAACAGATTTCAGAAAAGATGATCACACTTTACAAATCTGATACAGCTCTTTGAGGTGGTGACAGATATGGTGAATGGGGGCAATGCAGTAAGCATGGCCTGTTTAAACAGTGGACACTTCTGGAAATAACTGAGTACGAAACCAAAAGCATAGTAAATGTAACTAAAAACTGGCAAGATGGGAGGAACAGAGTAAAAGGACAGCTTTCTCAGAATGACTGCAAGTGGATATTGGATACCTACAGAATCTGTTTTGGTACTGATCCTGTTCATGTGTACATCAGTGATTTGTAAATAGGGCAAGTAGGAGTAGTGTCTAAATTTGCAAAAATACTAAAATAGAAGGTAAAGTAAATGATTTGAGGGCCAGAGGACACTGCAAGGTAAAGCAGGCAAACAATTAGCACATGGAATTCAATGACAAATGCAATGTGATTGTATCAATGAATAAATATAAAAATATATGATGGAAGGCTTTGTGATGTGGAACAACACAAGGATTTGAGGCTGATGGGATCGGAGCCAAGTTCACCAAGACATGAAAAATATTGCCTCAAGTGGATAAGGTTTTAGCAAAAAGTTTACATTTATGAAACAAATCAGAGTGCAGCTAGAAACAGACAGATTTCAGCTGTTGAGGGTCAAGAATGAGAGAACTCGGATATCTTAAAAATAAGAGGTTCAGCTCAAAGTGGAAGAATTCTTTTAAAAGAGTATGCAGTTGTGGAATCCACTAGCAAAAATGGTAATTGAAGCAAAGATTGTGTCAACAGTTAAGAATAGGTTAGGTAGGTGATTGAAGGAAGGGGGCTGTGGGAACAGGTCAGACTTGAGATTAACACTATTGCTTGTGTAGTGAACGAACAGCAACACGGGTTGGCCGACCAGCCTGCTTCCACATTGTGATTTCTATGTCAGCTCAGAGGTTTTTAAACAAATATTTCTCCAAAGCTCTGGCCACTCGGACACATCCAAAATAGCACAGACAACCATTGATTCTATCTTACCTCTGCCTTCAGGGAACCACCTATCCTCTGTCCAACACCATTCCATACAGGCACATCTGTAACAGAACTGATTGGATGGAAGAATGTAGGTAAATCTTGAATCCTGCTACAACTTGGCAGTGCCACAGGTTCCTAATATCATATTGTCCAACTGCTGTTTACTTCCATTGCATTGCATTGACAACTACTTGGAATTTTAGCAATGGACATTTATCAAGACAGGAAAATTTCACCAGACAAGTTCAGAACATTTTCTATTTTTATTGGAAGGACATAAACAAAGTCACAATAATTTGTAACTCCACAACATATACACATTACAATAAATCTTACACAAGACTTGTTACAAAGTATTTCCAAACACAGTAAACCTCAAAAGTAGCAGTACTATCAAAATGATAGGGTGTTGGAACTAAACAATGCCAGTGGGCAAATGTCAATGGTACATGCCAAAAATGCACACAGAATAAATGATAGGGACACAGCTCAGCAAAATCTGGAAGATATGTGCAGTTTTTCTTTGTGTCATAATTATGTGGCAGCTAACAATATATAAACAAAACAAGTCTTAAAGGCTGTAATTTTCAATACAAATATTATAATTAGCTATTCCTAATGTTCTATACTAACCTTGCAGTCAAATGATTGGTCCCTCAAAAATGAATTACCATACGGGCAAGTCACCTGCTGCCTATAACAGTATTTCAATATTGGATGTGAATATTGACATTTGTAAATAATGTGGTGTATTCTTCCAATGTGCAGTTGCCATTTTAGAATTTTAAAAGTTGTCAAACTTTAAATGAGCTTTTCATGCCCATTCTATTACATAATCTATTCAAATACAAGGCACAAAATTGAAAAGTTGAAAGCTGCCAAGTCTATTTTCAATTTCCACACCAGGAGAACATGAATACATATTAACTACTGTACATCGGTGGTTTTATTACTACTTTCATTATTTTCTTATTTCTAGTGAAAAGTGCTCATAAGGAACAAAAGGTTGGCCAACACACCAGCCCCCAAACCATGCTGCTAAACCTTAGCAATCCAAATGAATTCTAAAAGACACTTGAAAGTCTCCTTTTATCATAACAGAAGATAAAAGGTAATAGTGTTAACAGGTCTAAAAGTTCACTCACAGACAGCCAAATATTCCCTTATACTTCCACAGAAGTGGTGAACTGCCTGAAATATATCTATATATTATACATACATGTATGCACATATAAAAGGTGTCTAAATATATTTTAATATAAGTAGATGCAATAGCATGCACTTGGGTAGGAGCAATTGATACTATAAGTTGTGTGCATAGTTTATGATTCAAGCAGCAAAACTTTGGCAAACAGACTTCAGTTCCTTTTAATCACTCACGAGTCACTCAAAACAATGGTGAGTGCAAAATTATTTCAAGCATCTGAAACTTGCAGCAATTGAGAAAACAGCTGTTGTCATCGAAATACCTTCAAGATTCAGCAACTGAGTTGCACAGACTAAGAAGATCTTGATTTAATATATAGTTTGGATGTTAGCAAATAAACCCAGTCAAGGTGACGGTAGTCGTCGTTACTGATCTTAGAGCTACAGCGTTGAGAGAAAAGGAGGGGAAACATAATTTTTAAAACTACAGGAAAAACTCGCTTTCTTTCATCCTGATTTTAATATTTAAGACAATGTGCCTCAACCTAACCTCAGAAGAGTGCCTCCCATGGCTGCAACATAACATTTTTCCCACTCCCCCATTAATCATCCTTTAACAATTGATGTCATATTAGGATCAACTTTGCACTGTAAGCCAATATCCACTAGAAAATGGACTGATACTGTACAACTCCTTCCAGTGTGGTGCAACAGATATTGCTGACAAGCCATAGGTGTGGCCGAGATGATTTTAGACACTTGCACTAATTTTCATGGAAAACGCCTTGCACACAATAAAAGTTAATGTACTTCACGAGTATATTTGCTTAGCAAACATCTATCACCATTCAGTGTGAAGCTTTGCAGTCTTTCATTTTCAAAGTTTGGAATTCTGGCATGAATTTATCAGATAAAGCATAGCTTAGATTTTTCTCCAGTTGTTACGTGCCTTACTCTGACTTCATCACAGTGGTTGCTGAAAAAGTGAGCTTACACAAGGAGACCGGTCCGGCCCTCCCCACTCTCCATTCAGAACAAGCTTAGATTTTGCTTATCCTCATTGGTGGCCATGCCTTCAACTGCCTATTCCCTGCACATTAGAATTCCCTCCTCAAGCCCTTCTGCCTCTCCAATGCCCTCTATTCAAAAGACCCACCTTAAAATCCACGATTATGACCAATCTTTGAATGACCCTTGCCTCTTTTTGCCTAAGGTGCACTGTTGTCAGGGTTAAGCCTCTGAAGCGCCTTGGGGCATTTTTCTACATTAAACACAATATGTAAATGAAAGTTTTTGTTACTGTACAACTTCTTAACCTCAATTGTTAGGGGTGTATCTTTTAATATATTGAAAACTGAACATGCGTTACATTTAAACCGTATAAGTTAATACTACAAAACTAAAGATAATTTCAACACATGGCAATGGAGTATGTTTATAACTTTACTGAAATTGCTCCAGTGTACATTTTTAAAACTGAAAATACTGGAGGAGGTATTTCTAAACATTCTCTAAACATATTCAAAACGCTTCACAGGAAATGAAGGAGATTCAGCTGTTAGACCTAACGCTATGCAGGTAGGATGTACAAGCAGATTTTTAAACTGTATGTTAGTTGCCTGATACCAGTAGAAACATTTGCTGTTGGCTTTATATTTGACAAGATATAAAGATTATAACGGTTCCTGATAACTTAATATAAAAATGTAGCCAGCATATATAATATTTAATATCGTTAAGTGTTATGTTACATTAATAATTCCCAAGTTATAAGGGTCTCCATTTGACCTGGGCACTGGAGAATTACAACTGATATTGACACAAAGTCAACTGGTACAGTGGGTACTGGCATCTAGTGTACTAAAATCTACCAATGAACTGCGGCAGGATCACTGAATTCTCCTACCACTACTATCATCTTGCTTCTCTCAACAGATACAGCATAATCCATTTTAAACAAAATTACATTAGTGCAGTTATATTCACAAATCAAATGAAGAGTCAAATGAAGAACCAGATTTAATTTCATATTGTCATCATCATAAATTCAGTGACGTAAACAGCCAGAGTCATTCGTCTAATTATTTCTAACTTGCCACTCACCACACCTCTAAATAAAAAGAAAAATACTTAAGCAATTGACCATATCCAAATCAAGTGTACATTTGTTTCCAACACTCTAGTACTCTTCAACTCCTCCACTCTGTAATGATAAGATATAAGCAGCTGTGCTTTGGGTCAGCTGAAGTTTATTAGGTGGAGGATGGGAAGGCAGAGTCTGGAAGTCACAAAGGCATACAGGAGAGTTTTAACAGTGTTATGGGCTGAGGCAGACAATATTATGGTGGGAGAAGGATGCCTTTGTGATGAAAAAGATATGGGGGCAGATTATTGCATACAAGACAACTGTTGACAAAAGCTATGCAAAACCTAGTAATTTCCACATGTAAAAACCAATCAGAAACTTGTTTAAAAAGCTGAAGGTACTTTGTAAGTTGGAAAACAGACCAATACTGAAACACTAGTCATACAAATACTGTGGCTACAAGATCAGGTCAGACGCTAGGAATCCTGTGGCGAGTAACTCACTTCCTGACTCCCCAAAGCCTGTCCACCATCTACAAGGCAGTGGAATACTCCCCACTTGCCTGGATGAGTGCAGCTCCAACAACACTCAAGAAGCTTGACACCATCCATGGCAAAGCAGCCCACTTGATTGGCACCACATCCACAAACATTCACTCCTTCCACCACCGACGCACTGAAGATGCACTGAAGGAACTCGCCAAGGCTCCATAGATAGCACCTTACAAACCCACAACCACTACCATCCAGAAGGACAAGGGCAGCAGGCAGATGGAAACACCATCAACTGGAAGTTCCCCTCCAAGCAACTCACCATCCTGACTTGGAAATATATCGCCGTTCCTTTACTGCCGCTGGTTCAAAATCCTGGAACTCCCTCCCTAAAAGCACTGTGGGTGTGCCTACACCACATGGACTGTAGCACTTCAAGAAGGCAGCTCACCATCACCTTCTCAAGGGCAATTAGGGATGGGCAATAAATGCTTATCTAGCCAACGATGCCTACATCCCATGAATGAATTTAAAAAATACTAAATCAAAAGAACAGATTTAACCTTTTTTTTAAAAATCAAATAAATTTCTGTGTTTGCCCTGGTTTGCAAAGAACAACTGATACATGGTCTGAGGCTGTAAAAGGCACTATATAAATGCAAGTTCCCTCTTTATATTCTTCTCATTTCCTCTCCTACTCTAGACAAGTTGGCACAGAACAGAAAATTTAACATTCCTTGATGGACATTTCTGACAATATTACAAATAGCAAAATACTTGCTTTTATATAGTGCCTTTTACAAACTCAGGACATCCCAAAGCACTTTACAGCCAATTAAGTATTCAAAGTGTATCTAATGTAGGAAATGCAGCAGCCAATTAGAGCACATTAGGTTATCACAGTCGAAAATGTAATATTGACCAGATAATCTATTTGTTTACATGGTTGGGGGATCAACGTTGGTCAGGACACCAAGGAGATTTCACCTGCACTTTTTCAAAATATTGTCATGGGATCTTCAGCATCCGCCTGAGAGCGATGATGGGGCCTCAGTACAATGTCTCATTTGGAAGACAGTATTCCATAGTACTGCAATGGAAATTCAGCCTGGATTATCCGCTCAAGTCTTTTGCATAGGACTTAACCCTGTACCTTCTGACTCAGAGGCAAATGTGCTACCCTTTGAGCCACAGCTGACACATAGGGTTTTTTTTTTAAAGATTCACTTTTTGAAAGCCTACTTTAAAACATAAATTCCTCACATTAAGTTTTAGATTGTTCAGATCATTGTTTATAATCTGCAACAAGGTGAAAATGATCAAAGATCCTTCAATCATTAAAACAGCGATGTTTGCAAAACAGTGTAAGTCAATGGTTTATCCAGAATAGATTTAACATTAAAAGATTCCAGTGTTCCATTGCACAAAATAAATCTACATCACATTAATGAATATTAAATCATTTAAAATTCATCTCATAATCTATTACATTAGATCTAGGCCATTACCGATCTCAAGGAGGGTGGCTGTAGAAGTGTTAATAATTGGCTAACTGATCGTGACCTAGGAAGGGGATAAAACAGTCAGTCATTCTGTGACATCCCTGCTGGAAAGTCTATGTACTAACAAGACTCGTGTCAGGCTTGGATGGAATATCCTGCCAAGGTTGAATAACTGGAGACAACATTTTCAGCAGTGAAGGGAAACAACTGGAACAAAAAAAATTGTAGCAATAATGGCGTGCGTTAATGCCAGCAGAATAGCATAGGAGAAACAGACTCAAATCTCAAGCTCATTTCCACTTCAATTTTGCCCAATAGACTGCCAGTTTCAAACATATTGTCAGGTAAAGCAACTGAGTCACAGCAAGATGCTTAGCCAAGCAAGGAAGGGGGAAGAAAATAAAAAGACAAGACAGAAGGAGTTCCACTAGGGAAAAGCCAGCACTGCCTTCAAGCTTTCAAGGCTGCAGTATTAATGAAGGTCCAGTGGTTAATCATTATCCTCTCAGACACAATGCTCGGTCCAGTGAGTGGTATTAAGGAAGCAAAGGTTGAAACAACGATTTGGATAATATTTTTCTTATATTTCACATTTCCATACTTTATCATTTCAGTTGGTATATTTATTTTTCTATCCAGAGTACTTAGAAATGGTTGTTTTGCTTTGCTAAAATGTTTGTTGACAATACAAAAGGCAACAGTTTTGAAAAACATAGCCCAGCAGGTATTGCTTACACCCAGATTACCTTGTATTAAATACTGTAGAGAGTAGCCTGGAGGAATTGACATTTCTGGTGCGGAAGTAGAAATTTTAAACTTGCACCAAGTTGGTTCATAGATCTTTCAAAACCTACCACTAGCAAGAATTATTTAAATAAATGCAGTGCTATAGTGGAATTCTTCAAGTGAATAAAAGTGCTGTAATAAGTTAACTTCTCCTGTGTAAGTCCAAAACATTCACATTAATGAATTAATGGCCCTTTTCTCAAGTAAAATGCCAATACTGCAGCAACTCCATCAGGTTTTTGAGGAATCCAGGAATGGTCGATTTTAATTTGTTCTTGGGAAAGTGGGTGACACTGGCAAAGGCAGTAATTATTATCCACCCTAATTATCCTGAAGGCATTAACAGTTTCAGTGTGGGACTGAAATCACATAGCAATGCGTCGCCGGTTTCCATCCCAGAAGGACATTAACAAAACAGTTGGATTTTAACAACGAATTGGCAGCTTTGCAGGCATTTTTTCCCCGGTTGCCAGTCCACAAACTACCAGACTTATTGAATTCCATTTCATAACTTCCACATTTGTACATAGGATAGCAGAAGTGTGTCAGTGGATGGGCAGATAGTGAATATTATTCCTAAATTAAAAAGGAGAGATCGAACAAGTCCAGGAAGCTATACATCAATAAATGTGACATTTGTGGTTGGAAGGACATTGAAAATTTACTAAAAAATAATAGAATAACATCTAGAAACCAAAAATAGAAAAAAAATCTAGCTAGCACAGATTCAAAAAGAAAAAGACATGTTTGGTCAACATTAGGTCATGGTTTACTCAGGCAGCAGTTCTTCTATATGTTTCAGAGTCTTGGACAACCTACAGCGGGCATATCAAAGCACTGGAGAAGCACCACCAGCGATGTCTTCACAAGATCTTCCAAGTACGGTGACATAAGGTGATCCAACAGCAGCATTCTCTCCCAAGCCAACATGCCCAGTGCTAATCACTCAAAACAGCTCCATTGGGCAAGGCGTGTCATTCTTACATGTATGTATGTTATATATATATATATATTTTAGATAGAGATAGATACTGTGAAGAAGGGTCATACAGACTCGAAACGTTAACTCTGTTTCTCTCGCCACAGATGCTGTCAGAACTGCTGAGTTCCTCCAGCATTTTCTGTTTTTATTCCTGGAGTACTGTGTACAGCTTTGGTCCCCTTATTTGAAAAAGGATATAACTGCATTAGAAGCAGTTCAGAGAAGGTTCACTTGACTCATTCCTGGGATGAAGAGGCATATCCTATGAAGAAAGATTGAACAGATTGGCCCTATACCCATTGGAATTTAGAAGAACGACAGGTGATCTTATTGAAACATATAAGATCCTAAGGGGACTTGACAGAGTGGATACTGTGAGGACATTTCCACTTGTTGGGGGGGGACTAGAACTAGGTGATACTGTTTAAGAATAACAGGTCTCCTTTTTAAGACGGCGATGAGATGGGAAGAACTTTTTTTTTCTCAGAGGGTTGCTCATCTGTGGAATTCTCTTCCCCAGAAAACGGTGGAAGTTGGGTTATTGAATGTACTCAAGGCTAAGGATAGACAAGAAAGTCAAGGGCTATGGGGGGGGGGGGGGGGGGGGCAGAGAGGAAGCAAGTCACCCTCATCCCTGAAGGACTGCTTTAGAAGACTTCAGACTCTGCTGTCCACATCAAGTTACATCCAGCCAAGACCCCATGTTCACTGGCCTACATTTGCTCCTGATAAAGCAACTCCTCGATTATAAAATTTCCATCTTTTTCAAGTGCCTTGTCTCTCCCTGTTTTTGTAATCTCTCCAGCCTTACAACCCTCCAAGATCTCTGCACTTCTCCAATTCTGGCCTCCTGCTCATCCTCAATTTTAAAAGTGCTCCATCATTACCTGGGCCAAGGCTCTGGAATTCCCTCATTATCCTTCTTTCTTCCTTTATGATACACTCTAAAACCCACCTCAACTTCCCTAACATCTGATGGTGACTTTTGACAACACTTCTGTGAAGCACCTTGCATTAAATGTAAGCTGTTGCTGAGGCGAATTGTAGCGCTGTATTTAAGGGGATGTTAGACAAGTTCCGAGGGGGAAAAGAATAGGAGGATATGCTGATTGGGTTAGACAAAGTGAGCTATGGTAAGACAGAAACCTTCTGTAGAGCAGAGGGGCAAAAGCTCACTGGATCTTGATTTTCCAGCAGCTTGTACAGAGTATAAACAGACCAGTTGGCTGAATGTTTCTGTTGTAAATTCCACGCAACTCACCATGATGGAATGTGAACTATAATCTCTAGGCTTGCGAGTCCAGTACCATAATCACAACACTACCATAGTCATTCTTTCCCTGCTTAAAAATCTAGTTTTGGATTTATATTTGCATGTTTTCCCATGTGAAAAAGTCAGTCCTACCACCTCATTTGTTCTACATTTCCCTACTCCTAATGCTATAAATCATCTAAATATTTCACTTTTTCAACCATTGGAGAGATTGGATAGACTGGGGTTATTTTCCCTGGAGCAGAGGAGGTTGAGGGGGGGCATGATTGAGGTGTATAAAATTATGCTGGGCATAGATAGGATAAACAGGAAGGAACTTTTCCCCTTGGTGGAGGGATCAATAACCAGGAAGCAGAGATTTAAGATATGGAGCAGGAGGTTTAGAGAGGATTTGAGGAAGAATTTTTTTCACCCAGTTGGTGGTGGGAATCTGGAACTCACTGCCTGAAAGATGGTAGAGGCAGAAACCCTCATAGCATTTAAGAAGTATTTGGATGTGCACTTGTGATGCCATGGCATACAAAGCTATGGGCCTAGTGCTGGAAAATGGGATTAGAATAGTTAGGTACTTGTTTGACCGGCGCAGACTCAATGGGCCAAAAGGCCTTTTTCTGTGCTGTAGACCTCTGTGACCGTGACTCTATGACATTCATCACGTCCAAACTGAAGAAGTTGGTATCTGCCTTTGCTTACCAATGTTTCACATCTTTCTAAACGCTGAACACTTTCCTTTAAAAATGCACCTATTTGACCAAATATGATCTCGAACCGCATCAATATGGAACAGGGGGCATAAAAAACATGCGTTGTAAGGGAGTCTGATTACTGTAGAAATGAATTCTACTGGCAAAATTGCCAAGCACTACCGTTAAATGTTCCAAATCAACAGTTCCTCTTAATTCAAAAATCTAAGGAGCAATTCATATGAACTCTACAGCCCTGAAACCAATCCTTAAATTTTAGTGTTGTGTTATATAATGCCGGGAGGGATCCATTCATACCTTCTGCAGGTTTGAAATATCCTTAGCATCGTGCGTTCTTTTTAAAAATAAACATTTGTCCAAGAGCAGTCAGTTGCATATTTTAGTCCTTCATTGCAAATGTAAGGACACACAAAAAAAAATAATTTCTTGGCCAACCCACGAACCTGCTTCCCCCACCCCCTCTGCAAATCTTTTGTCCGTAATTAAGCAGAGTGCTGGATATATTTCTCAAGACCCAACGTTATGCATTTTTCTTACAATGTGCACATATCGAAGTCATGAAGGTTTAGAAAAATTCCATTTACCTATTCCATAGGCTTTGGAAAAGATCCACGCCAGATTGGCGGCAATCTTGGCCCTGGATGAATCGTACAGCTCCAGAGGTACAATCTCAGCGCAGTCAGACAGCTCCAGCATCTTTCTGCTACTGCTGCCATCTCCAGATGCACCGCAGCCACTGAAATCCACATCCACCATCTCCAAATATATATATATATATGTATTTTTTTTTATTATTTAAAAATAGTCGAATTTCCCGAGAAAATAAACGAGCATTCACGGGCGATCTGCTTCCCACGGAGGATATTTTTCCCTCCTCCGCCTTGTCTGTTCAGTCCAGTCTGTTCAAAGGCTGCATTAATTGAGCTCGGCGGCCGCCTCCCTCAGGCGCGGCCTACAGTCCCCGACGCTCCAATGAATGGGAGTTTACCTCACAACACAATAAAATGGCCGGCTTGGCCCACGGGGAAGGTCCGCAGCACCGCCGTCAGTCAGCCAGCAATCTTTTTAGAGAAAAGGGTGTCATGATGGCTCAGCCGATGCTGCGGAAGCTGGCTGCCGGCTGCCTTTTCTGGGCAACCTCCTCCTTCCCCTCCCCGCCGCCGCCACCGACTGCTGCTCGCTTATCACTGACAGGCGGCACCACCGCAGCCGTTGGAAAAGCCCCTCCCCCCCAATCAATCCTACACTGCGCACGCGTCAGACGCCCGACTCCTCTCTACGGCGGTGCACGTCAGGTCCCCCCCAAACTCACTTGTACTGTGCACGCGTCAGTAGCCCCGCCTCTTCTCTACGGCGTACGCGCGTCAGGATCCCCGCCACACAAAAACCAGGCTCCCTTATACTGCGCATGCGTCGGTAGCCCCGCCTCCTCTCTACGGCGCACGCGTCGGATGCCCGGCTCGCTTCTACTGCCGGCAGACCCGATCACCTTCCCCACCCGCTGCGCACGCTCAAGAACCGACCTGGCCCCGCCCACTGCGCTCGCGCGCCGTCACCAAGGAAACAGTCACTCAGCGACAGGTGTGGAGGGAAATTCAAATCGGGGAAGAGGTGAGGGGAAATAATGTTGTAAAAACAAAAAAACTGCGGATGCTGGAAATCCAAAACAAAAACAGAATTACCTGGAAAAACTCAGCAGGTCTGGCAGCATCGGCGGAGAAGAAAAGAGTTGACGTTTCGAGTCCTCATGACCCTTCGACAGAACTTGAGTTCGAGTCCAGGAAAGAGCTGAAATATAAGCTGGTTTAAGGTGTGTGTGTGGGGGGCGGAGAGATAGAGAGACAGAGAGGTGGAGGGGGTTGGTGTGGTTGTAGCGACAAACAAGCAGTGATAGAAGCAGAATATCAAAAGATGTCAACAACAATAGTACAATAGAACACATAGGTGTTAAAGATAAAGTTGGTGATATTATCTAAACGAATGTGCTAATTAAGAATGGATGGTAGGGCACTCAAGGTATAGCTCTAGTGGGTAGAGCTACCCACTAGAGCTATACCTTGAGTGCCCTACCATCCATTCTTAATTAGCACATTCGTTTAGATAATATCACCAACTTTATCTTTAACACCTATGTGTTCTATTGTACTATTGTTGTTGACATCTTTTGATATTCTGCTTCTATCACTGCTTGTTTGTCGCTACAACCACACCAACCCCCTCCACCTCTCTGTCTCTCTATCTCTCCGCCCCCCACACACACACCTTAAACCAGCTTATATTTCAGCTCTTTCCTGGACTCGAACTCAAGTTCTGTCGAAGGGTCATGAGGACTCGAAACGTCAACTCTTTTCTTCTCCGCCGATGCTGCCAGACCTGCTGAGTTTTTCCAGGTAATTCTGGAAATAATGTTGCTCTTCTTCTGAAGGTCTACCGGTTTCAGCTTTTAAACCTACTGGTTTCAGCTTTTAAAACTTTTATTTTTATAAGCTTGTAGCCATGGTGATTTTTCTCAGAGCAAATTTTGTGGGTTTTTTTGTTCATTTATTCCTCACTGGTCCCATGGGTTAAAACTATTGAAACTAAGTTATGTTATGATAACACCAGTTATCTTGCTGGTGTTCTACAAAAGTTGCATTTACTTTATTTTAACATTCGATTTTTGTGGCTTCTACAGGATTTCTTTCATCTCCTATGTCGACCATGACCAAAAACTCACCATTTGGGAATTTTCTGCTTAAAATATTGCGTCTCTCCCTTCATTAAAGCAGAAAATTTTAAGGAGAGATGGTTGTGTAGTGGTAATGTCACTGGACTAGAAATCCAGAGGACCAGTCTAATGTTCAAATCCCACCATGGCAGCTGGTTCTTCTTATCGTGTCCACAGACAGCCTATACATGGCCCAGCCAGAACTGGACACTATCTTGTGCCTTGTTGTTGAATTCGGCAAGATCTGCAACAGTGCAGGGTTCCTCTAGCGATAGGCATTGCAGGAGGTGTTGCATAGTCTGTGGCTCAGTTCCACATTCACAAGTTGTCGGGCTGGTTGTGTATCCCCATTTGCTTTGTGACACCTTTGAATGACCTACACCAGTCCTAAGTCTGTTGAGGTACTTCCAGGTTGTCCAGTTGTAATTAGCTCCTGGAGGAAGGCTTTCATCCGGTAGAATTTCCATCGCTGGGGGTGGTTCGAGACTGGCGAGCTGGTCTTTCCAGAAGGCGATGCAGCTTCAGATGGGGTTGATTGTAATGGAACAACACTGTTCATGAAGCTCTTCCTAGACTTTAGGCAGCTGGGTGTAGCTATATGACCATGTAGAGGGTGCCTCTCATCTGATGTTTAACAGAGTCGCTCTTTCTTGCTGGCTACCGTTCTTCTTATATCAGAGGGAGCGATACCTGCCAGGATATATGGGCTAAAAGCAAAAAACTGCAGATGCTGGAAATCCAAAACAAAAATAAAAATAAAAATACCTGGAAAAACTCAGCAGGTCTGGCAGCATCTGTGGAGAGGAACACAGTTAACGTTCTGAGTCCATATGACTCTTCAACAGAACTAAGTAAAAATAGAAGAGAGGCGAAATATAAGTTGGTTTAAGGGGGGGGTGGGACAAGTAGAGCTGGATAGAGAGCCAGTGATAGGTGGAGATAGCCAAAAGATGTCATAGACAAAAGGATAAAGAGGTGTTGAAGGTGGTGATATTATCTAAGGAATGTGCTAATTAATGGTAGAAAGCAGGACAAGCAAGGTACAGATAGTCCTAGCGGGGGTTGGGTGAAGGAATCGAAATAGGCTAAAAGGTAGAGATAAAATAATGGATGGAAATACATTTAGAAATAATGGAAATAGGTGGGAAAAGAAAAATCTGTATAAATTTTTGGAAAAAAAGGGGGTGGGGATGGAGGAGAGAGTTCATGATCTAAAATTGTTGAACTCAATATTCAGTCCGGAAGGCTGTAAAATGCCCAGTCGGAAGATGAGGTGCTGTTCCTCCAGTTTGCTCTCCCTCCCAGAAACATGATAGGGTCTCCCTTGTCCTCACTTATCACCCCACCAGCCTCCGCATTCAAAGGATCATCCTCTGTCATTTCCGGCAACTCCAGCATGATGCCACCACCAAACACATCTTCCCTTCACCCCCCTGGCGGCATTCTGCAGGGATCGTTCCCTCCGGGACACCCTGGTCCACTCCTCCAACACCCACTACGCCTCAACCCCCCTCCCATGGCACCTTCCCATGCAACTGCAGAAGGTGCAACACCTGCCCCTTTATTTCCGCTCTCCTCACCGTCCAAGGGCCCAAACACTCCTTTCAAGTGAAGCAGCATTTCACTTGCACTTCCCTCAATTTAGTCTACTGCATTCGTTGCGCCCAATGTGGTTTCCTCTATATTGGAGAGACCAAACGCAGACCGGGTGACCGCTTTGCAGAACATCTTCGGTCTAACCGCAAGCATGACCCAGACCTCTCTGTTGCTTGCCATTTCAACACTCCACCCTGCTCTCATGCCCACATGTCTGTCCTTGGCCTGCTGCATTGCTCCAGTGAAGCTCAATGCAAACTGGAGGAACAACACCTCATCTTCCGACTAGGCACTTTACAGCCTTCCGGACTGAATATTGAGTTCAACAATTTTAGATCATGAACTCTGTCCTCCATCCCCACCCCCTTTCCGATCCCCCCCTTTTTTTCAATAACTTATATAGACTTTTCTTTTCCCACCTATTTCCATTATTTTTAAATGTATTTCCATCCATTGTTTTATCTCTACCTTTTAGCCTATTTCGATTCCTTCAACCCACCCCCACTAGGGCTATCTGTACCTTGCTTGTCCTGCTTTCTACCCTTAATTAGCACATTCCTTAGATAATATCACCAACTCCAACACCTCTTTGTCCTTTTGTCTATGACATCTTTTGGCTTTCCCCAACTATCACTGGCCCTCTATCCAGCTCTACTTGTCCCACCCCCTCCCCCCACCCCAAACCAGCTTATATTTCACCTCTCTTCTATTTTTACTTAGTTCTGTTGAAGAGTCATATGGACTCGAAACGTTAACTGTGTTCCTCTCCACAGATGCTGCCAGACCTGCTGAGTTTTTCCAGGATATATAAGCTGTTGGTGTTTGTTAGTTTTAAACAACCTTTGATAAGTTGGCAGCTTGCATTCAGAACGGCATCCATCTTCTTAGCATGAGTAGATCTTTCCCATGCAGGGCAAGCGTATTTTGCAGTGGAATAGCAAAGTGCAAGTGCACTGGTTCGCAAAGTTTTCGAGCTTGCTCCCCATTTTGTGTTAGTGAGCTTATTCAGGATGTTGTTTCATGCGCTCACTTTTGCCTTTGTCTTTTGGCAGCTGGTGAAATTTTAATTTAATTAATAAATCTAGAATATAAAGCTTGCATAAAACTATCATCAATTGTCATAAAACCCATTCGGTTCGCTAATGTCTTTTAAGGAAATATAATATGCCAATCTTGCCTGGACTACATGGGACTCCAGACACACAGCAATGTAGCTGACCCTTAACTGACCTCTGAAAAGGCTTAGCAAGCCACTCTGTTCAAGGGCAATTAGGGATAGGCAACAAAGGCTGGCCCTGTAATTGGCGTCCACATCCCATGAAAGAATTTTTTAAAATCAGGATCTAGGTTAATGTTGTCAAAATCAAAAAAGCACTAATGAAATAAAGCATCACTATGCAGGAGCCCTCTGCAGTTGTGAATTGTTCACCAAGAAAGGAAATTCTGAAGAAAATTGGTGGTTCAAATAAATTTGGCATTGGCCTCTCACAAGTATTTCACACTTTCTTGTGGTTGGATTGATTGCAGTGTCATTAGTTTGAACTTTTTTCACATTCACATTTGCAATAATAACATTCTCTAGATTCTTCTGTTTTGAACTTTGTGAAATCTTTCACAACCACAACAGCAGGTCTTATGCAGGCCACACAGCAAATACCCCACTTGCAAATTCAAAAAATTGCAACAAAGAGGCATTGCTGCAGGCACTTAAAAAGTCATCAGCCCCTTTGTTAGAGGCTAAAGCAGCTTGATGAGACTGGTGGAAGCTGAGAAGTGATGTTTCACAAGGCTGAAACCACTGTTGTTCACTATTTACCATAAACAATTTGGACTTAGAAATTGGAATTACAATTTCAAAGTTTGCAGATGACACAGCATTGGGTGGTATGGTTAATATTCGGGAAGACTGCAACAAATTATGAGATTGGAATATAGGAGCAGGAATAGGCCATTCGGCCCATCGACCCTACTCTGCAATTCAAACCAATCATGGCTGATCATTTACCTCTATGCCATTTTTCCCAACTATGCTATATCTGATGATGTTTATAAACTACCAGAATGGTCATGGAAATGACAAATTAACTTAAATATTGATAAATATGAGGAAGTACATTTTTGTAAGAGGAACAAGGAGACCTCATACTCCTTGGAAAACAATCTAAACCAGGTAGAGAAGCAAAAGGATCCAAGGATATAGATTCACAAATCATTAAAAGTAGCAGTGGAGTTTAACAAAGCCTTAAAAATGCGAAGAAGAGTTTATTTCTAGATGAATAGTATTGAGAAACAGAGCAGCTGTGTTAAAGTTATATCATACCTTGGTTAGACAACACTGGAGTACAGTGCACAGGTCTAGTCTCCATATAATGAAAAGGATATAGAGGCACTAAGGAAGGTGCGAAAAAAGATTTACAAGGATGATTCTAGAACTGAGGAGTTTAAACCATGAGGAAAGACTGAACAGTCTAAGGTTCTTTTCTGGGGAAAAGATAAGGTTGAGAAGTGACCTGATAAGTTTTTAAACTTACCTAGTTTGATAGTGAATGTAGAGAAGATATTTCCTCTTGTGAGAGAGATAAGAATTAAAGGTCATCAAAATAAGATACTCACTAATAAGTCCAGTAAAGAATTCAGGAGAAACCTCTTTACCCAAACAACTGTTAAAATGTAGCATATGGAGTAGTTGAGTATAACATGAGAATTCCATTACTCTTCTCAGAATAATGCCACGGGATCTTTTATGATCACCTGAGGGGAAAAGATGGGTCTCATCCAGAAGACAGCACTTCCAGCAGTGCAGCGCTCCCTCAGTATTGCACTAGAGTGTCAGTCATGGTCATGTGCTCAAGTCTATGGAATATGACTTGAACCCACATCTGAGACACTGAGACAGGGCTAAGACTGAAAATATAATCAGAATGTGAAGTAGCAGAGAACTCCTGGTACTTAGGCTAATATAAGTCAAGATTCAATGCCCTCAAGAGAGAATCATGTTCATCATTTAAAAATGCATTTTGTTTACTGTTGGCTCAGTAGCACAACAATCAGCATGCCCTCCTCCTAGTCTGTTTTCTTTCATAAAGCCATCAGCATTGAATGTACAAAATAGAAAAATGAAAGGCATGTCAAAGGCTCTTCTATCTCTCCTGCAGGTGTTGGTTCCATGCTCAATCCCTCCAACTTCCAATTGGTGAGGCGGAAGGTATTCATCCCATAAACTTGTCCTCGCCCTATGTTTAGCACTGGAGCAGAAAGCACAGCAATTGTATCCATCCCTAACCCAAAGCCTCAATGGCCAACACTGATCACCATTGCCACCCCAAAATCAGCTAAGTCAACACGGACCAGGGATTAAATTTGGGGCTTCCCCATTAAGTGTGGCTTTGTTAAACCTGTACAGCTACAGTATGAGTCCAAGTATGCCATTGATAACCATATTATCTGTTCTGAACAGTCATATTAAACTCAAAACCTTAACTCTGATTCTCTCTCCACAGATGCTGAGACCTGCTGAGTTTTTCCAGCATTTTCTGTTTTTATTTCAGATAATCATACTATGTTTGACGGTATAATTTTTAATAATGATGGACTCCTGATGGTGAAACTTCCTGTTTAATGAATATTAAATACCTGAGCAATTTAAATTCAGGTATTTTAATTCAGGAAACCTTTGTTTCTAAATATTCAGGGACCAAATTCTTATCTTAGCTAATTTTAGCAAAATAAAACATGTGTAAGGAGCAATGGAATAGCACTTTGTGTTCACTACTGCTTTTTCACACAAACAAAGGCAGAAGTTTCAGCCCCTTAATGGTCTAAAGGCAGTGGGTAGCATCTCTGCCTCTGCCTCTGAGCCAGAAGCTCTGAGTTTGGGTCCCATCTGGGACTTGATGGCCAAGAAAAGTGCATCCGTAAAACGGTCAAGCAGGTTGATCATCAACCTGCAAATCCTTCCAACACATGCCAATGGCAAGCGGTAAGAATTGGAGAGATTCCTGGTCAGCCATGTGACAGGAAGAATGTTGGAGCCTCCACCATCACTATCCATAGCTCCAGGCTACAATATGCATGTAAAAAGTGCATGTTGCCATGGCAACCCAGATTTCCTGAGCTAACTGTAACACACCACCGATGATCTGAACAATCATAGAATAGTGCAGCACAGAAGAAGGCTATTCAGCCCATCGAGGCTGCACCATCTCTTTTGAAGAGCAGCCCAGCTGCTTGCACTCTTTCACCATATCCTTGCAAGCTTTTCTGCTTCAAATATTTATCCAATTTTCATTTTGAAGGCTACTATTGAATCTCTATTCACCACCCTATCAAGCAGTACGCTCCAAAACCAATCACTCATTGGATAAAAATGTTTTCCCTCATGTTGCCTCTGGTTCTTTTGCTAGTCGCCTTAAATCTGTGTATCAAAGAACTGCATAAACTACTGGCCCAAACATTCTGATCTGTATAAAACAAAAACAGAATTACCTGGAAAAACTCAGCCGGTCTGGCAGCATCGGCGGAGAAAAAAAGAGTTGACGTTTCGAGTCCTCATGACCCTTCGACAGAACTTTTTCTTGGACTCGAACTCAAGTTCTGTCGAAGGGTCATGAGGACTCGAAACGTCAACTCTTTTCTTCTCCGCCGTTGCTGCCAGACCTGCTGAGTTTTTCCAGGTAATTCTGTTTTTGTTTTGGATTTCCAGCATCCGCAGTTTTTTTGTTTTTATATCTGATCTGTATAAATTTTCACCACTCTCAAGAAAATGCCTGAGTGGCCTTTTAGTCAGCAGCATTGCTACATCCTCTTTAAAAGCACACATCTTAGGTTGAATAATATGTTGTGTCGCAGCGGGCGGGAGTCGGACAGGGGAGTGAGTGGCTCGCCGATTCACACCCCCCCACCACCACCACACACCCCGCCCCCTCCCCACCCCAAGCCGTTCCAGGACGCCGGATAATACGGCAGTCCACCAATTATCATCCACCAGGTGGGTTTCCGACCTGCAACGTTCCAGGAAGGCGGCCTCTCTGCCCAATGTGGCTTAGAGGGCGGGACATCCGGGTACCAGGCTGGCAGGCCGTGACCCAGAAGGAGGTCATGGCTGCTAATTTAAAGGGACACTTGGCACGGGACTGTGTCAGGTGCACCAGTGGGTAGGAGCTTTCCAGAAGGAAGAAAATTTTGATGCAATGTATAAATATTTGCACATATTGGCACAGGTGAGTTTGAATTTTTAATTCATTTTGACTATTTTCACAGCGAGGCAGAATTAAGGACCTTTGGCAGGGAGGACACAGTCATGGCATGCATTCTAAACATAACCCTGATGAAAATAGGGAAATACGGAGCAGCTGACTGGTAACTATCTTTCTCCCTCCATAGATGGTCGAGAGAAGGGAACCAGATAATGGGGAGGGAAGAAGGACCAGGGAGGTCCCAGGGATCAGCGATGGCTCCCTGCGAGCCCTCCTCCAGGATGTAAGTAACAGGCAGGAGTTTCTCAGGCCTCCTGGTGAAAGCGAAGGCCTCCCAGCATGATCAGAGCAGCCTGGATGGAGGTGGCAGCAGAGGTCAGTAGCGTTGGGAGTTGTGTAAGGGTGAGTAAGTCTCCATTGTGGACATGACCGTACACAAGGCCGTGGGGAGGCTCCATCTGGATAATGCCTTGTATACTGCTCAGAAGTATGAGGCACAAATAACACTGATTGTGCCTCTGAGGCATATGTGGCGCTGGGGGGGTGTGGTGGGGTAGAGGTGAGGTGTGGAAGGTACACGGGCTATTGAATACTAATCATTGTGTAAACTGTGAGTTCTCACAGGGTAAAGTGGCATATCGGGGGCATCATGGGATCACCCAGGCTTGGCCAAGTTGTGGATGTAAGTTTTTTAAAAGTGTTTGTAATTTTAAAAAACCTGGACAGTCAGCCAACTCCTCATCCCTCTCAGAAACGCAGGGAAGCCCAATCAGTCCCTTTGGTGGAGGTTGAGCATCAGCTGCTGCCATCTAGGAGCACCTCTCAGGGTGTTTCTGATAATGGCAGCCTCTCCTCCGCTGTGAAGGTCTATCCAGTTACAACAATGGTTAATGGATGAATACAACGAATGTGCTGAAATTACTTTTGGAACAAGTTTTCTGTGGAAATGGGATGAAAGAAATGTGCCTGGAGGATAGACTGTCCAGAGGCCTTAACCGCATCACCTATTAGAACCTCTGCATTATTAAGACCTCACGTATGTCACAACCATCCATGTGCTGCTGTGCAGGCCCTTGCACTTCTCCATCTGGTAGTTCCCCCATAGAAACCATGGAAAAGTTACAGCAGAGAAATAGGCCAGTCATGTCCTCATCAATCTCATCATCAGAGGATTGACTGGTCTCCTGTGGCTCCTCTTCCTCCAGGGGATCCTCTCTCTGCAGCGCAAGGTTGTACAGAGCGCAGCACACTTGACCATCAGCAACACTCTGGATGGAGCGAACTGGAAAGCTCTTCCTGATCGGAACATCATCTTTCGGAGCCCAATTGCCTGCTCTATGATGTGCCTGGGTGTGCCATGGCTGTTGTTGTACCTCCTTTTTTCATCCATCCTAGGAACCCTCACCGGTGTCGAGTCATTTCTTCAAAAGATAACCCTTGTCACCAAACAGCCATCCACACTCAGCATCAGGTCAAGTAAACATGTCTGGCACATGAGGGTTCCCACGAATGTAGGAGTTGTAGATTTTGCCAGGATACTTAGCACAGACCTGCATAATTCTCCAATGATGGTCACATACTAATTGCACATTTAGAGTGGTAGCCCTTTCTGTTTATAAGTGTCCTGGGCTGGCCGGCTGGTGCCCTTATGGCAACATGCCTATTGTTAGAACCATATCTTCTAGGGCAATATTTTTTTTAAGATTTGGAAGGGCATTACGTTATTTGGACACTTGGAGCTGACTTGGAATTTTTTTTTTTAAAAGGTCTTAACTTCACCTTGGACTGTGAACATGCATGACCTGCATGGCACTTGAGGAGTAAGAGCTATTTGAACTGCAATCATTTTAATTGATGGAAAAAAAAATGTTTTAATGGCAAAGGACTGGTGACTTACTGGAAATCACCTGACAGAGGAGATTTATGTTTTGAGCTTGTTTTTTTTTAACTCAGTTGGGAATGAATTGAGAATTGGAAAGCTGCCCAGCTCAGACTCTCTTTTCCTTGCTTGAAATAGATTGGTTATCAGTACCCAGCTAGGAATCTTCATCTCAGTGGAACTTGTCTGTCTTTGAAACCCAAGAGGCTGAGTGAGAAGGATTGATCCAGTTCTATTTTCTTCCATGCCGAAGCTCCAGTAGTGAGAACCTCCAGGCATCTACTGGTACCAGTGATCTGTTTTCACACAAGGGAGCTCAAGATCAACAGCGTCGAAACCCTGCAAACTTCATCCTTTGTTTAATAAATGCTTTTTTTCAACTGCCCGTCTCCACAGAGACACTATCTGTTTGTCCTTTGTTTGTGTGTGTGTATGTGTGTGTGTGCGTGCTGGGGAATTTTAAGAGGGATAGGTATTTATTCTTCCAGATTACAATTGTGTCTTAACCAGTCATTGCAACTTGTTTTAAAAAAAATAAGTTTTGTTTTATAATAAATAAATCAATAATTCTGAGTTGAAAGAAGCCTGGTTAAAGTCTTTTATATTCTGGGCCTAACAGTAGGGAAGGTAAATAATTGGCCATTTTGGTGAGTGAATTAAACTTTTAAACTAATGGTGCGACCTGTGAATTAGTGGAGCTAGATAAATTGTGCACTCCTCCTGTCCCCATCGTAACACTATCACTGCCTGAACCCTGGAAAAACCTGCCATTGCTATGAACCTTCTGGCTCATATATATTGACTGCAGCAGTCAATGGAGAATGCAATATGCTGACCTGCCCTTCAGGACGTTGCATCGGTGAAGACCGATGCAGTGGTGGGCAGGAGGCTGCGTTATTCCACTGAGGTTTCCAATGCAGCCTGAAAGGATCCAGTCACAAAAATATTCATCACTACAGTGACCCTCAAGGTAAAGCATTGGATGAACCCCCCATGCAATTGGGAGCAATGACCCCGGCCACCATCTCACATAGGTTACTGTAGCTCTGACAGCCTGAGCCTCTTTTGACACTGAATCTCAGACGTTTGAAGATCACTCATTCTCGCCCTGTATACTGGACTGGGAGGATAAGGCCTTGTTCCACGACTCTGTGGTTGCAACATCCTGCCCTTAGCAGACGTTTGCTCCGCATAGGTCGGCCACCTTCATACATTCCCAGTGCTTCCTGCCCCTGACCATCTGGGGCCTTCTCGCCCTCCTCAATCTTCCCCTCTTCCTCTCCTCACTGGAGGATGTGTCCCGGACGGAGATCACTATCCCGATGTTGATCACAGCACAAAGGCTGCAGTACAGATGAGGCACTAGAAGCACTGTCTGCTCTAAACTTTCAAGACTAAAACACCTATAGATGTCATCTTCCAAGAATAACTACACACATGACTCACAGCAGGCTGGACTGCTGAAATCAAACACTGAACCCAACTGCAGCACTTAAACCCACCCTGACAGGCAACCATGGAAAAAAATGAGTTTCCCACCTGGAGTTTTTCCAACACTCTGGACGTATTATTGCATTCAGCACATAGTATTGCAGTCGATTAGACTGCTAATGAGCTCAAGTACCCATTAATTGACAATTTGAATCTGGCGTTGGGCCGCCTGCCCTCTGTATGATTGCTTCTTGCGTGATGGTATTGGCAACGCAACCTGATGTCATCGCACTGGATATTACATCACCACGGGCACAGAGCAGTCCCATTTTCGGAGCCCATTATTCAGCCCCTCATTTCTGCAATTGCGTGTAGCTGATTAAGCTTAAAAACACATTAGTGCAAAAGAACTATTCTCTGACGTTGCTGGTTGCCATGGAAATAGGTAACATATGGCATAGCCATTTTTGGATCAGCCAGAGGAGGCGGAAAGTGTGAAATGAGAAGAGAAGTGTTTACGAATAAGGGCATTGAGGAAATGGCATGGAAGGTTATGTACACAAGACCATACAGGAAGCAATATTGACTCCAACCCTCCTCAAAAAAAATCACAGGTGCCAAATAATATAGCACCACAAGCAAATGTAGTACTATGTGATAATCTGCCCCAATTCTGAGAGCACTGGTTTGTTCCAGTGCAGAAGTCTAAGTGAGCTCATGTCTCTCTGGGCCTTACAGTTAATCCCAGGTGAAGTGATGACAATGTTTACTCCATATGCTTATATTAGTATTGTAGGCTGACACTTCAGTGCAGTTTTAAAGGAGTGCTACATTGTTGGAGCTGGCATCCTTCAGACGATTCAATAAACCAAGACACTGTTCTAGTGACTTGTGGCATTAAAGATTACACAACCCTATTCGAAGAACAATAGGGAGTTCTTTCAGTGTCTTGGTCAACATTCCTCCTTCAATCAATACCACAGATTATCTGGTCATTCACCTCACTGCTCTTTATGCCATCCTGTTGTACACAACACTGTTTACCCACATAACAGATTTTGTAATTCATTACAAGAAAAGCCTTTAGGAGATGTGATGTGATATGATGCTCTGTTCTTTGCTTCCTAGATAGGCATGAAGAAATTCTCTCTATGATAAATGATTTCATGTGCTCGTAATAAATTCTCTTTTCATTGCTTCTTTCTACGTATCTTTTTCAATCACGTAATCAGGAAGTACGTTCTCTCAGTCTCTGCCAACATTCTTTATCTGGCATCTGACCAGTGTGCCAGAGCAATGCAGTGAATCACACCCCAATTTGTCAGCAGCTCCTGGACAGGAAGGAAGAAAAGCAAAAGACAAACAATTTGAACAACAGGATCCATGGTCTGATTATTAAAAAATATTTGATTTTGGGATGTGGATGACACTGGAAAAGCCATATTTATTGCAAGGCCATGATTATTGAGATTATTGTGGCTTTATAGGACTATAGGTCAATGAGTGACTCTTATCTTCTTGTTCAGATGATGTTAATGGGCCTTGCTCTTGAACCATTTCAGTTTTTCTGGAGGTCCAATGTACTGCACTCCTCCTCTGTATTTAGTTTAACAATTATGTTGTTATGATTTTGATTAATTTCTATTAGGTTTTAGCCATTATAGGGGCCTGCTGCCAAATTTTCTATTCATTCTCAGGATGTGGGTGTGACTGGCAAGACCAGTGTTTGTTGCCCATTCCTAATTGCCCTTGAGAAGGTAGTGTTGAGCCACCATCTGCGGTCCATGTGGTGTAGGTACACCCGCCATGCTGTTAGGGAGGGAATTCCAAGATTTTGACCCAGCAATTGCTTTATTCTGGATGGTGTAAAGCTTTTTGAGTTTTGGTGGAGATGCACCCATCCAGGCAATCGGTTAGAATTCCATCACAGTCCTGACTTGTGTCTTGTAGGTGGTGGAGCAACTTTGGGGAGTCAGGAGATGAGCCACGTGTCAAAGAATAATCAGCCCCTGGCCTGCTCTAATAGCATTTGTGTGATGCTTCAGTTGAACCATCAATGTTGATTATCCAGGAAGTTGCTGGTGGAGGACTTGATGATGGTAATGTCCTGGCATGTCAACGAGAGGTGATTAGGCTGTGTCCCGTTGGAGATGGTCATTGTCTCACATTTGCGTGGCGTGAATTTTACATGCCCCTTATCAGTCTGAGATGTTGTCCAAGCCTTGCTACGTGTGGATACAGACTGCTTCATTTGCCTGAGGAACTACGGCTAAGCTCTGCATATCCCAGCATGATTCTGTGCACAGGTTGTATATAATGCAGTCAGATTGGAAAATCTGTACAATCACATCACATTCCCCACTGAATCAAGCCAATTGTGTAACCCACCAGTAGTCAAGCCTGGCACCTTCCGAATTTAATTAGCAGCTCAAAGGCATGTCAACTCTTCAAGTCCCCACGGAGCCCTCCAGGAAAAACTTGTATAGGAGGTATCGTGGGCTGATTGACTGATGGAGATATGAGACAGCAGGGGCTTCACTGGTGCCCTGCGTTCCTACTCATGGTGGACCCTGGCAGCCGGTCTCTTTGATAGGAATTTGCAGCTGCTGAGAGAGACACAGACTCCAGGCTTCCAACCCACATTCTGTGACTCATTCCAAACGTGCTGCAGTCAGCAGGGTATGACACAAACAAATTATGCCTGTCTAGAGCCCTAGTCTCTATGACAACTGCTAGAGGAATCACAGTCTTTAGCTAATACAATGACATCACGGGAACAGAATGGACAGGAGATTTTGGTTAAATAGTGCTTTATTATATCACCACCACTGTGCAGGCTTTACAGGCCTCACCATTCAGACCTCCCTTTTCAGTTTCTATTTGACTTTAGTTTGATGACAATTTTAGGCCTAGCAACAATCCGCGTTGAAATGACCTGCTTTCTCGTTCTTGGCTTTCTCCTGTTAAAAAAATAAATGATGTCCATCAAATCATATAATTTATGAAAATGTAACAACCACCATCTCAGCCATCATATTAAAAGGAATTAAACTGATGGAGTTTATGACTTGGCCATTAGCTCACTGTGCCTTTATAGGATTATAGATCAATGAATGACTCACATGTTCTTTGATAGATTCTATTCTCAGAATTTGTCTCTGGTGCATGTTGAAAGTGGGGTGGAGAAGGGCAAGACATTTTTCCTTCCTCCCCCAAAGGCACTAACCCTTTGCTGGCAGCCCTCACTTAAGAACATATGGAACAGAGCATTTGGCTCCTCAAGCCTGTTCTGCCATTCCATTAGATCAAGGCTGATCCAACTGTGGTTTTAATTCCCCTTTCCTGCCTGCCCCCCATAACCCTCGACTCCCTTGTAGATCAAAATTCTATCTAACTCAGCCTTGAATATATTCAATTGACATTCTTTATGCGTGGCCAAGGAAGCAGTACAATGCAACAGAAAATTGCAGTCATGTAGCACCTTTAATATAGTAAAATGTCCCAGGGTATTCCTCAGACAAAAATTGACAGAGAGAAGGAAGGAGATGTTAAACAAAAGCTTGGTCAAGGAGCGTCTTAGTGGAACAGTGAGGTAGAGAGATACAGGGAGCGAATTTCAGTGCTTATGGCCTAAATGGCTCACAGAACAGCAGCTAATGGAATGGGTAGGCTATTCAATCATAGCTCAGCTCAATCCAGAATGATGCAGCACAGAAGGAGGCCATTCAGTCCATCATGCCTGTGCTGTCTCTTTGCTAGAGTTATCCAAGTAATCCCATTCCTCCGCTCTCACACCATCATCTTTTTTTCCTTACCCCATATCCACATTTACTCCAACAATGATGAGTGACAGTTATAGTTTGCTTTCCACCTCCCTGGCTCAGGAGGACCAGGCCTACATGTGACACCTGCAACCTTTACCTTGGGTAGGATCAAACAACTCAGCACAGACCAAGGATTGAACCTATGACCTTCATGGAATCATAGAAAGTTTATGGCACAGAAAGAGGCCACTCGGCCCATCTTGTCGGTGCCAGCCGAGAAACAAACCACCCAGCCTAATCCCACTTTCTAACATTTAGTACGCAGTTCTGCAGGTTACAGCACTTCAGGTGCATATCCAGACACCTTTTAAATGAGTTGAGGGTTTCTGCCTCTACTCCCCTTTCAGGCAGTGAGTTCCAGGCCCTTACAATACTCTGGGTGAAAAACATTTTCCTCATCTCCCCTCTTTTTCTTCTACCAATCACTTTAAATCTATGCTCCCAAGTCAATGTCCTCTCTGCTAAAGTAAATAGGCCCTTCCCATCCACTCTATCCAGGCCCCTCACAATCTCAATCACATCTCAATCAAATCTCCCCTCAGCCTCCTCTGTCCCAAGGAGAACAACCCCAGCCTATCCCATCTTTCCTCATAGCTGCAATTTTCCAGTCCTGACAACACCCTCATAAATCTCCTCTCTGCCTTTTCTAATTGCAATTACACCCTTTCTGTAATCAGGTGACCATAACTTCCACATAAATAAGTGCTCAGGGTGATTTTTCTCAAATTATTATCAGTTTTGAGAAGGTGGGCGATGTTGGCTCTGATGCCCCATCACTCCTATTCTACAGTGACCAAGTATCTGTTAAATATATGCCAACTCTCTTTTTTGGATGTCCAGCGAGCTCCCCACACGAATGGAGATCATTTATAGGATGGACAGGAAATTATTCAACCTTTGTCATCTCCACTCCAAAACCAAGGCCTCTCCAACCTCAGTTTCAAGCTTCATGTTGTACGCAATGTTTTGCGCTTGCACTCACTCGGAGGCTGAGCTCCAAGTCATTGTTGACTCCTTCATCAAAACATATGAGAGAGGATGGGCCCTATTTTAAACACCTGAAAAACTCAGGTCCACCTCGAATCCACTCCTGCAGCACAACATGACCACCACTACCATCCCCGCAAATCCCCCCCCACCCCTGCAAACCACCACCCCATCCCTCAAGATCCAAGATGTTTCCTTGGAAAACATGGACCACTTTCCATATCTTGGGAGTCTCCTCTCAACAAAGGCAGACATAGCTGATAAAATCTTCCCCTGCCTTCAATGTGCCAACTCAGAGTGCAGCCAACTGAGGAAAAGAGTATGTGAAGACTGGGGCCTCATACCTAGAAGTAAAATCCTACATGCTTTGGAGACTTGGACAATCTACAACAGGCACCTAAAAGCATTGGAGAAATACCACCAAAGCCATCTCCGCAAAATCGTTCAAATTTGTTGGCAGGATAGGTGGTTTCATGTTAGTATCCTCTCCCAAGCCAACATTCCCAGCATCAAGGTGCTAATCACCTTAAAACCAGCTTTTCTGGGCGGGTCACGTTGATCACCTGTCTGGCACCAGGCTCCCAAAACAGCTGCTCTACTCCGAACTTCGTTGCGGCAAGAGACTCCCAGGAGGATGGAGGAAATGCTTTAGGGATTTTCTCAAAGCATCCCTGAAGCAATCCAACATCCTCACTGGTTCTTGGGAACCTCTGGCTCGTGACTGCCCAAAATGGAAAAGGAGCATTCGGGAAGGCATGGAGTACCTCAACGGACTTTGACGGGAGCACCGGGAGGCAGTGGAAGAAGAGCCCAGCAAACCCCAAAGGCAAGTCATCTCCTCAACCCTTCAAACGTCATCTGGCCCACATGTGGAGTCTGCAGATCGTGCATCAGAGTCGTTAGTTATCTCAGAATGCAAAGAACCAGATTGGCAGCAAATCATCCTGGATCCTGAGGGACTTACTAAGAAAGAGAAGAGTAAATATATGTCAACTCTCTTTTCTAGCTATCTTCATTTAGGAATAACATGCTCCCAGCTTGACACCTTGCCACACAGACCCAACTAAGATCCAAAAATCGCTAACTGGGGAATCCTAGATACAATCCTAGGCTTCCCCATCGCAGAACATGCCAGGTATTAACCCACCAACAAACTCCAGCATGCCCTCCTCGTGCCAGTGAACTATTTCACCAATCAACCTGTCCTTGTCCATGCTACAATGTGCCAATGTTCCAACCCACCAAGACAGCTCTCCTACAGCCTGGTGTTTGTAGATGTTTTTAACAGAACATCAGTTCTGTTAAAAGTAAAATACTGCAGATGCTGGAAATCTGAAACAAAAACAAAAATTGCTGGAAAAACTCAGCAGGTCTGACAACATCTGTGGAGAGGAAGACAGAGTTAACGTTTCGAGTCCGTATGACTCTTCATCAGGACTAGAGGAATAGAAATGTGGTGAAATATAAGCTGTTTAAGGGTGTTTGGACAGGTGAAGCTAGATAGAGGGCCAGTGATAGGTGGAGGCAAAGGAGAGATTGCCAAAGATGTCGTAAACAAAAGGTCAAAGGGGTGTTGACGGTGGTGATATTAGCTAAAGGATGTGCTAATGGTGACATTAAGGGTAGAAAGCAGGGTGAGCAAGTGACAGATGGCCCTAGTGGGGGTGGGGTGGGGTGGGAGAGAAGGGATCGAAATAGGCTAAATGGTGGAGATAAAACAATGGATGGAAATAAATTGTTTTATCTCCACCTTTTAGCCTATTTCGATCCCCTCCCCTCCCCCTCCCCACCCCCACTAGGGCCATCTGCCACTTGCTCATCCTGCTTTCTACCCTTAATGTCACCATTAGCACATCCCTTAGCTAATCTCACCACCGTCAACACCCCTTTGACCTTTTGTTTATGACATCTTTGGCAATCTCTCCTTTGCCTTCACCTATCACTGGCCCTTTATCCAGCTTCACCTGTCCAAACAGCCTTAAACAGCTTATATTTCACCACATCTCTATTCCTCTTTAGTCCTGATGAAGAGTCATACGGACTCAAAACGTTAACTCTGTCTTCCTCTCCACAGATGCTGTCAGTTCTGTTAATGCGGTTTCTTTCCACAGACACTGCCTGACCTGCCAAGTGCTTCCAGCTTTTTTTTTTTGTTTCTATTTCAGCTTTCCAGCATTCGCAGTGTTTTGCTTTTGTTTCAAAATGTTGTATCCGGATTTGGGTGCCCTGTTTCGGGAAGGATGTCAAGCCCATGGAAAGAGTGCTGAAGAGATTTAATTAGGTGTTACCTGTACAAGAGAGAGAATGGCTGAGGGAACACTCCTACTCTAGTACCATGGGAACAATTACACCCACCTGAGATAAATGGGGCCTCGATTTAATGTTTTATTGAAAAGAACACACCTCCATCAAGTGCCAACCTAGATGTTGTGCTAAAAGCTTCAGAGGAGGACTTGAACCCACAATCTTCTGATTTAACAGGAAGAGAACTACTTACTGAGCCACAGCTGACACCTGGTGTAGGTGCTTAAAATACTGAAAGATTTTCATAAGATAAATTGCAAGGGTTTATTTCTGCTGGTCTGTGAGTTGATAACCAGTAAAAATAAAACAGAAAAAGAAATGCTGCTGAAAATGTGATACGTGGAACTCTCTCCCACAAACAGCAGTAGATGCTCGCTCATTAACAAATTGAAATTGGAGATTGATTGTTAGCCAAGACTATCAAGGGACATGGAGCCAAGATAGGTGAACAAAGTTAGGGTACAGTTCAGCTATGACCATGAGGAAAGATTTCTCTTATCCTTTCATGGGTCTGGGCGTCGCTGGCTAAACCAAAATTTATTGCCCATCCCTAACTGCCCTTTAGAATGTGGTGGTGAGCTGCCTTCTTGAACTGCTGCAGTCCATGTGGTGTGGGCACACCCACTGTCCTGTTGCAGGAAAGTGTGGGTGGGGGGGGTGGGGGGAAGAGTTCCAGGATTTTGACCCAGCAACAGAGAAGGTACAGTGATATATTTCCAAGTCAGGATGGTGTGTGGCTTGGAGGGGAACTTCCAGCTGATGATGTTCTCATGTACCTGCTGCCTTTGTCCTTCTAGGTGGTGGAAGTTGCTGGTTTGGAAGGTGTTATCAATTGATATGAAATCAATTGTTAGTTTTAAATCTGAGATTGATATCTTTGGATAACTAAAACCTATCAAAGGATATGGGACAAAGGTGGGTGTATGGAGTTAGATCACAGATCAGCCATGATCTTATTGAATAGCATAACAAGCTGAAGGGGCTGAAGGGCCTCCTTCTGTTCCCACATTCCTACAAAATACTGGAGATCAATAGCATATGCTTCAGCATCTGACAAATGGAAAATCAGCCTGGGCTCAGATGCATAAAATATATTTTCCATGGATTTTTAGTCACAGAAAACAATGAGGAATTCTTATATTTCCCTCCTTTGTGCCTTTTATAATGTCAATGCTGGTATATCTACAAGAAAATTGCCAACAGGTCAGCCCTAGTCCTCTCAGCTCTAGTAAGGGGAAAAAAGCTCTTCTTAAATCCCTCTTCACAACTAGCTCCTCATTCCAGCAGTAGGCACTGCAGGATACACTGCATAGCTTGTGGCATATTTTTTCATTCAATACTTGTGACAACGATGCAGTCATCAGCTTTTCTTTAACAAAAGCAAAGGGATAATGTTAAGCATATACAAATCCTTGGTTAAACCACATTCAGAATATTGTGTCTAGATTTGGATGCCATGTTTGAGGGGAATCTAGAGATAATGGTAGTCAAAGATGATAATACTATGGATGCTGGAGAACTGAAATAAAAACAAGAAGTACTGCAAAAAACGCAGCTGAACTGGTAGCATTTTTGGAGAGGGAAACAGAGATAACCGGTAAGTTTCTACTTTTAATATGAGAGATGATGGTGTTCTCTTTAACATAGCTGTTTCCAACGAGACCTATTACATTAATAGTTGCTGCTCGCCTGAGTGAGATGCTCCACCTCCTGGTTCAGATGCACAATGACACCACACACACACACACACACACACACACACACACACACACACACACACACACACACACACACACACACACACACACACACACACACACACACACACACACACACACACACACACACACACACACACACACACACACACACACTGCGAAGTCCAAGATCATGGGGAGAGGAGAATCCCCTCCAAGATTTTACTCGTTTAGACAATTTTGTCCCCCTTCCCCGCCTGTTGACGAACAGCTTCATAGGTGCCAGACACTCTATAATTCCTTCATCAATTTGGTATCCTTCATGTGACAGCCAAGACAAAAACTATTCCAGCATGAAAGTCGTGGTGCAGAAATTGATTTCGTTCTCATTTGACCTCCACAGATGTGCAGATTCATGGCAGGATCACAAACCTTTACATTTTCAATGTTTATTTTTAATTCTGCTGCTGCTACTTGTAGCTACTCCTACCAAGAGCTCTGCTGTGCAGGGTACGTCACGCTCATCTGTCTTGCACCATCCTCACACATCCACTGGCGCTTGTCTGCAACTGCCCTGTAACATCCCTTATCCAACTACACCCAGATTGACCCCTCTTTCTGCTGCCCTCCACTTTGCCCTCTAGAAAAGATCTCTGCAGCTTTTCAGCTCTGAGCAAATGGCTGAAATACTGACGTTTTCTTTCCTGGATGTCACTTCTCAGAGTTCTTTTTCCTCTTGTGATTTCAGGCACCTCTTCATTGGTTTTATTGTCTGTATATGGAATTTTAAAGCTTAGCATCCATATTGCAAAGGCCTCTTTTTTGCCCCACAACTCTTTACTTTTTCTATGTTTCTGAGGCATACAGTAAAGTGGACAGAATGTAGCAATAGAGTGTAGAATGCAGAGTTCTGCCCTTGCTACAAGCTTGAGTTTTCTTGCTGTTAACTCATTTTATTTAAATACAGAAGCTTTGATACCAGAGGTTATATAGCTGGGTTCAAAGTGAAAAGTAATGAAGTAATGTATAGATACTGTGTGCAAAGGACCACAGTCTTTTTTTGTTAAGTCTGTCTCGGGATGTAGGATTTGCTGGCACAGCCGGAATTAATCGCTCATTCTTAGTAGTCCTTGAGAAGGTGATGGTGAGCCTTCTTGAACCACAGCTCCCACGTGGTGAAAGTGTTTTAATAAAATTAAAAATTAAACTACATTTCATAAAATAGCTTCTGGTTCTGCACCATCATCAATATCCATGGTTAGGAGTGTCAATTTACAATCTAAGACTGAGTATCACTGCAAATAGCTTAAACACATTAAAAATCCAACAATTTATTTTACTACTTAATTGGCTTAACCCGAAATTTAAAGGAGTATTCATAGTTTTACTTGTTAAGGATTTCCAAAAATAACGTCCAAGTCAGGAATGGTGTGTGACTTTGAAGGCAATCTGGAGATGATGGTAAAAACAAAAAACTGCATTTCTGGAGATGATGGTGTTCCCCTGCATCTGTTGCCTTTGTCCTTCCTGATGGTGGAGGGTGGGTATCTGCCGAAGAAGCCTTGGCGACTTTTATGCCATCAATGGTAAACATTGCAGCCACTGTATGCTGGCTGTAGACTGAGTGGATGTTTAAGCCAGCAGATAGAGTGCCAATCCATCAAACTGTTTTGTCCTGGATGGTGTCTAGCTTCTTGAGTATCGTTGGGGCTGTACTCATCCAGGCAGATTTACTCCCAAAGTTATACTTTGCTCAACGGCACAAAGTTAGGAAAAGCTGATATTAATTTACTCCTAATGACTGTGACAGTGTTTTTCTGTTGCAGCATTCAGTGTCACTGACTTACTCCACCTGATTTATCCACTTACCTTAGACAGATGATGGGTCTCACATTAAACCCTTCTGGTGACTACATTTCCAAAGTACTCCATTGGCCGTGGAGTAGTTTGGGACATCCTGAGGTTGTTAAAGGCGTTATATAAATGCAAGTTCTTCCTTTAGTGTAACAGAAGGTCAGAATCATGAAAAACATTTTCTCACACTGTGATCAAAGTGGTATGGCTTGTTTTAATGTAAAAATCTGCATTTACCTTGTCAAAGCAATTTAAGGTAAGTAAGATTTAAGCTTCCCACAGATTATAACATATTCTGTGAAAATGCTGATAGCTGCAAGCAAATTTCTACCTTCTGATGCCTCTGAGCATTCAGAAGGGATGACACTATTTCTGACAACTGACATTGTCACGTTGCCTCCTGTACTGAACACGCTCATCAGGCAACATTGCGCCGGATCATGATGGCGTTGTTGCCATTGGAAACTGTGTAGCGATAATTTATTGCATGTTGCTGGTGAGGGACTGGCTGAGATTCTCTGACTTCAATTGGAGAGTTTTGACAGTTCCACGTACATTACAAGTGATCACTGATTATTGCAAAGCAGTAAAATAATTGAGTGATTGAAATAACATGAAGGCTTCTTTCAATTTGACTAGCAGCCCAAACTTTACCTGATTGATCAGTATGTGTTGTTCACACTGCTGCATGCTGGCTCTTTCAACTGAATTTATCGGATCCCAAGCCACTATTCCAAGAAAAAAGAAGAGCAGGAGAGTTCTTCCTCATGTCCTGGCCAATGTTTATCCCTCAACCAACACTTAAAAAGCGGATTATTTGATCATTATCATATTGCTGTTTGTGGGAACTTGCTGCTTGCAAACTGGCTACCACATTTCCTACATTACAACAGTGATTACATTACAAAAAAAATGCAACGGCTGTGAAGCACTTTGGGATGTCCTGAGGTTGTGAAAGGTGCTATACAAATGCAAGTTATTATCAAGATGTTAAGGAGAACAGATAGGGTGGGTGGCTGGTTGGAGAATCTAGGACTAGGGGACATAGCCTAAAAATTTGAGCTAGGTACTTCAGGGGGTGAGTTTAGAAACACTTCTACACACAAAGGGTGGTAGAAGATTGGGAGTCTCTTCGCAAAGAGTGGTTGACACTAAATCCTTTGTTAATTTTAAATCTGGTAGATGGTGGTGTAGTGGTAATGCCACTGGACTAGTAGTCTAGAGACCCAGGCTAATGCCCTGGGTTACATAGGTTTGAACCCCACCACAGCAGCTGGTAGAATTTGAATTTAGGTAATAAATCTGGAATATAAAGCTATTCTCAGTGATAGTGACCATTAAATGATCATAAATTGTTGTTAAAAACCTATCTGGTTCGTTAATGCCCTTTAGGAAAGGGCATCTTCCATCCTTACCTGGTCTGGCCTACATGTGACTAGACCCACAGCAATATGGTTGACTCTTAACTGCCCTCTGAAATGACCGAGCAAGGTCAGTTCAGGAGCAATTAGGGATGGGAAACAAATGCTGGCCTTGCCAGTGACGCCCACATCCCATGAAAGAGTTTACAGGAAGAAGTTTTAAGGGTATTGAAGTTGATGGGGATGATGGAATATGGAACAGAATTTTCCATTTACACTGCAGATGGGATTGGAGGTGGCAGGATAGCCAAAAATTTAGTGTTGGAGAATGGCATGCCGGTTAGCTGGCAAGCCCCTGCTTCTAGACTGTTTTGATAGTGCCAGGTTCGGTACGAAGTGAGTGACAACTCATAAGCAGCAAGAAGCCAATGACCAGAGGCCGACTAGAAACCTGGCCAATGCATAGAGGTGGCCCCCCCCTGTGGCAGACCTGGGGGCCAGCGCTCCAGCATCTTTTTAAATCCCCCACCCCCAACACACCCAACCAACCACAGGCAACATACTGAGATACCACAGTTGCAACAGCTACAGGTCGCTCTGTGAAAGGATTCTCCCTCCGCAGTAGTGGCCTGGCAGCCGTGTGTAATTTTAATGCAACCTTTTGCAAAAGTCTTCAGAGAGTACCTCCATCTTGAGGCACCCTCGCTCTCCTACATGCATTGGCAGCGCCTACCTCCAATGGTGAGGCTACTGCCCTGTAGGTGCCTCCTATTGGGTCTCCAAGTTTGACGGAGGTTGGGGGGGGGTCAGGGCTGGAGGAGGAGAGCTGGCCCCCATCCATGATTGGATGGCGATAGCGCTCTCTGGCCACGTGACCAGCTCATAAAAAATCATATTGGACACCAGGAAATGCAGCCAATGTGATGGTCCCGACCCCAGAACTTAAGTCCAATCCATGGAGTTCAATTGCATGTCAGCCATGATCTCATTGAATGGCAGAACTGGTTCGGGATGCTAAGTGACCTACTCCTGTAGCTATATGTTTCACCTTTAAACAGTCTCTATGAGCAGTAACAGACAGAACTGATCACTGAAACTGCAGCAATTCCTCTCAATAAAAGCAAAACACTGAGCAGCGTTCCACACAGAGCTGGGTTTTCCGGAAAGAACAAAACATTTGGGGGCCGAGGTGATATTAAGGAATTTGATGTTTTGAGCAGCACATCTGAAAGTGCAGAGTTGCAATTGATTAACCAGCTGATTAAAGCACTGATACATCAAAATTAACATTGAAAGGTCCCCTGCAAGGATCATAACCTTGTCGTGGTAGGGAGGGCTTGTGTGATCCAATGAACATTGGAGATTTGTCATCTGAATCTAGAACTCCTGGTAGGGTCTCCCTTGGCAAACAAGTCGAAGGTGAGATAAAAGCAAAATACTGTAGATGCTGGAAATCTGAAACAAAAACAAAAATAGCTGGAAAAACTCAGCAGGTCTGACAGCATCTGCGGAGAAGAATACAGTTGACGTTTTGAGTCTGCGTGACTCTTCATCAGAACGAAGGAAATAGAGAAATGATGTAAAATATAAGCTGGTAGAGGGGGGTGGGACAGGTAGAGCTGGATAGAGGGCCAGTGATAGGTGGAGGCAAAGAAGACCACACTCAAAAGACCACACACAAAAAGAAGGACACATTCGACCTCTCCCTCCAGCAGCTCCGACTCACCCTCTCGCTAAGCTGCACGTGCCCCTAAGTTTCATTTTATTCTTCGTCTCATCCGACGCCTCAACAAGAAACTTTGTCTCTTTCTTTCAGGTGCAAAGGAACGCAAACTCCAACAACTCATTGACACCAACACCCATCCAGGACCCTCCACCCCTGCCCATCCCCCTGACCTCTTCCCGTCTTCCAATCCCAGTCCCGGCCGTGTATTCACTATATCCCTTGACCTTCCCCTCTCCAATGCTGAACGTTCAGTGCTCAGCAAAGGACTCCGTTTCTTTGAATTCTTTCTCAATGAATTTCGGGCTCGGCACGATGCTGAACTCTTCTTCTGCCGTCTTCGTCTCCGGGCTCACTTCTTTGGGCAGGAGTCCTCTCCCCGTTCAACGGATCCTTCTACCCATCACCAATATTCTCCCTCCACCTGGACCCCTCCCTCTGGATTCTTACCTGCTCTTGATCTTTTCATTGAGAACTGTTGGCGTGACATCAGTTGTCTCAATTTCTCTGCTCCTCTCACCCACTCTAACCTGTCTCTTTCTGAACTTGCTGCACTCCGTTCTCTCAGGTCCAATCCTGACTTTGTCATCAAACCCGCTGACAAGGGTGGTGCTGTTGATGTCTGGCGCACTGACCTCTACCTCGCAGAGGTGGAGTGTCAACTTACTGACACTTCCTCCTACCTCCCCCTAGACCATGACCCTACCACTGAACATCAAGCCATTGTTTCCAGGACCGTCACTGACCTCATCTCCTCTGGAGATCTTCCCTCCCCAGCTTCCAATCTCATAGTCTCCCAACATCAGATGACCCGCTTCTACCTCCTACCCAAAATCCACAACAGGACTCTCCCACCAGACCGATCATGTCAGCCTGTTCCTGCCCCACGGAACTCATTTCTTGCTATCTTGACTCCATTCTCTCTCCCCTTGTCCAGTCCCTTCCCACCTACATCCGTGATTCCTCTGACACCCTACATCATATCAACAATTTCCGGTTCCCTGGCCCCAACCACCTCCTCTTCACAGATATAAAAACAAAAAAACTGCGGATGCTGGAAATCCAAAACAAAAACAGAATTACGTGGAAAAACTCAGCAGGTCTGGCAACATCGGCGGAGAAAAAAAGAGTTGATGTTTCGAGTCCTCATGACCCTTTGACAGAACCTCCTCTTCACCTTGGATATCCAATCCCTCGACACCTCCATTCCCCATCAGGATGGTCTGAGGGCTCTCCGCTTCTTCCTCGAACAGAGGCCTGAACAATCCCCATCCACCACTGTGGTGGCGGCAACCCCAGGACCCGCTGGTTAGCTCTAGTGGTGAGGGAGGCTGTCAAATCGAAGCAGGAGGCCTTCCGGGCAATGCAGATAGAACTCCTGATTTGGTTGAGAGGTACCAGCAGGCCAGGAGGGCTACAGCAGCAGTGGTTGCTGAAGTGAAAGCTTAGGCTCGGGAAGAGTTTGGAGAGGCCATGACTATCGGTTGACATCAAAGCTGTTCTAGAAAACCATTTGGCACCTTAGGAGGGGTTGGCGGGATGTCACCCAAGCTGTTCTCAGCAAGGGTGGTGAAACACTGACCACAACTCGGGAGATCATCAAGAGGTGGAAGGAACACTTTGAGGAACTCCTCAACCCGGTGAACATGCCCTCCTTACAAGGGGCAGCACCAGAATCCTCTGGTGAGATCGCTGCGGTGGTCAAGCGTCTCTGGAGCGATAAGGCAGCAGCGGTGGATGGGATTCTTCTGGAGGTGTTGAAGGCACTGGACAATGTTGGGGTGTCATGATTAACGTACCTCTTCAATATCACATGGAAGGCGGGGACAGTACCACTGGATTGGCAAACTGGGGTGGTGATCCCCATGTTTAAAAAAGGGGACCAGAGGGTGTGCTCCAATTATAGAGGGATCACACTCCTCAGCCTCCCTGGGAAAGCCTATGCCAGGGTTCTGGAGAGGAGACTTCATCCTTTAGTCAAACCTCAGATTCAGAAGGAACAATGCGGATTCCATGACAACTCTAGTCGATTGTTGTAAAAACCCAGCTTGTTCACTAATGTCCTTTCAAATAGGAAGTCTGCCAGCTTACCTGGTCTGGCCTACATGGGACTCCAGGTCCACAGCAATGTGGCTGACTCTTAAATGCTCTCAAATGGCCTAGCAAGCCACTTAGTTCTCAAGGGCAATTAGGGATGGGTAATAAATGCTGGTCTTACCAGTGATGACCTCATCCCATGAAAGGATAAAAAAAGAGTGCTACTCACTGAGCCACAGCTAATACTGTAGATGAACCGCTATCTTTAGCTCATTGACTAGTGTGTGAAGATGAATTGAATGACATAAAATAATGTTGCCAATTGTTGGATTTTACAGCAGAAGATATGTGAATCAGCAATCTTTTTTCAATTCACAGTTCTTCTTAGGCTGTCCCTTAGGATCGAGGATGACTTGCTTCCACACTAAAAATATGAGTTCAGGTGAGTAAAGAGCCCAACGGTCACAGACAGGGCAGATGGTGGTAGTGGGAAAGGGTGGGTGAGGGTGCCTGGGTTGCCATGCACTCCTTTTGCTGTCGACCCTTGGCCTCAGCTAGCCCTTGGCAATAAGACTCAAGGTGTTCAGGTCCTTCTCAGATGCTTTCTCTCCACTTCAGGTGGTCTTGGGCCAGGGATTCCCGGATGTTGGTGGGGATGTCGCACTTTTTCAAGGAGGCTTCAAGGGTGTCCTTGAAACGTTTCCTCTGCCTCCTGAGGCTCGCTTACTGTGTTAAAGTTCTGAGCAGAGTGCTTCTTTCGGGAGTCTCGTGTCAGTCTTGCGGACGGTGAGGCCCACCCAGTGGAGCTGATTGAGTGTAGTCAATACTTTGAAGCTAGGAATCTTGGCATGAGCGAGAACACTGATGTTGGTGCGCCTATCCTGCCAATGGATTTGCAGGACCTTGCGAAGGCAGCGCTGGTGGGACTTCTCCAGAGTTTTGAGGTGCCTGCTGTACATAGTCCATGTCTCTGAGCTGTGTAGGAGGGGTGGGTATCAGTAATGCTCTGTAGACCGTGAGCTTGGTGCCAGGTTTGAGGTCCTGGTCTTCAAACACACTCTTCCTCAGAAGAGAGGAATTCATGATTAACAGGGTTTATATATAACAGGGACTATATTAATACGATATAGACCAAAGTAGGGTTCGCTGAAGTTTTAAAAAAAATTATCTGGACACAAATATTCGGGTCCCTCCTGTCATCTCTTGGGTTTATGGAATCCAGGAATAACAATGATATGGAAATGTTCTGAATATTAATACAACATTGAGAAAAACAGGAGGTAAATTAGGTTTGATTGCTGCAGGATAAGTAGATGGAATTTAAAGCACAGGAACGGGCTACTTTGTCTAACAGGTCCATGCTCCATGCAAGCCTCCTCCCTCCCCACTTCATCTCACCCCACCAGCATATCCTTCTATTTCCTCCTGCCTCATGTACTTAACCACCTTCCTCTTAAATCCATCTATGCTACTCTCCTCAACCACTCCATCTGTTCCACGTCCAACCTCTTTCTGTTAATAAATTACTAAACAACAAACAATAGCAGGTTTTTTTTTGTTCTGTGTAGATGTTGAGAAGGTTTCTTAAATAAAAGTTGAAAAATTCCAGGAAAAACACATCAGCAGGTCTGAGAGCATCCAATACACAGAAATACCGCTTGATAATTTCAGATTGAACAGAACCGTCAAATGTCTGCTTTCTAAATTTTTAAAAGGTTGTTGTCAATCTCATCCTTAAATACAGGATCACAGATCTTGCAAAACAACCTCAAATGGGATCTAAATCCAAACTGATCTAAAAAAAAACAATAGGCACCCAGATTGATAATATGTAAAAAAGGGACCAGATGATAAAATTAACATTTGCTGGTCCAATGTGCTTTCAATTAAGTAAGGTTTCTCCTATTTTCTCCCCATTCTCTGGCCTTTCAGCATCACATAAGGTTAAGTAGGACACCTGCTCCCAGGCTGACCCCAATGATGCTTTATAGCAGCCTGGGTCAAGCCTGTTGAGGGTGGGCCGCTGATTTTCCACTTGGTACTTTGCTTCAATGACACTGCGCAGATCAGACACCATGTCCAAGCTGCAGCTCAGTGGGTAGCCCTCTCTCATCTTCGAGCCAAAGATCTCTGATGCTCGAGACCCACTTGAGCACAAAATCCAAGCCAACACTTTAGTGTGGTGCTGATGGACACGGCACTGTCAGAGTTGCCACACTTCAGGTGAGACATTAAAGCCAGGCCTTGTCTGCCCTCTCAGATGGGCGTAAAAGATTATACATCACTACTTCAAAGAGCAGGGGAGTTCTCCCTGGTGCCCTGACCAATATTTATCCCTCCATCAACAGTTAAAATAAACAGATGATCTGGTTATTATCACACTGCTGTTTGTGGTATCTTGCTGTGTGCAAACTAGCTGCCACATTTCCTACATCAACAGTGACGACACTTCAAAAATACTTCGTTGGCTATAAAGCACTTTGGTATGTCCTGAGGTTGTGATAGGTGCTCTCTAAATTCCAAGTCTTTCTTTTGTGGGGCTTGGGACAATTGTAGATTTAAGCCCATAGTTCATCTTTAGTGGCCGAATAAAATGCACACGGCACTGCAGTGGAATCAATAATTTAATAACCTCGTTGGTAGACTATACTGAGTGCTGCAGACCATAGCCCTGAGAGTCTTAAACTAATGTTCAATTCTAGCTATTTAATCCAATGAAGGCAATCATTGCTCCTCTAACTTTTTTTTTCATTAGGCGCGGGCTCACTAGCCTAACTAGGTCAGCATTTATTACCCACCTCTCATTATCCTTGTTCAGAGGCCATTTAAGAGTCAACCACATTGCCATGGATCTGGTGTTACATGTAGGCCAGGCTAGGTAAGGACAGCAGATTTCCTTCCCTAAAGGACATTAGTGAACCAGATGGATTTTTACAATGATCAACAATGGTTTCATGGTCATCAGTAGACTTTTAATCCCAAATTTCTATCGAATTCAAATTCCACCATCTGCTGTGGCAGGATTCAAACCCAGGTCCCCAAAAGCATTACCCTGGGTCTCTGGCTTACTAGTCCAGCGACAATACCGCTACACCATTGCAGCCAGGTTCAGTGATTGTTACATATAAAGTGGATAGCAAGCAGCAGCAGTGCTGACATCTAAGCTATACCAGACCTGGGAGCCACTGGCACCATCACTAAATGCAGAACGCTTCCCTCTACCAGCAACACTTTTGATAAATGGTGGAGTGGTGATCAGAACACCTAAATATCAATCCAGGCTCGTAATCTCAGGAAATAGGGATTGAAATCCCACCATTTGAGAGTTTGAAGTCAGTTTACAAAATCTGGAAAATAAAAAAGTTGGTATCAGTAAAAGGAAGTCATGGATTGTGGTTAAAAACCTGACTGGCTCGCCGATGTCCTTTAAGGAAGGAAAGTCGAGCCCACAACAGCACGGTTGACTCTCATATAAAGGCAAAATATTGTGGATGCTGAAAGATCTGAAGTATAAACAGAAAGTGCTGAAAACACTCAGCAGGCCTGGCAGTATCTGTAGAGAGGAACATAGTTAATGTTTCAAGCCTAATCGGAGTTTATATTGGACTCGAAACGTTAACTCTGTATCTCTCTCCACAGGTGCTGCAACACCTGCTGAGCTTTTCCAGCACTCTGTTTCTGTTTTATGTTGACTCTTAACTCTCCTCCGAACTGATCTAGCAAACCAAGCAGTTAAACCACCAACTTCTCAGGGCAAATGAGGGGATGGGCAGAAAACGCCCACTTTGCCAGCGATGGTCACATTGCGAGAATGTAAGAGAACACAGGAGACACAAAAAAAGCCAGTCAAAAGAAAAACACTCCAGAATACTGACTGATCAGGATTTTTAGTGACTTCTGCACAACTGTACCCCTTATCTGATGCCTCAAAGCACCACCACTGTTCATCTACTTACATGAAACGCTTTGTTTATTCATCTGTTAAAAGTTCTATGTCAAGATTCTTTCAGTTCTCTGGTCAATAGATCGATCAATCTAACCACCCTTTCCCCACACCAACCCCTAACCTTCTCACATGTAAGGGAGAAAATTGACCTCTTCGGAGTTACCAAAATGAGGGAAATGACAGGACTGCCCTACCACTTCTTTCCCCTCTGTTTGACATGAACCTAGGATTAGAAGTTGCTGTGAGTCACTACAGGTGCCCTCTGCATGTCTTGTGCCAGTTGGGCTGATGTTTGAGGCACTCAGAGTGTAGGGATCCCTGTGCTTCACAGATTATTTTTATATTTGTTGGCAGGGCGTGGGTGGTCACATTAATTGCCCATCCCAAAGTTTATATGAAGGGGAGGTGATGGTGTAATGGTTTTGTCACTGGACTAGTAATCCAGAGAACCCAGGGTATTGCTCTGGGGACCCATGTTCAAATCCCACAGATGGTAGTATTTGAATTCAACAAAAATCTGGAATTAATAAGTCTGATGATGACCATTGGCGATTGTTCTAAAATCTCATCTGGTTCACTAATGTCCTCTAGGGAAGGAAACCTGCCGTCATTACCTGGTCTGGCCTACATGGGACTCCAGACCCACAGCAACATGGACTCTTAAATACCCTCTGAACAGGGATGGGATGTCCACATTCCATTAACGAATAATAAAAGGCTCACGTAGGCCAGACCAGATACGGGTGGCAGGCTTCCCTCTGTGAAACGTACCAGTGGATTTTTCACACCCATTAGGCAACCTGGTGCAAGTCCGTAAATGAGGAGATTTATTGAATTCAACATCAGAATTTGTCAATGGAAAGATTTGAACTCACTACCTCTGGGCTGTTTATCCAGTGCCTTACCCAACTCACAGCCAGCAGTGAATCTGTAGAAAAGAAAGCTCCAATCAGTCATCACTGTGATCAAGGGCCAAGCACAGGATAATAAAGTTCAATTCTCACCCACTGTAAAATGTTTACTAGCTCAATAATGGAAGACTAAAGTAGAAATATAACACTGAGATAAAAGCAAAACACTGCGGATGCTGGAAATCCAAAACAAAAATAAAAATACCTGGAAAAACTCAGAAGGTCTGACAGCATCTGCGGAGAGGAGCACAGTTAACATTTCGAGTCCGTATGACTCTTCAACAGAGCTAAGTAAAAATAGAAAAGAGGTGAAATATAAGCTGGTTTGGGGGGGTGGGAGGGTAGAGCTGGATAGAGGGCCAGTAATAGGTGGAGATAGCCAAAATAAGTCACAGACTAAAGGACAAAGAGGTGTTGAAGGTGGTGATATTATCTAAGGAATGTGCTAAGTAAGGGTAGAAAGCAGGGTACAGATAGCCCTAGTGGGGGTGGGGTGGGGTGAAGGGAAGGGATCAAGGGATCGAAATAGGCTAAAAGGTAGAGATAAAACAATGGATGGAAATACATTTAAAACTAATGGAAATAGGTGGGAAAAGAAAGATCTGTATAAATTATTGAAAAAAAGGGGGGGGGGGATCGGAAAGGGGATGGGGATGGAGGAGAGAGTTCATGATCTAAGATTGTTGAACTCAATATTCAGTCCAGAAGGCTGTAAAGTGCCTAATCGGAAGATGAGGTGCTGTTCCTCCAGTGTGCGTTGAGCTTCACTGGAACAATGCAGCAGGCCAAGGGCGGACATGTGGGCATGAGAGCAGGGTGGAGTGTTGAAATAGCAAGCGACAGGGAGGTCTGGGTCATGCTTGCGGACAGACCGAAGGTGTTCTGCAAAGCGGTTACCCAGCCTGCGTTTGGTCTCTCCAATGTAGAGGAAACTGCATTGGGAGCAACGAATGCAGTAGACTAAATTGAGGGAAGTGCAAGTGAAATGCTGCTTCACTTGAAAGGAGTGTTTGGGCCCCTGGATGGTGAGGAGAGGGGAAGTAAAGGGCCAGGTGTTGCATTACAAGGCTACCGACTTCCACAGTGACCTCAAATACAGCTCCTCACATCCCGCTTCCTGTAAGGACTCCATCCCATTCTCACAGTTCCTTCACCTCCATCGCATCTGTTCTGATGTTGCCACTTTCAAAAACAGTTCCTCTGACATGTCTTCCTTCTTCCTTAACCGAGGTTTTCCACCCACGGTGGTTAACAGGGTCCTCAACCGTCCGGCCCATCTCCTGCACATCCGCCCTCACACCTTCCTCTCCATCCCAGAACCATGATAGGGTCCCCCTTGTCCTCACTTCTCACCCCCACCAGCCTCCGCATTCAAAGGATCATCCTCCGCCATTTCCGCCAACTCCAGCATGATGCCATCACCAAACATATCTTCCCTTCACCCCCCCGGCAGCATTCCGCAGGGATCATTCCCTCTGGGATACCCTGGTCCACTCCTCCATCACCCTATACCTCACCCCCTCCCACAGCATCTTCCCATGCAACCGCAGAAGGTGCAACACTTGGCCCTTTACTTCCCCTCTCCTCACCGTCCAAAGGTCCAAACACTCCTTTCGAGTGAAGCAGCATTTTATTTGCACTTCCCTCAATTTAGTCTACTGCATTTGTTGCTCCCAATGCACTTTCCTCTATATTGGAGAGACCAAACGCTGACTGGGTGACCACTTTGCAGAACACCTTCGGTCTGTCGGCAAGCATTACCCAGACCTCCCTGTCGCTTGCCATTTCAACACTCCACCCTGCTCTCATGCCCACATGTCCATCCTTGGCCTGCTGCATTGTTCCAGTGAAGCTCAATACAAACTGGAGGAACAGCACCTCATCTTCCGACTAGGCACTTTACAGCCTTCCAGACTGAATACTGAGTTCAACAATTTTAGATCATGAACTCTCTCCTCCATCCCCACCCCCTTTCCGATCCCCTCCTTTTTTTCCAATAATTTACATAGATTTTTCTTTTCCTACCTATTTCCATTATTTTTAAATGTATTTCCATCCATTGTTTTATCTCTACCTTTTAGCCTGTTTTGAGCCCTTGATCTCTTCCCTTCACCCCACCCCACCCCCACTAGGGCTATCTGTACCTTGCTTGTCCTGCTTTCTACCCTTAATTAGCACATTCCTAAGGTAATATCACCACCTTCAACACCTTTGTCCTTTTATCTATGACATCTTTTGGCTATCTCCACCTATCACTGGCCCTCTATCCAGCTCTACCACCCCACCCCACCCCACTCCCCCCCCCCTTAAACCAGCTTAATATTTCACCTCTTTTCTATTTTTACTTAGTTCTGTTGGAGAGTCAAATGGACTCGAAACGTTAACTGTGTTCCTCTCATTAGATGCTGCCAGACCTGCTGAGTTTTTCCAGGTATTTTTATTTTTGTTTTCGAAATATAACACACATGCTCATTAACTCCATCAGGATCATTATGAGCTTTAGGCCTATGGATTTCATGACCTTAGAAACTCAAGACAAAACGCTGGGGGCTGACAGGGAAATGTCAGCTTCATGCCATGGTCTCCCTTTCCTATCCATGTTTCTTCCTCTCTTTCTCTATCTAGCAGCCTCTCTCTCTTTTTCTCTTTTTATCTAGCACTCTTTCCTTTGATATCTCTTAGTTCTCCCTTGGCAGCCATTTTTAGGAACGTGTTCATTACTTTTCTCGGGAGTGATGTTCTTTATGAATCCTGGTAAGGGGCATGGGCAGGTGGAGTAATGGTTTATGGAAAGGGGGCTTCATTTCTAGGGGTCTTCAGAAATTTTAAGGAACATTGGTTTGATTCATGTGATTTTTATGGATTAATTGTTTCATTGATTATTTTAAATATATTGAACTAGTTTTTAAACATACGTTTAATCAGAGTCAAATTTATGTGATAATGTATTTTTTTTTTATTATTCATTTAGGCTTGATTTTTAAAGAACAAGAAATTTCCTCACAATGAATATCTGAATGGGCAAATACATTTGCATTGAATTTATATCTAGCACCATGCTATGTGTTGCAAGCTTACAGCTGCAACAGCTCATGCACAAGTCATCTCTCAGGCAACCCACAGCAGTTTGAGATGTAATACCATTTGGCTTTTACTGGCCAGAAGAGATTTCCCTGCTTCATTTGTTTGAGACAGATTTTGAGGCTCCTCCCTCTGCCTCATTCATACAGGGCATTGGTGAGAACACATCTAGGATATTGTATGCAGTTTTGGTCCCCTTATTTAAAGAAGGATGTAAATGTGTTGGAGGTGGTTCAGAGGAGGTTTACGAGATTGATACCTGGAATGAGTGGGTTGTCTTATGAGGAAAGGTTGGACAGACTGGGCTCGTTTCCACTGGAGTTTAGAAGAGTGAGGGGTGACTTGATTGAAGTATACAAGATCCTGTATGGCCTTGACAAGATGGATGTAGAAAGGCTGTTTCCTCTGGTGGGGGAGTTCAGAACTAGGGGACGCTGTTTTAAAATTAGGGATTGCCCCTTTCGGACAGAGATGAGGAGAATTTTTTTCTCTGAGGGTTGTGCGACTTTGGAACTCTCTGCCTCTGAAGTGGAGGTGGGGGTCATTGAATATTTTTAAGGCAGAGGTAGATGGATTCTTAAATAAAAATTCTACTCTGAAAAAGAGTCATATGGACTCGAAACGTTAAATCTGTTCCTCTCTCCACAGATGCTGTCAGACCTGCTGAGTTTTTCCAGCATTTTCTGTTCTTATTTCGGATTTCCAGCATTCACAGTGTTTTGCTTTTATCGTAGATGGATTCTTGTTAGGCAGGGAATCAAAGGTTATCGGGGGGTAGATGGGACTATGGAATTAAAAACACGAACAGGTCAGCCATGATCTTATTGCATGGCAGAGCAGGCTTGAGGAGCCAAATGGCCTACATCTGCTCATATTTCGTATGTATATATTCCATCTGCTGGTCAGTGCTCACTCGAACCTGGGAGGTTTAAGGAGTTTGGGAATGATAATAGGTATCCAGATTAAAAGTGACAGAAGAAGAGTGAAGTCTGGTAGGAATGGGTTAATGGCCAAATCTTCAATTTCTACATTAGTTATGAAATATCAGATGAGCAACTATGGTAACAGAACTGAGGGGAGGTGTTAGGAAAATGACATGGCAATCTTGCTCTGGAAATAGACCATGACCCTCACTTATGTGATACCCCAAATCTTCTTAAAGTTGCATTAATATCACTGACAGGTATATCTTACCGCCTCCCACCCCTCCAACTCTTTTTTTTTAATGATTTTATGTGGGACCATTAATATAGGTGTGAGTGCTGCAGGATTAAATATGGTCCATTCATGGCATCCTAGTTTGGGATCGAGACCAGGAGGAAAGGGTGGGCCAGCTTGGTCTGTCCCTCTACTGCCCTACCATCCATTCTTAATTAGCACATTCGTTTAGATAATATCACCAACTTTAACTTTAACACCTATGTGTTCTATTGTACTATTGTCGTTGACATCTTTTGATGATCTGCTTCTATCACTGCTTGTTTGTCCTTACAACCACCACCCCCCCCCCCCCCGCACCTCTCTGTCTCTCTATCTCTCCGCCCCCCACACAAACACCTTAAACCAGCTTATATTTCAACTCTTTCTTGGACTCGAACTCAAGTTCTGTCGAAGGGTCATGAGGACTCGAAACGTCAACTCTTTTCTTTTCCGCCAATGCTGCCAGACCTGCTGAGTTTTTCCAGGTAATTCTGTTTTTGTTTTGTCCCTCTACTTCCTGGTCAAGTATAACCCAGTTAAATAAAGCTCCCTCTACTCTGTGCCCTAGCACCACCCTGCTCCACCCCCACCCCCTTAGAAAAGCCCTCTCTCCTGCAATCACAAGGCATTTCTTCCCATCTGTTCTCCACACAAGCTACTCTTACATTGGTTCAGGTCGCATTAGCAATTGGTGGCCAAGTGCCAAAATGGATGCAGTTTGAAGTTGTGGGCACATCCTCACTATTAACTGGATTGACATTCCCAAGCTTTGTAACACTGGCACCTTCACAGCCAGCAAATAACTAACATACATCACATCAGCCTAGGCTGGATTGGCAGCCAAGTTCCTGAGGTACAAGACCAGTGTCTAAGCCATTGCAGCACCCAGTCCCCACATAGTTATTCAGAGACGTTTTGCAGGCATGACAACATCACCATTGCACAACTCTGCTAAAAATAAATGTCTCCTAACTCTCCAAATTTTAAAATAACCCCGTGCAAATGTCAACAGCAGGCTGAAGGATCAGTCAAGGTGCAGCAAACTCGCCCACTTCCAAACCATCAGCGGCAATTGCAGCTTTTAATAGAGGAGCTGGCAACAACTGTGTTCCTCTTGATCAAACTGTATATCAGGTTGTGTGCCAGAATTGAGGGACGTGCCCTTAAAAGCAGTAAATGCTGGTCCGATGTTGCAATTAAGCAGTCAGATCCAGACTGAAACCAGTCTGCAAGATGGAGTTTACAAACTAGCTATGATTACTGCGGTAAAGGGAATTGCTTTAAACTCAAATGAAACAATAGATTTTTTAATCTTTCGATAAATCCAAGAACAAATACATAAGAACACAGGGATGCCAAGTGAATTGTTGAGATCTTAGAAGGAGGCAAAGAGTTAAAAATATGATAGTTAAGAGTAACTTTCACACCTCGTGTATCATTGAGTCATTCAATCTAGAATCCTGGGATTTCATGGTACAGAAAGAGGCCATTTGTCCCATCTTACTTGGTCTGACTCCACCATAACCCCATTCCCCTGATTTTTACCTCATAAGTTTTTAAATGTTTCTTTTGCAAAGATTTATCTGTTCCCTTTTATAAAAGCTTTGTGGATTCTTCTTCCATCGCTGTTTCTGGGCAGACATTTCATATTCTAACAACCCTCTGTATAAAACAAACTAATCTCTTAGCCTCTTTCGGATGAGATGTTAAACCAAGGACCCATCTCCCTTCTCAGATCTCATGGCACTATTTTGAAGAGCAGGAGAGATTTCCTCGGTGAGTCCTGGTCGATAGTTATCCCTTAATCAACATCACTAAAAACAGGTTATGTTTGTTGGAGCTTGCTATGTACAAATTGCCTGCTGCATTTGCTACATTAGAAAATGACTACACTTCAAGTATTTCATTGGCAGTAAAGTGCTTTGGGACTTCCTGAGGTTGTGGTAGGCACAATATAAATTTGTAAGTTCTGACGGAAGGTCACCAAGCTGAAACCTTAACTCAGTTACTCCCTCCACAGATGTTGCCAGGCCTGCTGAGCAGTTGCAGCATTTTCTCTTTTTATTTCAGAGTTCCTGCATTTTCGGCATTTTATATTGGCACTTAAGATTGATTCCATTGTGATTTGGGAGCCTGAGAGATTTTAATGGTTGCTTCACTTTGCTGTACTGGTATATTTACCTTGTGGAGATGACTGTGGGCCCTGGGAGCCAACAGCATTCACCAATCCTCACAGTCATGAGATTCCATCAAATGCCTGGGTAAAGAGAGAGTCTGATGCCAGCAGAGAGTTATGCATCAAACACCACACATCCTTTCCATGGTCAAATGAAAAATATTTAGACTATATAATTTAACATTTATGGTCAACCACAGGTCTCGTCTAGACATGAATGCATCACTTACCGAGTATCTGGGACGATCCATCAGTCAGAAACTCCGTCATAGTTAGGGACAAAAAAAACTAGAAAGAGAAAAAATAAACTGCAAATGTTGAAAATTTGAAACAGAAACAGTAAAAGCCAGAGCTACACAGTAATTTCAATGGCACCTGTCTAGAAGAATAAATAAATAAAAAAACACAGATTCTTTCATGGGACGTGAGCGCTGCTGACTAGGTCATCATTTTTTATTGCCCATCCCAGGTTGCCCTTGAGAAGGTGGTACTGAGCTGCCTTCTTAAACCATTTCTACCCATCTGGTGTAGGTATACCCATAGTGCTGTTAGGGAGGGAGTTCCAGGATTTTGACCCAGCAACAGTGAAGGAACGGCAATATATTTCCAACTCAGGATGGTGTGTGGCTTGGAGGGGAACTTGCAGATGGTGGTACACTCATGCACCTGCTGACCTTGTCGTTCTAGGTGGTAAATATCATGGGTTTGGAAGATGCTCTTAGCTTTGATCCTTCTTCAGAAATACTTTGTAATATTTTGTTAAAAGGACCCGTTCCTCAGTTATTCATCTCTCCATACTGTACTCTGGATGCCATATGGGTATGCCAATGTTAGCCAATCATTTGTGGAATGCAACTTTCAAAGCATGTAAGCAACTTTAGAGTAACAAACTCCAGTTTACTTGTGGGGTAAGATACACCAGCAGCTATTGTAAATGTTTTTGGAAGGGTGAATGCCTCAGCTATACAGAAAGTGTGCTACTCACTCCTGTGATGAAAGATGCATACTTTTGTTATCATACTGTCTGTGTGTGTGTGTGTGTGTGTGTGTGTGTGTGTGTGTGTGTGTCCAGGTTTAAATAAACAGGGGGAAGGTTACTAGAGACAGGTTGTCCATGAAGTCTAAGAGATGAAAGGTTAAAGTTGTTAGATTTGTGCATCTGTAATGAGAGGCTATGGTGGGTTTGACTTACAAGTAAATAGGTTGGATCTGAAATTTGCATTTTGAGATAAGTTGGGAATTTCAAAAGGGAGTTCAGAGGTACAAAGGAACATTTGCATTTTATGGGGGTTCCATGAGTAAACAGGGGAAGGTATATTAAATTTTATTGACCCGAAAGTAGAGGCAAAATAGAAAATATAAAAGACTTTGAAACTCAACTTCTCCAAATATAAAAGAAGTGTTTGAGGACAATGGAACCTGAGATGAAAAGGGGGAAAAGATATTTAAGGAAAGCGACATTTAACCATAGAGAATTGCTGTGAGGGAACCCACTGAAGGCCAGCTTCCCAGTGTGAACTGCTGAGAAGCTGTGGAATTTTTGAATTGGAAGCAACCACCCAGTGTTAAGCCAGGAGAGTCTTTGTTTTAGGAACCAGTTTGTTTCTGAGCCTCCTTTTGGAATTCCCCATGAGAGTTGAAGTGTCTGAGGAGTTGTGAGGTGTACCTTTATTAGAGTGACAACAATTCCTTGACTTGGGTAATATGCACTGGATTTTTATGGTTAAAACCTATAAGGGGTTATTGCCAGAAAGGTAATTGAATTGTGTACTTTTGACCGAGCATGTTTTTGGGGGGTTGCTCTGTAAGACTGTTTTAACTGTGTGACTTTTATCTTGTGTGCTTAAGGTTTTTTCTTTCCCTTTTTAATAAATCTTCTAATTTTTTTAAATTCTAAAAGGTGTTACTGGAGTTCTATGCTTTTGAGGTCAGTGGCGCTTCCTCCTTGTTTTCACAATAAGAAAAGGGTTATGATCAGCAAGACAGACTTCACTCTGGGGTCTGGCTTGCTCAGCAATAACATCAGCTGTAGTTGTAACACTCCTGAAGTTTTGTTTTCCTATTCATATCATGTAATTATGAATTCATGCAGCACAGCAAAGGCCATTTACTCAGTCGTGTCTGTGCTAGCTCTTTGAAAGATTAAATAATTAATCCCACTCCCTTTCCCAACAGCCCCATAATTTTTCCTTTTCAAGTGTTAATTCAACTCCCGTATGCAAGTTATTGAATCTGCTTCCACTGTTCTTATCGGAAGTGCATTAAAAATCATAACCACTACATAAGAAAACAATTATCATCTCTTCCTGGTATGATTCTCAGCCAGTAGAAATAGTTTCTCCATATTTACTCTATCAAAACCCTTAATTATTTTGAACATCTCTATTAAAGCTTCCCTTGAACATCTCTGCCCTAAGGAGAACAATCCCAGCTTTTCTAGTCTCTCCACATAACTGAAGTCCCTCATCCTTGTTACCATTCTAGTAAATTTCCTCTGGTAAATCTCCACTCCAAGGCCTTGACATCCTAATTATCACTATTTTTGGTCAGGCAATGCTTCCTAATTTTTTTTCACCGTTTCCAAAATAAAAAGGGGATTTATGCATGGGGGCAGGGGGTATGGCTGGGGCACTAAATGAATAGATAGGGAGAAGCTGTTCCCATTGGTGGAATGATCAGGAACTGTTCCCATTAGTGGAAGGATAAATCTCTGCCCTCTGGTTCTTGAAAGGTTTGGGGGGTGGGGGTGGTGGTGGTGGTGGAGGTGGGGAGGAAATTGAACACAAAAATGAAAACTTTAAGTTTGAGCTGTTGCCGGACTGGGAGCCAGTGTCGGTCAGTGAGCATGGTGGGTGAACGGGACTTGGTGAGAGTTCAGATGTTGGCAGTTGAAAGTACAGGTAACTGAGTGATTTTGGTGATGCTGCCATTCCTGAGCATCACCTCAGTTTGGGATCTGCTATCTTTAAGGGAGCATCATTCTGGGAAAAACGTTGCTTTACAAGATCACCTCGGAGAAATGCTCCCACATGAAGCTCAGCTGTACTAGATCTTTTGTTTTGGGAGCCTCATTTGGGAGCTGATACAGATGTGGTATCCCCAGAGATACCAGATAGCGTGCAGGCTGCTTTCAAGGTGGTAGCAGTTTAAAGCGTGCGCACACACGGAAAACAGCATAGGTTTCAGTTACATGCGGTCTGGTGTGAAGGAACCATTATAAGTGATTTGGATGGTCATAGCCACTGCTAGGGAGCAGCGGGGGAAACCATTGACATTGGACAACCTGGTGGATGGTTCTACTCATGAAAAAGACTCAATTACTCAAATGGCTCAACATGACCTAGGAGGAGGAATATGCTCCACTGTCCAACTGAAAACTATATCAAAAACATAACATTGGAAAAAAAAACAGAACGTGCTGGAACTACTCAACAGGTCTGGCAGCATCTGTGCAGACAGAAACAGAGTTAACTTTTCAGGTCGATGACCTATCGTCTGTAATCTGAAAAGCCACAAAATGAATATTTCTAGTATTTTCTATTTTTATTTCATATTTCCAGCATCTGCATTATTTTGCTTCTGTAATATTAAATATATTGTAATATATGAATGTTCTATATTTCTCTTCTCAACCTGACAAGTTAAATCCACCCTCTGTAATGCTTTAAGAGGGCAAAATAAGGATGCCTCAATGTAAGTGGGAAGTGAATGGCTAACTGCTTTCAAATTCTGTTACAGCAACTCAAGTATTTCTCTGTATTTCAGTAGTTGATGCTAATTTTATTTTAGCCATTGACCCCACAGACTCCAACACTACAACAGTGTTTACATTTCAAAATTACTTATTTGGCTATAATAACCTGAGAACGTGGGAAATGTTAAAGAAATGTAAGATTTTTTTTAAAGGCTTTGAGATTGCTATCTGCAGCATTCTCACAATCTAAAATTAAAAAAAACACAATGAACTTATAACAAGGCGTTCTGATGAAAGATCACTGACCTGAAGCATTGCTCTTGTTTCTCTCCACAGAAGCTGCCTGACCTGCTGTGTTTTTCCAGTATTTTCTATTTCAGATATCCAGCATCGGCAGTATTTTGCTTTTGAACTTATAACAGAGTGATTTGATAGCAACTTTATAACTCATTGGCAGGTGACATTTGCACAAATAAATATATATGTGTACATAAAAGCAAAATACTGCAGGTGCTGGAAATCTGAAATAAAAACAGAAATTACTGGAAAATCTTAGCAGGTCTGACAGTATTTGTCAAGAGAGAGAGAGAGTTAATGTTTCGAGCCTATATGCCCCTTCCATAGAGCTTAAGGGAAGTAGAAATATGATGAAATATATACTGTTTAAGGGGGTGGAGCAGATGAAACTAGAAAGAAGGCCAGTGATAGGTGGGGACTAAGGAGAGATTGACAAAAATGTCATAGACACAAAGAGTGTTAATGGTAGTGGTAAGGGCTAAAGGAGGTGCTGATGGTGGCATAAAGGTAAGAAAGCAGAATGTGTTAATAGCAGAACAAGGGTAAGCACTCTGTGAAAGAACAACATGGAACAAGCAACAGATGACTCTCTTAGAGGTGGCAGTGGTTGGGGAAAAAGGACATGCACATGATGTTTTACTCATTCTTTGTGACAAGATACATTTCACCTTGGGGGGGGGGGGGGTGGGGGAGAGAGAGAGAAACGGTGTGAACAAGCCTTGGATCAGCAGAATTAGGCATGGGGGACCCAGCTCTCTCCTGTACAGTGCACACAGACAAACAGCGACAAGAAATGTATGAAAGGCAAATTTTAATTGTAACAGGTCAAAGAAAGTTAGTTCAATCGCAAATGTGCTAGGATTCATTTGTTTGATGCTGATGTTACCCTTGCACTTAAAGGTTAGTCTAGGCTAACATTGGATATGATGTTAGTCTAGGCTAGGATCCGCTTTAAAATGTATCAGTGCATATGCAGCGAAATTCAAAATGTATCTCATTACACAGTCTGGCATAATAACTTGCGGCACAAAATGGTCACTCAGTCCAATCGGTGTTTATACATCACTAGAGCCGCCTCCACCATTGCCACCCACCAACGCCCTTATCTCATTATCTCCATCAACATAATCTTCTCACCCTTTCTCCCCCATATGTTTATCAACTTCACCTCAAATGTATCTATACTATTCAACTCAACTATTCCCATGGCAGCGAGTTCCACATTCTCACCACTCTTTGGATAAAGAGATTTCTCCTGAATTCCTTATTAGATTTATTAGTAACTATGTTATATTTATGGAATCTAGTTCTGGTAACCACCCCCCACAACTGGAAACATCTTTTCTATGTCTACCCAATCAAACTCTCAGTCTTCTTTTCTAAAGCAAAGAGCCCCAGCCTATTCAGTCTTTCACAAAAGGTATAACCTCAGTTCTGGTATCATTCTAGTAAAGCCTGTTTGCACTTTCTCTGGTGTCTCTATATCCTTTTTAGATATGGAGGGCACAGTACTCCAAATGTGGTCTAAGGTTCCATAAGGTTCAGCGCAACTTCTCTGCTTTTCAATTCTATTTCTCTAGAAATGAACCCCAGTGCTTTGCTTTTTTATTACCTGATTAACTTGCATCGCACATTGGACCGATTGCTCAAGAAAGAATCTATTCAGATGCAGACTGATCAGTGGTGGGGGAGACAAAAATCTGCAGAGTCCACTCTGCACTCAAAATCAATTCTAACAATACTTGTATACCCCCAGCCACCCCACTCTACTTTGTGGGTGATACACCCTGTTTATAAACACTTCTCGCCAGGGTTTAAGATTAGTTTGGCTGCTCTAATGCAGAAAGCAAGGGGCATCTTAGGGTCCCTGGCCGGTTAGATCACATCAAAATACAAAGAAATCGCATCTGGAGGTGATGGGAATCTGGATTCAAAACCGGCCATGTAGAATGGAAAAATCCTCCCTGTTACAAACTGACTGTGTGCTCATGTCCTTTTAAAAATCTGGTTGATAAAAACCAATGCAGGTCAAAACAGTTAAGCCACGTCAACATGCTCCCTTGCCCTCTCAGCAATGTGACTGTGCATTGGGTATTGTATTTCACAGTCCCTCCCACTCATCTGATAGAGCCAAATTAATGTGTATTCAGTCAGCCTGTTACACAATTAGAACTATGCACATATGTTCCCTCTAAATCTCTGCAATAAAATCCTCCACTTGCTGCTTCCCCATATCACATGACCTAACCAAAACAAAATATATCAATAACTGGTCTTTAACTGCAGCACATGGTTATGCATTATACGTTCAGAGGAAGGAAAAAGGTTTGCACTGAGCAAAGAGATGGGGTGAGCCTTGCAGACAACCCTGGAAACAGATTCTGGAAAGCAGCAGTTGTGTTAATCGAGTTGGTGTCTGGCAAGCTTTGTCAAGTTACCTTATTCGGGCAGGATGAAGCTGGTCCATCTTTAGACGGCTGGGTGATAGTTGCCAACTCTGGTTGAACGTATTCCTAGAGGTTTTATCACGTGACCACCTGCCTCCAATTTGTCCAACAGTTGTTTTTCCCACCTCAAATATTTTTGTAAGTAACAAAAAAATGCTCAAGGCAAATGTAAAAAGATATGCCTTTTTTATGTAAATGCCTCTATAATTCTCTCTCCTAGGTTGCTTTCAACTGATTAAATTAGCTTTTAATTCCTGGGTACTCCAGGGCAATTCTGGAGCGTTGGCACCACTAGACTAGGTGGAGTGCATAAGCCAAGAACAGAACAGAGGTCAAGAACAGAACAAAAATCTCTTGGCTCCACCTTGGCAGCAAGCTCAGATTCTGGGCAAAGAGTGGTGACCAAAAATCTTTAAGCAGCTGCTCAGTTATTGAGCACTTAAGCATGTGGGAGCTCCCATGTTTAGTGTTGGGCTTTTACAAAGCAGATCAGACCTTCTTGGCAAAAGGGATCAAAAACATGCAGACAGAAAAAACATGTACACACTTTGTGTTTGTTTCATCTAACCAAAATAAGTGACAGCCATTCGCTGGTTCATTCCTCAGGGCAATGCCTTGACCAGAGTCAAGCTGCCTGGTTTAAATTTCAAACAATGCTTGGCAGTTAACTGTCAGTCACCATCAGCCCATGCATTCTCCATGACAATGCCTCTACCAATTGATGTCCACTTGCCAACCAATCGGATCTCTTCTCATACAGCATAACTTGTTCCCTTAACATTTGGTATTCTTGCGAATTGCCCTGATGAGTGCAAGACAAAAAGTTTTGACAAAATAGTCTCTTCTTTCAACAATACTCAAGTTCTACCAAACGACTATTTATATCTCATTTAAAAAGTGTAAAGTAACTTTATAGATCAGCAATCATGAAAGCTTTTCTGAAATGATGTGGAAATTATCCAGCTGTCATTGAGCCACTGTAAAACAAAAAAGTCAAGTGATGACGAAACTCTCCCTCAATTGTGGATCTGTGTTTAGCCTGCACTTTATATATTAGCTAAAGATTTTAGCATGAGGAGAGTGAAAGGTGTTGCTTGAAGTTAAGACTCGCATCAAGCACAATGTTTAATGTTTTGTTATGGATGTAAAACAATCTCAAAAAACAAAAGGTCAGTCATTTCCTGCTCGCTTTTCTGACCAAGCCAAGATGTACAGCCATCCTCTTCTACAGAAAAACAATTAGCTACTCATTGACCTTAGTATGTATTTAAAAACTTGCATTTATATAACACCTTTCATGGCATCCCAAACCACTTTACAATCAGTTGTAATGTTGAAAACAGGGTTGCCAATTTATGCAGAAATCTCCCACAAACAGCAATGAGGTAAATGTCCCCAGATTAATGTTTTTAGTAGTGGTTGTGATATCCTGGCCAATATTTATCTGAGGGCTCCACTGTTCATCTCTGAAGTAGTGCCATGGAATATTTTACGTCCACTTGCGAGGACAGGCAGGGCCTCAGTTTAATAATATTTCATCTAAAATGTGGCATTTCTGACAGTGCAGCACTACCTCATGCAGTACGCACCAAAGTGACAGTCTGGATTATGTGCTCAAGGCCCTGCAGTGGGACTTGTATGCATAACCTTCTGACTTGGGCACCAAGATATGAGTACTACATATGAGCAATAGCCAGCACCGTGACAACAATTAGAGGCTGTGTAGAACAGATAGATAGAAGAAACTTAAGAGTAGAATCTCCCAGTCCAGCTTTATAATAGAACAGTGTATTATGTAGTACAATATGCCTGTGTTGGTCAAATAACAGCCTCTTACTCACCTGATTCAACACCTCTGGGGAAACACCAACTATCCTCACATGCTTGTTCTGTTCAGTAGAACCTCCTCATTCTGATGTTGGTTTGAAGGCCTGACTTAAGCTGGCCCCTGCCTTCTCAACAAGTCATCATACATGCTGGGCAAGTAATTTGATCCATACAAGCAGTGTTTACCCCTTAACTACTAAATAATTTAGTTAAATCACCAGCATCCATCACAAAATCCAACATCGGTGTAAATCAACACTCAGATGTTTCAGCAAGGGAAATCAAGGGGCCCACCTTACACAAAGATCTCTGTATAAGAATTGGTCACAATAATTTTGCTGTTGGCATCCAAAACAATAATTATTTTATGATAGCTGAATTGTTCAGTTTTTAAACAATTTTCCATAAGATATATTAATATAACTGAAGTAATTTTATGCTGATGTATTTTGAAAGCAAATTACAAAAATAAGATCAGGCACTTTCACTTTTAAATCTTTATTGCAAATAAATAAATTCAAAATATTTTGTTAAACAACCTAAAATCATTGTTCACATTAGTACCTGAACTGTGCACTTCACAATTCATTCCAAATGAATACAGGGGTATAGGGAATGGGAGGGAGATGTGGCAATGGTCCCCCTTGGGAATCATTACAAGAAATTCCTGTTAAAAATTATTGGAAATCAGGACAAGGAAAAGATGCACAGATGGAGCAGGTGCAACTCAGAATTGCAATTCATTATCACAAGGTCCTATAGTGGTCTGCTGAATGCGTCATAACTCCGAGGAAAAGCAGAGGTAAGAACCCTCTCATTTACCCTATATCTAGAGTTACACTATAAAAAGCAACTCTGACATTATCAAATACAGTAGTCTTAACACTATTTCCCTGTCACTTTTAATGCCTTTGCCCTTTGGATTGTTGCAATGCTGCAGTCTACATTGCTTATCATACTTCTTTAGGTAAAATTATAAAATATTGCAGTTAGTAGCCACAGACTGCATTCAGTAGCTGTAGGGTTCTCAGCTGGAATGTCTCAAGACATTTTCATATTTAGATTTACCACTATCCCCCCGTTATTAATGCAGTGCCATCAAATCTCAACAAACCCAACTATTCCAGTGCAGTCTCCTTGACCCAATGACAACAGAGACACCCCTTCTCCTGGGTCCCCTGCGACAGCATTGTAAATGGTCTGAGCCAGCGAGTACACAATACAATGAGCCAACTCAGTGTTTCTTCATGGCCCACGCTGCATTCTCTTCTTAAAAACGGACGTCACATTTCTATTATCCAGTAAGGCTGTTGGACAACCATATAGCACAGGAAGTGGCCATTTAGCACATTGTGCTTTCCAATCTTACAGGAGGGGAAGGAGAAAGGAGGGGAAGGAGAAAGGAGGGGAAGGAGAGAGAGAGACGAGGGGAAAGAGAGAGAGGGAATGACTTTGGTTGGGGGGGGGGGTGTTGTTTGAGAAGCAGTTGGATCAACAGCTCTTCTAAAAACCTGGATGTGGGAGGGTGAGGTGTGGTGGTGGTGAGAACGGGGGGATAGTGATAAATCTAAAACTAGGTTAACTCCCATTTTTGATCTCCAGTTGAATGATATTATACAAATCATGATCACCATGGCTACAATAGCATTTTCTTTACCCCTCTACTAGTCACCCCAACCAAAACTTTCTTTTCCCCAGCCTTAGCTGTCTGCAGGGAACTTGGACAAGAATCTGTGAAACCAAGCAGCTGAGTGACTGCATTCTGCATGGTACATTTACCAGTCTTTAGGTAACTCCCCATAACACACAATATAAAGTCAGGGGGAATGGCATATTATCAATGCTGGATCTTCTGGTTCTGTTTATCAACAACCTAAGATCATAAATCATAAAGCAATTTTGTAGGGAATTTGTACTGTCAGCTCCCAAAAGCTGCAGCACCTTCCCTACCTGGAAAGGCTCCAACATTAAACACCAACCTGGCTCTACGACGAGTTAAACTAACTCTCACAGGATCTATGTAACCTGGAGCTGATGCTCTGAATCTTGAAAAGTGGCAGTGTAAAAGGATGATATACTCAGGTGACATGAACCATGGGAATCGGATTAAATGCACTGTACCCTTCTCTATAAGAGTTTCACTTTGAACAACAAGTCACTCTCAAGGGGAAAGTATAAATAAATACCCGAGAGGCAATGTTTTGATTTGCCAACTTCTTTTAAAATTATAAAGGTCTGTATGACACATGTGCCAAAAACCTGAAGACAAGTGCACCACAAATGAATAGCTTAAAAAAAAGTTTCAAATCAACCTCATTTTCCTTACAATAGCATTTTGTTTACTCTCGCCAATTAAAGTGGGTCAGGGCATGATTCTAAACAACGGTCACTTTGACATGAAGCTCTTGCCTAAAAGGGACATGATTTCACTAATACATCATTCACAAGTGACTGCTTTCTTATTCCATTTAAAATTCATTTGGAATTTGAATGCTCCAGTTAATAAGAAGGAAATCTGTCACCTTTAGTTAAAAGGGACTTGCAGCTGTCAGTCACCGGGCTGCTGTGGAACAGATGTTGGGGGCTGGAAGGGGATTGAACTGGAGCTCTCAGGTGGCAGCAGAGCCCGAGAAAGGAAGGCACAAGGAAGAGGCTGAACAGATCTCAGCCACCCTCCTTTGCCAGGTATTGTCCACATGTGGACACTTGCCAGCTTTCTTGGTCATGGTCTGGGGGTGATGACTAAAAAAAGGTTGCTCTATGTCTCCTAGGAAAAGAGGCAGAGACACCTCGGGTTGAGGAACTCGACCCTCAGACAAATCTCAGTGCCGTGATTGATTACCTTGGTTACAGCAAAGCAGCACAAGGGTTAGTGAGTGAGCAGCTGATGCCAACTCGAGCTTTAGCAGCACAGTGAGAAGCTACCCAAGGCATCTGCTATTTGATTCACAAAATCCCCCTAATGTCACTGACCATGAACTCAAGGAAGGAATATTATAAGCCCCATCAGCATTATTCACGTCCAAAGAATGAATAATTTAAAAAAACCCAAAAAGCAATTTAGTGAGAATGCAGGTAGATATATCTACTTCGATTGTTTCACTTCTCATTATTGTCCTTTGTTAGATCAATGGTCACTGGGAGAGCTGATGTATGGAACTTAAACGTGACAGGTATCAGAACCTGGTTATTACACAAGAGTGTTACATTACATATCAAAACCCAGCAGGGACAGGAGGGCAGCAGAATTCAACGTTACAAATATCACAGCTGGCTATAAGCTCTGCACACCAGTTTATTACACTTGAGAGTTATCCAAGCTACTGTTTCACTCCAGTGTAACATGGAAACATCACGTCTCATTTTAACCTGCTGCCACTCTTTTCCCTGACTCCTCCCAACCCCTCCATCATCACAGAACCATTTGACGTGACCTTTGATATAACTTGTTACAAACCTAAACAGTAACGAGATTGAAAAGGCATCACAGTTGAAATAGGATATCCCTAACCTCCAACTATCTAGTGTACAATGCACGGCAACAGGTGATCATGTCTCAAACTGCTGGTACATTCATTGCTCAGTTTCCTTAGTGATCAAGTTCATTATTTGAGGGAGTGGCAGTTTCAAGCACAATATAAAAAGTGGGTGGTGGAAGGACAGGAAAAGGTGCAACCTCATCTCTTCCAGAAATGTGCAAATGAAATGAAGAAAACACCACAATTACAGTAATAGAGGGAAAATGAAATAAATTTTCAGTTCAAGGCATCAGACTAACAAACCCATTCAAGTACAAACACCTTTTCTAAGTGATGACTGAAAATGCATCCTGTTTTTTTGCCTTCACATATACAATGTCACACAGATGAGAATACTACCGCTCTCAGCAAATTAAACAAACAGTGGTGCTAACAGCACCCTTGGTATATTCTTGCAGAAATAAATATATATACTTGCAGAATGAAATATATGATACAGATGAGTACCAGAAAGCATCAATTACTGCGTGGGAAAGGAACATGGGAACAATATGCAAAAGCAACACACATCCGAAGATTGCGATAAACAAGGAACCACAAGGGCTTGGTGTGCCCCGTATCCAAAACCAGAGTATAAAAGTCTGAATCTTAATTCCCCATAGAGGTTCAAAACAGAATATGCATAATGCAAATAAAACCAGTCCTGTGGTGTGATCAATGCAATTGTGCGCTTAACGCACAAAAAAGTCACTAGTGGTTGGGACACAAATGCGAGGAAAGCTCTCTGACAATCGTTTTTCATTAAATCAACAAGCACAATTATATTCTTCACATGTACCAACTCCAGTTAAAAGATGAGAGAGATGCAGGTGACATCTAAATATTCAGCTGAGTCAGAGAGAAAGAACTCAGATTTAGAAGTGGTTGAAATTAAACACATTTGTGCCCCCCTGCATTTAGTGCGAGAATATGGCTCTTCTGCCTTAAATCAATCAGATAGGCAGCTGGAGGCATCACTTTGAAAGTAAAGATTGTCATATATCCTGACACCTTTTCAATTGGAAACAAAATCTGAATCAATGCACACTTCCACAGGCAAAGTCAAACAGTCTTCACTCACTTGAAAACTAAGGTTGCTTTCCATTTAAAATATCGGCGGCAAAACTATGACTAATACAGAAGGATAACTGGACACCACTGGCTACTTTTTATAAGTTATTAGAGGAATAAATTGATGGCTACTCAAGTAAAATTTCTCATGGAAATCTGCTAGATTCAAAGGCCATACACAGGTATTTGTTCTAATGCCCCAAAACCCCCAGGAGCAGAAAGCAAGTGATGTTTTAATCACAACTTGGTTCACAAAAGCAGTCAGATGCTTGGCTACATACAATTGTACTGGAAACTACTGGTTTTCAAACAATAGTGTCACCGCTAGCATTTACATGCAAGGTTTTCATAGGTAGTACCTTAGAAATAGTCCTGAATTATTGAAACATGCTAAGTAATATAGAGCGATCTGAGGTAGCCATTTTGAACTATCTGACTGGTTTCACTCACACATGTCCAGTGATTTATCTCAGTGGCCTTATCAGTCTGCCTTGGCTTTAAATGTCCCGACACCAAAGCACATACAATTAATGCAAGATCACAATGTTCACATGCAGTTCATTTTTTTTAAAAATGTGTCTCCACAGGCACTGCCTGACCTGCTGAGCATTTCCAGCATTGTTGTATTTATTTCAGATTTCCAGCATCCAGAGTAATTTGTTTTTTGTGTTAAGCAATTCGACTTAATAAACTCAGTAGTTTGAGTAAAAAAAAAATGCCCCTTTCCCCCCAAAACCCTTTCCACTCACCAATCCCTTAAGAAAATGACAGAGGCCAGCTTTAAAACCTGTGATTTCTGACATCAATTTAATCAGGGAATGTTGTGTAACAGAGCAAATAGATTGGTTTTCTCCGGTTAATGAAGAATAATTTCAGAATGCTTGGAGTGGTGACTGCATAACATCACAGCCAAGCACTGGGCTTCAAACCCACGTGCTCAAGTGCAATAAATCTTTTTAGCGTGATAAAATACCGGCCATCTTTCCCCCTCCAACTGAGTGCTCAATTATCTATTTTTATTCTCCGCTATCTAGCTGATGAGTCAAGAAGCCAATCTCACAGGCAAGAACAATGTTGAGTAGATGCCATCTCCTGTCCATTGTTCTTTGCCAACACTGTTAGTCACCACCTAAAACAGGAGATTACTAACTACTCAAGAAACTGAGCTGCATAGAATTATGCTACACAAGAGGCCATGTGGCTCAGTGTGCTTGTGCCATGTTCCTACAGCAGTAATGGAGATACGGAGACAGAGTAGCTCTGTACCTGAGCGCCAATCAATGTGAATTAGGAGTCAGTGAGAATACTAGGCTCAGGCTTTAAAAGGATACATAAAAAAGAGCCAACTATCAGACTTGCAAAATTCTTAACATATTTGCAAAACTGTTTCCCAGAACTAATGAGAAAGTACGCTCTAATACCAATACCTGAAACTTGCCCATTCTCAGGTGAAAGTTTAGAGAAAGGAACCCCATTGCACATTCATCTTTCTGAATCTGCATTTTTAAAAACATTATCGAGATTAACTAATGTCATTTGCTTTCACTTTCCTCCCCTCCTGGGCCTGCCTTCCAGATCTCTAGAACCTCACTGAGGTGATTCTCTTTATCATGAGCTTTGACAGGTGTCAGCAGGCTTTCTAATCCTGGGAGGCATCACAGCCAAATTCAATACCACCCTCAGTAAATATTTCTTCTTCATGTTTCTTTTACAACAAAGGTTGCTTAATAGTGATGAGAAGGGGCAGAAATCCAGTCCCACTTTCCTCTGTCCTGGAGAAGCAGGTCAAATATAACGCAGACTCCCCACTTCCAGCCCACCTGAGTGCAGCTAACTGTAACACAAACCAGGGATCAAATCCAAGACCTTCTGGTCTGCATGGGTGATTAAATCACTTTCTTTCAAACAAGTGCTTTGACCAACATTCTGCCGACAGGTCTCTTCAAACACCTGCTTACAAGTATAAACCGTTCTCATTTTGTATGCAGATAATCTTCATTTTAAAACAAACAGTGGAAGATTCACCATCACAGAGATATATTGGCTTACAAGATTTAGAATAAAACTTGGTTCAGAATGTATTATTCTCACTCATCTGCCATTTCCACATTTTATACCAATTTAGAGAAATTTTCAAACAAAAATCCCAATATTAGATCATTTTCAATGGACTCAGAACAGCTTGAAACTTCATAATCCAGACAAATTGGCTAAAAGCTGCATTTAGAATTTATACCTCATCCCTTCATGTTTTAAGACCCTACTGAAGAACCCCAAAGTATAAAGTTCCATAGTGGTTCAGTAAACTACAAACACAATTCAAATTCCAAATTCCTTGATCGGCTCAGTTACCGTGGGGACTTGGAAACAAATAATGGGGAAAATTAACCATTCCTTTCTGGGGTTTTGAGGATATCCTGTAACAAGGTGGGCTTGACTAATTGCTGGGCAAAATTGAGTAAAAAAGCACTTTTAGTCAACCTGTGATCCATAAATCAAGAGGTTTATGACTATCTGCAGCAGCAGAGGATTATCATGTAGCACCTGGGGTTTGAGTGCTGACCTCAAAATGCCACTAACATGGTAGCTGAGTCATAAACACTAGCACACTGGAAATATGAATTTCCTAAAGCACAGGCCTGGGTAAAGCGGCATTAATTTAAAAATAATGTTAAAACTTAGTAAACTGAACTTGCATTTACACAAGGCATCTGAATTTCAGGGCATCCCAGAGCACTTTACAGGCAGTTGGTACTTTTGAAGTATAGTCATTGTTGTAGGAAAAGTGGCAGTCAGTTTGTGCACAAAAGGCACAATAATGACCACACAATCCATTTGTTTTTTTTTTAAACAATGATGCTGATTGTGGTATAATTATTAGCCAGGGTACCAGGGAGAACTCACTAACATTCCTTCAAAATAGCACCATGGGTTTTTTTTTTACTTGCGATGACAGACAGGGCCTCAGTTTAACTTCTCTAATGTGAGTCACCAGCAAAGCAAAACAATATGCCAATGCGCACCCTAGCTAATGTCAATGATACACAAACCTAACAGAACAGGGGATATAAACTTGCTTTTGGGATGCCATTCAATTAATCTAGCTTTTTTGGTTAAAAAATGAAAACAATTGCATTTAAAGAGCTGCATATCTCGAAGATCAGCATTTGACTAATTGATAACCATTTTGTTAGCTGGGTCACAGAAACATGAAGTAGTTTAAATAAATGTACAGAAGTGTTCAAAGAAAAATGTGAAATCTAATTGAAGGGCTGAGGCCTATCATCCAGGTTGAAGCAAGTGCAAGAGGAAGATCAAGTGAATTAACAAGTAGTGGCTAGACAATAAACGTGGATTTCAAAAGCCTGCAAATGGTAGGAGGAATGTGAAAAGCTACACATTTCTGTTCCTGGGAAAAGATACATTAAAGTTGGAGATGGTGTGCTGCGTCTTTGCAAGGTGACAGGGAGAAGAGGAAGTATGCAGGATGACATGATTGAAGCTTTGAAGGAACAAGATCAGACAAATGCTGATCACTGTGGATCCAATAAGACAGAGAAAGGACAAGAAATGTTGTGAATGAGTGAGAGGTGAGACAAGAGGAAAGAGAGTGAATGCATGAATAAACCCTACTTCCATTTTTAGAAAGCACCCAGCAAATGCCACCATAATTAGAAAGGCTGCTCAATAAAGTATCCATGAAAAAAATCACAAAGGGCAGCACATTTGACCACCGACCAGTGTAATATTTGAGCTTTGCTAGTCAGTCTATTTTGCCCAACAGTACAGATCCGCTTACGTTGATTCATTTGTCCAAGTATCTTTCCAGCTGTTCCACCCCTCAGTGCTGCAGTTAGACTTTCCACACTTTGTCTCTGTCACTGGATAAGTGCAACACTAGCACAATTTTTAAATACTCCTGGACATTGAGATTGCATTAGCCAGCAAGACTCTAAGCTTTGGCTGAAGGCCATTCCATTGAAAATATATCATTAAGCCTTAATGTAGGCATTAAGCTGTATTAAGTACCGCTCCTCAATTAAAATCGCTTGCCACTATATATCAGAACCAACACTGCAAATAGCACCTGCCATTCCAAAAGTCATTTTCCAGCAAATCAGGCTGAAACAAAATACCAAGGTACTCAAAATAAATTTTCCCAAGTGTGAGCGAAAGAGAAGATTTTGTTGAGGGGAACAAACTAATTTTTGCTGAGGGTACAAACTAATTTTACAAAAAAAAATCAATGTTCTGATTTGTTTGTGTGTGTGTGTGTGTGTGTGTGTGTGTGTGTGTGCGGCGCACGCGCGTGTGTGGGGGGCAGTAATGTAGGTTTTTATGGATGGGCTGAATAGCCCCTCTCATTCACATCTATCGTGATCAATTCTTTAAAATATTTTCAGCTGAGATGAAAACAAATTAAAAGTACAACTAAACAAGCAGAGACTTCAACTGATCCACCAACTGGATAAAAGAAAAATCTCCGTTAACGGTGGACTAATTCAATTATGCTTGGGGTTTAAATGAAAAGAGAGGGTATCAATTACAAAATATTGACTCAGCAGTAGAACTTGCACTTCTTGATCAAAGGGTTGCACGTTCAAGTCCACATTAGGATTTCAGCACATAATCAAAGCTGATATTTCAGTGCAGTACTGAAGGAACACTGCATTGTTTGGAGGTACCTTCTTTCAGAAATATGTTGAACTGAAACATTGTCTGCCTGTTTAGTTGAATGTAAGCAATTCCAAAGAGGAGTAGGGGGAGCTCTCCCTGTTCCCAAATCAACATTAATTCCCCAATCACACAATAAAAAAGTGACTTCAGTTTAGAAGTCATTAATTAGCTGTGAAGGTGTCCCAAGGAAGTGGTCAGGCATCAAGTTCTTTATTTCGGGAAAAGCTAATTTTTCACTAGCTTAGATTGAGCACAGGATGCTGCAACCAAGCTAAAATTAACCTTTCTTTGCATTCCAACATCCTCCTTCACATCATGAGTCAGACATCCCTTCCTTCTCTCCAAGAAAAAATGTCAAATCAACATTCAGACCAACACATCTGAGAACTGGCCAAACTTCTGGAAATTGAAGCAGGCAAATTTGAATGGCATACAAGCTGAGGCTAGAACCCTCAAACTTATCATAAGCAAATCCTTCAGTTGTGGACAACATTTTCTCAGTCAGCTGATCAGTCAACATCTGTGAAGAGGATAAGTTAACACCCCAGAAGTAGGTTTTTTTTAGTTAGAGCTGGTATTGAAACGTCAGCTCTGTTCCTCTCTCCAGAGCTGCTGCCCAACCTGCCGGTCTTTAAGAAAATCCTTAGATGTTTTTGCCAAAAGGCATGAAAACTGTCGCTGAGGCACTAATAAATCCAGGCAAGTGACTGAAAGCTAGAGTAAATAAATGGGTTTTAAAGATTTTTTTTTTATTATGTGCCCACGAAACCAGAGTCAGACCAGTGGATTACTTAGGAGCAGGTTCAAGAAACAGCCAAAGGAAAATTTAGAGAAAAATTTATTGACGTAATGGGATTGTGAATTGAATATATGGTTAGCTGGTGTAGATTTGGTGAGGGATGATGGGTGGATGGGTCAGGGTAAGTACTACAGTTTTGATTAAAGAGGAGGTCAGCGAAGAGAGCGTTTGACTGGTTAGAGACAAGTTTAGAGGTAACAAAGACATGGAGGGGCAGTGGAGGGCAATGTTGCTGTGGAGGAAGCAACTGGTTTTGGTCATGGATAAGATGTAGCTTTAAAAGCTCAGATTTGGGGTTAACAGTACATCAAAGGTTGTGAAAGCCCTGGTCTGCGGTGGGGAGTGAGGATGGTGTTGATGCAAATGGAGTGGAAATCTTAGCAGGGGACAAAGACAGTCATTTCTGTCTTTCCAATGTTGAACTACAGTAAACTGCGGCTTATCCAAGACCTGATGCAAAATGGTTCTGTTCAAACGGAAAATTCCTCAAATCAACAAGAGACCAGCTTCAGCAGGATGGTCACCCTAGCTTTTAAATTTAATACAACATAAAAATCAACATGAAAACAACCAATATGCACTATATCTTAAGAAGTGCGACTTCTTTTTGATTAGTCCTGCTGAGCTGCAATCTCAGACTAGCCTGTGTCTAGCTAGTCACGCAACTCAACTTTTACTGCTGGATTAAATGATAAAAGTGACCTTGTAAGAACGGACTGCTGGCCGAGAGTACCTGAATCCATTCTGCAGTCTGGTAGTATCAGAAAATCCTTGATCTGCAATACAGTTGAAGCTGGTGGTAGGATATTGGTAATGTCGCTGGACTAGCAACCCAGGGACCCAAGCTAATGCTCTGGAGACATGGGTTCAAATCCCACCACAGTACTGGTGGAATTTAAATTCACTTAATAAAAAGACCTGGAATTGAAAGCCAGTCTCAGTAATGATGACCATGAAACTATCATGGATTTTTGTAAAAATTCATCTGGTTCACTAATGTCCTTTAGGGAAGGAAATCTGCAGTCCGTACCTCATCCGGTCTACATGCGACTCCAGACCCACAGCAATGTGACTAGCTTTTAACTGCCCTCTGAAAACTGCCCTCAGTTCTACGGTAATTAAGGATGGGTAACAAATGCTGACCTTGCTGCTGACACCAAAGAATTTTAAAAAAAATCTACCAGTGGAAGGTCAGGTACATTTAACTGAATTCAAACAATAAAACAAAACTTATCTTCTTTCCTTTCACCCACCCACCTTTGACAAAGGTACTTCTGAATAGAAATAAAACTAAGAATTCTGGAAATCAAATGAAAACTGGAAACGCATAATTAGTGCATCACTGCCTGAAAGAAAGCAAAAGGTTGATGTTCTAAGTTAGCCTGCCTTTCACATGTGGGTTTGCCTGCTGTGCATCTGCAGCATCTTCCCTCTCTTTTATTTATAATGGTTAAAAAGGCTTTGTTCCTGCAGCAAATGGAATCTGCACTTAGCTCCTGGCAGCAACTTCCAGTAGTTTAAAATCTGCATTGGGCAGCCATAAGCCAGAACAGGGGTGAGGAGAGGTTAGAAAGTGAGAATCATTAACGTTTTAAAATACTCATATAACTGCCAATCAAAAACAAAAGATTTTATTTGATGGCACTCAATTTGAAAGCCCATATATTGCTATAGATGATACTTTTCACTAAACAATCACTTGGTGAGAGGGGAAGAGTGACATTGCAAAGTTCAAACTGCTTAATTTATTTCAACATGCCAGGCTGTTTCCCAGTTGAATAAACAGAAGATGTCATATTATCCAACTCTACATACTCACGGAATAGGTCACGCAAGATGGGACAAGTGGTTTCCAAGTCCTTACACAATGACTTTAGTAGTAACATGCACACAACAGGAATTTATCATTTAGCCCTGCCAAGAGGCAGATTACAATAGACTGTGTTGTAGAAGGGACGGTTTTTCCAACTTGTACATGACTAAAAGATGCCAGATTACCCAAACCCAAGCGGACACAACTGTGGAACATGTGATTCTCAATTAGAGACCGAATTTCAAATACTCATACACACACCTCTGCCAGAATGAAGTTTGCTATTTATAACTCACCTGTTGAATGCAGATGACAGGAAAGGGAATAAGAAAAATAAAATCATCTGACAATCTATTCCAAACACCACTAATGGATATTACTTGTGGAATCGTGAAAGGACTGCAGTATTTTTCCTGAGTATTCAAAAGATTAACTTTGGAGTGGAGACACAGCAGATTACCATAACCATGCAGACACTGTGGAGTGGTAGAACAAAAATTTGATTTCCCATGATCAACCGACTGCAAGGAGCCAGGCAGCTCCTGTCAGGGGAAAAAAAAACTGAGCATAAATCGTGGATTGCACCATGCTCCTGCTTGACCTGTATGGCTCAGCCTACTTAAAGAAAATGTGCACGTATACAAAAACACTCAAACAAACAGTTTAAGGTGAACTCCTGCAATGGTTCAGGAGGTTGATCAAGTGAGAAACGAGTGACGTCTGAAGGCATGGCTGTGAAACCCCTCTCCACCACCAACGCAGCACCCAAACTGCCTGCTGACACCCCTTGTTTGGGCTCATACATGAAGGATTGTCAATTTGGTGAGGTACACAAGGGAACCAGGCACCCTTGGTGAATGCCCCAAGCAAAGAATCGACATCTCCTCGAGGGAAGGAGAAGGAAATTTGAAATCTGGGGCATAACTAGAATTAAGTTGATAACAATGGAATGCAGAAAATAATTTCAATTTGTGACATCAAGAAGCAGTTCAGCAAACAATGATATTTCAGTTCCTGAGATCACACCAGCAATTTTTTTTCCACATTGCACAACTCTAGTTAATAATTCTATGCATCATTTTAAAACTGCACTTCAGGCAATGATAGTCATCTCCTGGGTAATCAAACCTAGTTGGAACCAATTTGGAAGCAGGCTAGCTGGTTTGTTCAGAACAGACAGTGAGGATAATGATCCTTTCAAAAGAAACAAAGAGTCAGAAATTAAAAGCAAGTCAACCAAATTTCAAAAAGCAGCCAGCTAGTCTCAAGCCTGGCATCTCTCAGTTTAATGCAAAACTTTTGACAATTCTTTTAGCTAAAATAAATACTCAAAAAAACCTTCACACCGCTTGGCCTTGTCTTTTAAAGCATTGCTAGTCTCACACGCTAGTACAAACCCACGAAAGTCTTTCACCAGATGCTTCGATTACAGTGAAGTAGGCAGCAGCCTTTAAAATAGTCAGCCCCTGATGGTTTCAGTACAATTCTTTTAAGAAAGGAGAACACTTATAAAACACATGCCAGCACCATAGGGGAAGAATTGCTTTCGTCTCCACATGTAGCGGCATCGTCAACTCTTGCAAGAACGACGAGCTTACGATTCCGCTGTACAAAGGCCAAAGCACTTCTTCCTCCGGGTTTCTTTATTTTGACAGAGTCTCAATTACATTTATTAAAATGTTGCTGCTTTTAGATACTCTGTCACTGAAAGACAAATCTCAACAACCAAATCACTTCCTTTTAATACACGGAGCACTCCACCAGTATTCAAACCTGTGAGGCCAATTTCAGTATCTCACCCATTGCAGTAAAGTAAAACTTCTTAATTTGCTAAGGGCAATGATCGATTCCGGTGGAAGTGGACAAATTCTTCATCCCACAATGTCTCTGGGTTTTCATTTTCCCCTCATTTCGCAGAGTACAGGCTGGTACATAGAACATCTGGGTTGTCACAAGTAAAAATTTATCTATACAAGATCTGCAAATAGACCATTCTATAAAATCAACATTTATGGATTCTTTATACACAGTGGTAATGAGCACCAAGATATTATAGTGAGAAAAGTGGCTTCACTCCAAAACTGCAAAAGAAACATTGCTTTTCAATACTGTGAGAAAGCTTTTTTTAATAAAAGCAATCAACAGGAGCATTCTGCATATTAAACAGACCCATTTGGCACCAAGTCTTTTACACTGATGTTGTAGGGTGCAGCAAACAGAACCCAAACTTGCGTAGTGACGTGAAAAGGTAGCCTTATTTACCTAAAGTATTATCATTTATTTGCAATCACTGCTCCATTGCAGAACTGCCTTTTTCACAACATAGCTGCTAATTTTAAGGCTTTTATAGGAGGACAACTAACTTGATAACCAAGAGTGTTACTGTTCCTCATATTAAAAGTTCTTGCAAGTTTGTTGGTGCATATGAAGGAACAGCACAGTTCACTTGTCTACCAAAATGTCATTGTCTCCTTTTTTTGAAAAGAAGTACAGGGTTCCAAAATTGAGACACAGTCAAATAATAGTAAACAGTTAATTAGTGGGCGCCACATCTTTTACCCTTTATTCTTTGGCTGTTCTCAAAACAAAAGCCCAAATGCCATAAGACACAATTGCTGTCTTTCCCTCCCAGCAAAGCGGGATTCCTTTTTTCTTTTTATAAGTGTTCTCTTTTGTGTGTCAAACTGTGCAATTTACTAACAGCATTTACTTTAAATTAAAAACCTTAAATCAAGGCTGGTTAAGCACTAGATCCAAAGGCAACAGTAGTTAAGTGGATGTAGTTGCAAGCTACCCATAATCGAGTACAAACAGGGTCCACTAGTGAATAATCCACAAACGCTCTTCTCAGGAAATGGCACCCTGTTCTGCAGATGAGCAGCCGGAAGCACCTCTGTCAGAGCGAAGCAGTTGCCCTACGTGCGATTAAGAGTCTGGAAGATTCTAGAAATCTGCAACATCACAGGGCCCGTCTCAGGATCGTTCATCCACTGAGTGCTGTTCAAGGGGTTTTCCAGCATATCTTCAAATGCTGCAAGAGGGGAACACATTTGGTGGGAGTGGTGGGGAGTGATCAGAGAAAAGTGAATTGCAGAGCAGCACAATAACAACAGAAGTGACATTCTACAGCAGACAATTGCATAGAAGAAAACCTTTCCTTAAAAAAAGAAATTTTGATTGAAAACCATGACCTACGTTCGAACCACCAAATGAATTTTTACACTTTTTAAAAAATGAATTCTTGTGTGATCAGGTATTTTGCAATTCACAACCAAATTAATACTGTACAATCTACATAATTTACTAAAATACAGCAAATTTAAGATTCATAAAGACGTATATTCTTTTTGCATTACTCAGCTCTAAACAGGTGAATGTAATTTTGAAATAACTTCTGCTGAGAAGAAACTAAATGATATGCTGTCCCTGGAAATGGTCGCTGCTTCATTAGAATTATGCTGCTGGAAGACAATCAGACTTCCTCAGAAACTCGAGATGCAAAAATGTGAGCGAAGCTCATTCACCAGAATCACATTCGGATTGGTGGGTGAAGGGCAGAAACTATTCACAGAACAAATCAAATACCACGAGAAACAGAACCGGTGACATGTAGAGCAAAAATAAACTCACTCCAACAAAATAGAAGCCTTTGATTGTAGTATAAACAAGATTAGAGTTTTGCATGAATGATAGTGCTAAAGGAAAGAGAATGGCTGAGATCATTCTCCTACCTATTCTGGAGATAGAGGGACTTTTAGGCATTGCACTTCTGCTCAGAAGACCAGACTCAGAAGACACATTGTTGGTTGTCAACCTCTGCCAGCTTTCAAGATACACAGTATCTTGGATGGGGAGGGTTGAGGAGAAGGGAAAAGGAAGGGAGATCAAAGCTTTCTTGAGACATATTTTGAGGGAGTGTTTATGGAGTATCACTGTCAACAACACTATGGAAGTCCACAGGCCTGACTCTCCCACTGTCCAGATTGAAAGGCAAAAGCAGCAATAGATTTTTACATTTTTTTTTTAAAAATACATCTCAAAAATTATGTTCCTGTATGCTTGGTGTGTTTTTCTCATCTATTAAATATGGCAAAAACAAGGTGGACTTTTCCAAAGGTCGGTCAGTCAGTCAACAACAGCTTATATAGAGAATCAGCAGGTCCAATGCAGCCATTGTTTTACTGTACACAAGTAGATGTCCACAGGGAAAGTTATTTTTGGACCCACCTAAGGCAGTTTTCTGCACTGAGGTTTTTAATCGCTCAAAAGTATCAGTACTCTGCCAGCTCAATGAATTAAGCAGTGTTACAATAGCACAGGCATCCATTGCCACAGACTGTCCTAACATCCATGGTTAGCAGCAGTGATAATATATTAAGTGTAACATGAGAATGCGACCTTTGAGGGATATTTAAAGTGCACATTGAACATCTGAGCTCAGACGAGAATCTTATGCTTCAATACACAGCAAGACACCCATGCTTTTGCAATAAACACAAGGCTCCACTCAGTAAACAACTGATGAATCCCTGAAAGAAAGCTGGAAATAGTCAGAAGGTCTGGCAGCATCTGTGAAGAAAACTGCCGAAAGGTCACTGACCTGAAACATTAACTCTGCTTCTCTCTCTCCAAGATAGCACAGGTATGCTAATAATGTCCTAGGTAACTGAGTGGAAAATCAGGCAAGGTTCTGCTGCTGACTTTTACTCAGCATCCTGTGTGCATCAGTAGGACAGGATCAGCAGTTATTATATCTTCTACATGTGAAGATTGTGCACTTAGGAGAACTGGAGAGCAGAAGCAGCTTTGAAAACAATCTCAGGAAGAAGCTAATGACTTCAAGAGAAGAGGCCTGAAGAGAGAAGTTACAAAAAGCAATATAAAAAAAAAGTGTGACTCTTAGCCTCACTTGATAGATCAAAGCATTAAGAAAACTTACCAAGCAGTGTTTTAGGGTTAATCAGTCCCAGCTGTACAACAGGGTTGTCCAGAATGGCCTGAAATAATGGACTTTCAGTGTCGATGCCCTTATCTAACTCTTCAGGGGAGGGCTTTCGATCACCCAGCAGCCATTCACACTGAAAAATAAAAATTGCTCATGACTGTTCAGCAATTTGCTAGATCAAACTGGTTTTCCAAAGATCAGTGTTACAACGCAATGAGGTTGAGAATATGGTTACAGCCACATTGTTGTTTCAGGGGTTGTTTTGTTTACAGCATCAATAAAACAATCTCAGCACGCTAGCGAGAGCAATCCTCTTCAAATTCTTTGTCCCAGCAACCCTTTTTGTGGCTGTTCAATCACAAATAACTGGGAGGCTCGGAGTGGAAGTAAAAGTATTATTCTGGCACAGTAATGCTGTGTGACAGGGAGATTTAGGTGACATATCCAAATAATTTCACAGTTCAGCTAACCATTTCTTAATTAGGGCTCTTTAAAGACTGGTGATAATCACATCAAAACATTATAACCACTTTGGCTTTGTGGGGTGGGGAGGAGAAATATCACAGCATCCTAATTTAAATCTTAGAGGCAAAGGAAGTTTTTACTCTGTGTAAACACTGCTCTCAGCAGCAGTACAAGGGTTGAAACGCCACAAGAAAGTAATTCATTTTTAATGGACCACCTATACTTTCACCAATCCTTGCCAACTCAATTTCCTCCTCTGAGGCTATCAACACTTGCTGGGATGGAGTTCCTTTTGGCCTGCATGGCTTTATCACATGGACCAGTGCCCACTAAACCACTAAGGAAGCCACATGGGGTTTTTCAAACGCAATGTGCTTTGACAATGTGCATCAACCAGCACTTGTTACCCTTATTATTTTTATTCTACATTTATCTTCTATTTTAGTAAAAGTACTGAGAATTTCAAAAGGGAACATCCAGAAATAACACTTGTTACAGGAGGTCAGGATAGACGAGAGTAGAACAAGGCCAAGGGCAAATGAGTGTATTCCTTAGAGAAGGTGACAATACAATTTCCCATGCTGACTCATTCCCCCCTCGTAATTTCAATCACCAGTGCCTTATATTTTGCACAAAAATCCTACCTTCCCCTCCCACATATACAAACTATATACCTCTGTGCATGGTCCAGATAAACTCAGTGAAGCAGATTATGAATCCAGTAACTAAATCAAGAATATTGAACTTCAGCACAACATATACAGATCTGGTTTAAATAGCTTTCGTTTTCTCCAAAGTGTACTTACAGCAGCATCTTGTTGGTTATTGTTGACTCTCAAAGCGTCTATTACTTCCTTTTCATCGAATCCCATTTCCATCAGAGCAATCATAGCCTATAATAAAAACCAATCGGCAACAATTCAACTATCGCAGATCACTTGTCTTGGCACTACTATACAATTAAACTAATGACTTTTGGAAATTCCATGTTACTTACAAAAGCACATACAGTCTGTCTGGAATCAGCTTAGTTTGCATTCAGTGCCCCTTAACATAGAAGGCCGATCTTAGGAACAAAATACTCTGCTTACTACATGTAGCAAAATCATGAACAGGTTCTTTTTGAATATACAATGTCACAACACACAGTAACCAGAGCAATTCAGCCCTGACCCACTGCTGCTTGTTAACAAGATTCAGCATCATCTGTTAACCTTCCCTCAGCCCTCCCCATGCATAAGATATGCTTAGAGACCAGTGCACGTAACATTCATACTACAGCAGGCTGAGGAAAGGTCCGTAGGGTTATTTAGAGCAGCAGTTCCTGTGTAGCGATAACATCCGTAGACTTGTATCTCACACCTTCGGCCTACCACAAAGCAGCCAGCATGCGTGTGGCAGACAACTCGGGCTTCCTAATTTTGCCAGCAAAATTACAGCAAAGTGTTGGAATGCCAGAACCTTCGATTTCAAGTTCTTCATCAACTATGCTACTGTCACTTTTGTTGCATCTTACTCCCTGCCACTTCACCCCATTCTCTAAAACAGAGAAGTCTAGTAAGGTTAGGGAAAAGTGCCCTTTAATACTGTTTTGACTTGCTCTCATTGGCATTTTTGGCCATTGCTTGCACAACACCTCTGCATTATAACAGGTACAATGGCTTACACAGGCATGTGCACGTTGACTGAAGTCAGGATGACAAACCATCAACTGGTTGGTTTGATCACACAGTACTGGTGTAATAACAGGTTTCTCACACTAAGGGTGTAATCAATAGGGGGGAAAATGGGAGATTTTGAAGTGAAAAACAGCAGTTCTCAGTGCCATGCTTTTCATAACTTAGTAATAATTTATTGCTTTTCTGGGAAAGTACTACACAACAACTTTCAATTATGAATAAATATGGTACTGTGCCAAGCATCAGAAAGCATCTCAAATTACATGAAAGGCCCAATTCAGGTATCAGGAAAATTTTATTCATGCCCCATGCATTGAAGTAAATCCATTCTGCTCACTCTGGGTTCTGGTCTGAATTCCCGTTTCCGCCTAATTTTCTTAAAGATGTCAGTCAACTCGTCCTGTTTGGCAATTTCATTGACAGCTTCTGGCTTTGCGTCCCTTGCAGCTGCTCCCGACCCCCCAGCTGTCCCATCCCCAGGTAGTGGAGCGTCAATTGTAGGGTCCTCCGCGTGTTCAATCAGCCACTCCATGGCCTGGGTCACAGACATACTGTAGGTAGAAGAGGAAAATCAGCAAATTGGAACCTGACAACAAATATTGGTACAGCTGTATAGGTTAGCACTGCGCTCTGTAGTTCATTTCCACCACAGCATTGCAATTGGTAACAGTCCTGCACTGACCAGAACCTAAATAAAATTTAAAGATTTAGAAGGGAGTTGAGTCTGGAAATACAACCAAGTTTCTACACTCTCATACATACATTCAAATAGCATTGCTTTAAGTACCATAAGGTACATTCACCTTTTAGATGCAGTAATTAATCTTTAGCCACTTGAATATTTGCCTTTATTCCAGTCTCAAGATAGTGACCAATCTCACTTTGACTTAGAATCAAGTTCACCAAGCAGGGAGGTCTACTGTCACCATACTGGGATAAATTTGACATGTTTTTTTTAAATAAAAGATTTGCAACCAGGCTATTTTTTTCCTTAGTGGATGGGATGGTATAGAGGGGAACATCCTTTAAATAAATAGTCCACCTAGACCTTTCTTCTCTTTTAAGTGCCTTATGACAGTGTAAATAAAATATAGGAGCTTCCCTACTTAACTCAATCACAATCCCTTCCTCACTTCCAATTGAAAGATCCTAGCTTGTCAACCCCCCCCATACTTGGTGCTACCAAAAAGGGGCAGAATTGTGCAATCCAAATTATTGTAAGGTGTGTGGCACAAACTCCCAAAAAGGCAAACACTCTATATAACCGTAAATATCCAACATGGAAATCTCCACCTAAATATATCAGTTTACAAAAAGATTCCCAAGACAGACTCACTGATTCAGCCGTAGTGCTTTCACTGCTCGACTCTCGGGGAAGCCCATCTCAGTCAGCTGGCGTAGTGCTGCCTCATCTACTCGGTCCTCCTCATCCTCATCCAACATTGCTAGCAAAGGGGAAAAAATCCATTAGCAATGCTTGCATCTAAATATTTATTCTGAAACAATTGTGAAACGATAGATGCATTCTCAGTCAGGTGTTAAAAAAATTCATCAATAGTCTCAATGCAAGGAAGACACAGACATGCCAAGCCTGTTGAAAACGGAACCCTTTATTTGAATAAACATCTTATCTGCAATTATTCCACTGGGTATCAGCAATTTCAGCTCCAAAAATTATTTTGGAAATTACCTGGAAACTCAGCAGGTCTGGCAGCATCTGTGAAGAGAAGAGCAGAGTTAATGGACCTGAACTTCCTCGGAGTGGCAATCAAGGTTGGATTGCCACTCCGTGCCCAATTACTTACCTCAATCTTTTTTTGATGCTATCTTGCCCGACCTTCTGACTCGGGCTGAGCGAGATTCAGGCAGTGCAGTGCATCCCCGGGGCCCCGCGTCAAAGTCAAGCAGAGTCTAAGTGAAGGAGGCCACACCCCCTTTCTTACGGCACTAGCTGTTGTAAACCATGTAAGTTGAAAAGCCAATTGAAATTCAAAGGTCCTTGACAGGCCAGGGAGAAGGTAAGTTTCTAAGGGAAATGGATAGGATTTGGGGGTGGGGAAGGGGTGGAAAAAAAATTCAGAGGTCAGGTACGGCAGGCGGGGGACGGGGAGACAGAAAATTGGAGCTCAGGCTGAGGGGGAAATCGGGGGTTAGGAGGCCGGGCCTTGGATTGGATTAAGCCTGGGGTGGGGGTGAGAGTTGGGCCCGCCAAGGGAGTGTGGGGGTGGGGAAGGGGAGTCACCTGGGGGAATGAAAAAAATAAGGGCCCTATGGGGCGTGGGGGGTGGCCTGTACAATAGTTACCCAGAAGTTAGAAATTGTTTTAATCCTTCTAACCTTTTCTGGGTAACTATTGGTGTAACCCAGTCAGAACCATCCATAGTTTGCAATTTAAAATCGCATTTTCAGATGGTTCCCAGTGAAAGGCAACTGCCCAAGGGAAGTGTTGTATTTCTGGGCAATTGCCGTGCAAACCTGATCTGCGAAATTCCGAAGCGGATTTCCCGGTGCATCTTTGGGGTACTCTTCCCCCCCATCATATGACGCTGGGGAGCTCGGAAGTTATAGCCCAACGTTGAGTCCAAGATGACTCTCCTTCAAGAAGTCATATTGGACTCAAAATGTTAACTCTGTTTCTCTCTCCACTGATGCTACCAGACCTGCTGAGTTTTCCAGCACTTTCTGTTTTTATTTCAGAACTCCAGCATCCATGGTATTTTGCTTTACTCCAAAAATTATTACTTTTTCATCAACAGATGAGTCAGGAAAGTCTAACTTTCTGTCTGGAAGAATGGACAGGCTATTCGTTTTCATAGATTTACCCATCCTACCACAGTGACAAATCAAGAACAATTTCTGTCAATTTCAATGGCATTCCCCAAGTACGAGTTGATAAAAATACACGTACTCCTATATTTAAAGCAGCCATTACTCAGTTAAACCATCTCTTCCTGTCAATTGACCCATTACACTCTGGCCTAGCTTAGATTTAAGTGGAACAATTCAGTGGCAATATTGATGGTAGTGGAAATTATGAGCTCTCCAAATTGGCTCAGTTTACATTTCTCTATTTTAAAACCCATTTTGCCTTCTCACACCCTTGGTAAAGCACTTTCCGACATTTTCCATCTTAAAGGCATTACATAAATGTAAACCATAAATACACTCCACTTGACAGCTTAAAATCTGTTAAAATACTGAAATCTGTTAAAACAGGTTAGTGCATCAATAATTGCAATACTGCATAGTTCTACAGTACAAGCACTCAAATAATCAGCACAAATGATAATCAGGATAAATATTTTGTAAAAAACGTAAAGAACTTTCTACACATTCTTAAACAGCTGTGATTGCTTTTGCTACATCAATAAAGGTTAAAAAGGGAGAGGATCAATCAGAACTGCTCAGAGTTGTATTTCATAAAGGCTGACACCTCTACAGTTCCTGGGTCAACCTTCTCTCATTTGTTTTGAGTGCATCTATTACACAGACAGCCTGGGAACAGACATTTTGTGTTACATTCCCATTGTACTAACATGACTGGGGGACACAGTGCTTTGGGCAACACTTTCAGTTCATAAGGCAACTCTCCAGCAATGGTTTTCAAACTTTTAGTTGTGGGCGAGAACTGTAAACACTGACACTATCCAAGAGCCCTGCAAAAATTCACATTCACAAAGACCCCCGTGGCTATAGGTTCTAAAAGACAGTACCAGACAGCTGGAAGCAAACCACGCTATTATTACAGTAAATATTTTTAGTCAGTTTATAACAACATCGATAGCAAGCCAGCATACACAAATACGTACACAAATCCTACGATCTCAGGGACCCTCAAAGCCCCACAAAATCAACCTAGAGTCTGATGACCCTATTTTCCATGGTCCCTTTAATTGTATATTCTAAGAAATTCTCTGTTCTATGTAACGTGCTGTCACTCATCAACATTTTTAAAGGGGCAAGAATGGAGGGTAACAAATGCCAGAAGAGCACAAATATCTCTCCTTACAAGTTACTTAATTCTGTCACAATTCGGATGACTATGCTTACCCTTTGGAATAATTTTTCACCTTTAATCTTACATCAGATTCAGCTTTTGTCTCCAGTTTGCATCTCATTCTTTCTCCCAAGCTTAGTGACTCCTCCTTCCAGCAGCTGTTGCTGGTCAATATTCTCGCTCCAGGCCCTAAGGATCTGAGGCTGATTGCATTGTTCCGCCACGACCCTACTCAAACTGGCTAACTAAACACAAACCATGGCCCTTCCCAATCTGCACTTAATCAGAGGCAACAAGGGTGCATATAAACAATTTAAAATATAGTTCTAATCTCTCTCTCTCTGAACTTACTGCACTCCATTCTCTCAGGTCCAACCCTGACATTGTCATCAAACCCACTGACAAGGGTGGTGCTGTTGTTGTCTGGTGCACTGACCTCTACCTCGCGGAGGCTGAGCGTCAACTCGCAGACACTTCCTCCTATCTCTCCCTGGACCATGACCCCACCACTGAACATCAAGCCATTGTTTCCAGGACTGTCACTGACCTCATCTCTTCTGGGGATCTTCCTCCCACAGCTTCCAACCTGATAGTCGCCCAACCTCGGACGGCCCGCTTCTATCTCCTACCCAAAATCCACAAACAGAACTGCCCCGGTAGACCGATCATCTCAGCTTGCTCCTGCCCCACAGAACTCATTTCTCGTTATCTTGACTCCCTTCTCTCTCCCCTTGGCCAGTCCCTTCCCACCTACATCCGTGATTCCTCTGACACCTTACGTCACATCAACAATTTCCAGTTCCCTGGCCCCAACCGCTTCCTCTTCACCATGGACGTCCAATCCCTCTACACCTCCATCCCCCACCAGGATGGTCTGAGGGCCCTTAGCTTCTTCCTCAGAGGCCTGAACAATCCCCATCCACCACTACTCTCCTCCGTCTGGCTGAACTTGTTCTCACACTGAACAATTTCTCCTTCAACTCCTCTCACTTCCTCCAAATTAAAGGTGTGGCTATGGGTACCCGCATGGGCCCCAGCTATGCCTGTCTCTTTATGGGGTATGTGGAACATTCCTTGTTCCAGTCCTACTCCGGCCCCCTTCCACAACTCTTTCTCGGGTATATCGATGATTACTTCGGTGCTGCTTCATGCTCTCGTCGGGACTTGGAAAAATTTATTAATTTTGCTTCCAATCTCCACCCTTCCATCATTTTCACGTGGTCCATCTCTGACACTTCCCTTCTCTTCCTTGACCTCTCTGTCTCAATCTCTGGTGATAGACTGTCCACCATCATCCATTACAAACCCACCGAGTCCCACAGCTACCTCGACTACAGCTCCTCACACCCCGCTTCCTTTAAGGACTCCATCCCATTCTCTCAGTTCCTTCACCTCCGTCGCATCTGTTCCAATAATGCTACCTTCAAAAACAGTTCCTCTGACATGTCCTCCTTCTTTCTTAACCAAGGTTTTCCACCCACGGTCGTTGACAGGGCCCTCAACCGTGTCCGGCCCATCTCCCGCGCATCTGCCCTCACGCCTTCTCCTCCCTCCCAGAAACATGATAGGGTCCCCCTTGTCCTCACTTATCATCCCACCAGCCTCCGCATTCAAAGGATCATCCTCCGCCATTTCCGCCAACTCCAGCATGATGCCACCACCAAACACATCTTCCCTTCACCCCCCCTATCGGCATTCCGTAGGGATCGCTCCTTCCGGGACACCCTGGTCCACTCCTCCATCACCCCCTACTCCTCAACCCCCTCCTATGGCACCACCCCATGCCCACACAAAAGATGCAACACCTGCCCCTTCACTTCCTCTCTCCTCACCGTCCAAGGGCCCAAACACTCCTTTCAAGTCAAGCAGCATTTCACTTGCATTTCCCCCAACTTAGTCTACTGCATTCATTGCTCCCAATGTGGTCTCCTCTACATTGGAGAGACCAAACGTAAGCTGGGCGACCGCTTTGCAGAACACCTGCGGTCTGTCCACAAGAATGACCCAAACCTCCCTGTCGCTTGCCATTTTAACACTCCACCCTGCTCTCTTGCCCACATGTCTGTCCTTGGCTTGCTGCATTGTTCCAGTGAAGCCCAACGCAAACTGGAGGAACAACACCTCATCTTCCGACTAGGCACTTTACAGCCTTCCGGACTGAATATTGAATTCAACAACTTTAGGTCTTGAGCTCCCTCCTCCATCCCCACCCCCTTTCTGTTTCCCCCTTCCTTTTGTTTTTTTCCAATAAAATATATAGATTTTTCTTTTCCCACCTATTTCCATTATTTTTAAATATTTTTAAATCTTTTATGCTCTCCCAACCCCCACTAGAGCTATACCTTGAGTGCCCTACCATCCATTCTTAATTAGCACATTCGTTTAGATAATATCACCAACTTTAACACCTATGTGTTCTTTTGTTCTGTTGTTGGTGACATCTTTTGATGATCTGCTTCTATCACTGCTTGTTTGTCCCTACAACCACACCAACCCCCTCCACTTCTCTCTCTCTCTCCGCCCCCCACCCCGCCCCCCCCACACACACACACACACACACACACACACACACACACACACACACACACACACACACACACACACACACACACACACACACACACACACACACACACACACACACACACACACACACACACACACACACACACACACACACACACACACACACACACACACACACACACACACACACACACACACACACCTTAAACCAGCTTATATTTCAACTCTTTCTTGGACTCGAACTCAAGTTCTGTCGAAGGGTCATGAGGACTCGAAACGTCAACTCTTTTCTTCTCCGCCGATGCTGCCAGACCTGCTGAATTTTTCCAGGTAATTCTGTTTTTGTTTAAAATATAGTCATTCACTCGAGGGTAGCTATAGCGATACATGGATAGCAATTTAAAGCAGAGTCAGACATAAAAGCTGTTTTGGCTCCTCTAGCAGCAGATTAGTGTCCTTACCATTTGCCTTTTTAAATAGTTCAACAGCATCTGGATTTAAAGCTAGCAGCTTCTGTGCCACTTCTATTAGGGAAACAAGGATTTTCCTGAGTTCCGTCTGAAACTAGAAATTACATGTCAGTTACAAATTATTCTCACTTGATGAATTACCGCTATCACCCACTTCCCCCATACATCCACCCCCCCACCGCCCCAACACCCCGTCAGCCAGTAACTCACTCCTGCAGTTAATATTCAATAATCTCGAGGGGTGATTTGAAACTTGCTGGTAGAAACTGGGCAGCAAGGCAGTTAAAAAATCAGGTTGAAGACTCACCTGCTGCTGCCATGCTCCCTTCCTGATGACTTAATTTCAACCTGTTGATCTGCCCAAAACTGGCTCGATCTTAATTGACTGCTCCTTCAGCAGCCTCTGGCCACTCTGTTCCCCACCTGCTACTCCCTGCCAGTTTTAAGTTGGCAACAGATCTGGGGCATGCAGGTAAGAACCAGGAGTTAAATTTTGTGATGAATATCTAGTTTATGGTTCATATTAATATTTTAAAGGTAATGTTTAATTCTGGAAAGATTAAAGTTTAACTGTAGAAAATGGGATAAATGCAACTAAAGCAGCTTGGAGTCTATTACATGTAAAAGGTTGGGGCCATGTTGACTTAAGGGATTAACAGCTAGAAAGGTAAGAGCCATAAAACAGCAGCTAGTCTTACTTAACTAGAGAAGCTGAAGATGTGATGTCCACTCTGCTTGCAAAGAAGTGCAGTCCAGAGAGAGGTTTTGTTTTGAGAGTTAAGAGCTAAATTAGCTTAAAAGCATTCAGTGATCCCTAAAAGGCTACATAGTCATGGAGATGGGTGGAGCTTAAGAAGGTTCTCAGGTTTCAATTTATCAGGGGTTCTGCAGCAGAGAAAAAGACTATACTGAAAGGCTGCCGCTGTTTTAAAGGCTCCAGGCAGTTAGGGCTTGAAGAATCCCTGGGAGTCATTGGTGCAGCTGTTTGAACTTCATGTGGTTTGCAGCTCATAGAGAAGTCCTGGGAGCTGATAGCAGGCTCTGGCAGCCAGGACTCAGCGGTCATGAGGAGCTGAGAAGGTAGCAGAAAGTCACTAGCTCAGTGCTGGAGAGGGTCAAGGTTCAAGAAACCCTGACAGCCATTTACAGTATGGTGCAGCCGGGAGACTGGGGTTCAGAGAAACCCAGGGGCATTGCCACCCCTAATGAACCAATGGGCTGCAAAAGAGTTGGAATTGTGTCAGTGATTAGAGGTGGGAGTGCAGCTTTGCGAATCATATGAAACGCATTTTCAACAGAAGAGACTAAACCATTGGGAGGTGATCATTTGCTGAGGCAATCCGAGTCGGAGCAGCTTTTGAAGGAATTCAGAGGCTAGATCTTCAAAAGTTAAGAGTTGAAATACCTTGTGAGGGAGACAGAATTTTAACAGGATTTTGTGACTCATACCGATCACTGAATCATCAATGGGATGTGTCTTGGTGGCATTTGCCATTAAGCGTGCAGTGTGTTCAACCACAGTTCGTCTGTTAATTCAAGCTTACCTCATGATAATTATAAATGTAATAGTATAAGACAGAATATTTTAGATTGTTTACTTTTCTGACTTTGTATAGTAAAGTTTATTTTGTTTGTTTAAAACTGCAGAATTTTGTGGCTTTATTCTCCAAGTGCCTGGGATTCCAAACTTTGTCTATTTTAAACAAACAGTTACTGGTCCCTGATCCAGGTGCAGAGCTCAGGGGTTGGGGGGTACAAGACAGGGAAGTCAGGTAGCCCTCAACTGATTCCCGCTGCAAATTGAAAATGAGGCTATGTTTCTACAGTAGTTGCAAAGACAGTGAAGGCAACCTGAGGCATTAGGATGAAGCAGAACCACATAAGTGAAGCTCAATACCTTATCCGCAATTGCTTGAACCTAGAAAGATAATGACCTGCTCCTCAAAAGGCATGCATTGGCTGAGTCACAAATTACAACTTAAAGCATTCTGCCCCACAACAAAATAGTGCTAACACAGGAACAAATTTACACCTTACAGGTTTGGAGTTATGTAATATTGCCACTGAACTGAAAAGAAAAATATTAAACTAATAAGTACTGCAGTAAATGGCGTTTTGGATGAACACAGTTTAGAAATACAATTAGCGAATACAGATATTCTATTTTGCAATCGGTTGTCAATTACTCACAGCCTCTTGTAAGATCTATTCTTCATTTAGTTATTTTATGTCAATGTCTCTAACACTGCAACTGAACATCCATCAATATTCTCCATCTCGTCTACACTCTATTGATTCTAGCCTTCATCTCATGGAAATATCTGGGCATTAAATATCAGTACAATGAATGCATTGCTTGGAACAAAGCATAGTGCCTGTCTGTGTGACACACTGATCAGAGTCAGAAGGTGCTTTAGTAGATCCGATAGCTGATGATTTTGGTATTGTTTGCTCAGTCATTTAGCCATGCTGCAACTAGTGTACAAATGGCTGAATATACTCAATTTTGCAGTTTTACTTTGCGAGAGGAGGCTCATCTCACCAATTTAAACAGAGCTTCAGCTTCTATCAGCACAGAAGTTATTTACATCCAAAAATTAACTTTGTAAATACTTTTGATAACAAGCATGCTGCTGACAGGCACAGCATTTCTCCGGTTTCACATTCACTGTTGAGGTTTTCATTTGGTAGATCTCCTGTAGCACTGCATATGGGGAGCCAGGACCAAATGTAGTCCTTAGTTGAAAAGGGTGATTGATTTGACTGAATGGCTTCTGCTGTGGTCAGTGTTTAGTACAGCATCCTCATTGCTCACCTGTGAGCACCTCAACCAACTGCCGATTCTGCCAGTGAAGATAATTGGGCCATGATGTGCAGAAAGAATTCAATCTCCATTTCATTAGGCAATGCATTCCAGCAACTTTATATTGCCATTATAAAATCCTATCTCCAGATTTATATTGGAAGCTGCCAATGTAAACATGTCATACTCCAGTCAAACAATCCTGAGTGGTGGCACTGTACAGGAAATCATGAGAAAAGTCCATCAGAAGTCCAAGTATGAGTAAGGCTTTTAAATTTTCGATATGTTCTGAAAGGTGTTAAGTTTTAAAAACATTTTTCAACAAGTGATGTAAATAAAATGAGACACATACATCTCGCAAGTTGTGCTGGGTAACCATCCGATCGGCTTGCCGAGCAACGAGTTGAGCTGTCACCTTCATGATGGCCTCTTTATCTGGAGCCTTTTGCTCTTGTTTCTTCTGGCAGAAAGGGAAAGGAAAATATTTATTAAATGTGATGGTTGTACATTATGAAAAGTGAGCATGTAGTGCAGGCAGGCAGCCAGCCATACAGCACTCAACACCTGGTTGAAGTAACCAGACAACCAATACCAGCCTGGGCTGAAGACAAGAGAAACAGTTATCGATCATTTAGCACGTGTGCCTGCCACCCCCCGAAAACTTGCCCTTCCACAGGAAATGGTTGACAGCTATACAGAAGTGCTTCAGATTCAGCACCTTCCCAACTTAACAGAGTAACATCAAAAAGGGCAAATTGAGACAATCGTAATAAAATGCACTTGCAATGTCCCAGTTACTTCTGAAATACAAGCAGCCAGAGTTAATACAGGAAGTTTCCTACATTGGCTGTTTCAACACAAAAAGGTGGTATTAGATAGGTTTCAACAAGAAAGTAGAAGAGGGGCTTACCTTTTCTTCAGCAGACACATCAGCCAGCTTGGGAGGAGCCGCAGGTGCTCGCTTTTTAATTAACAATAAAACATCTGGAATAAAAAAGGCAAGGGACAATTTGGACATGTGGTTGGAACATCAGCAGATTAACTGAAGACATTACTCAGTCATCTCACCACTTGGATTATACAAAATGATGTTTCCGGGTTAATTTAAAAACATTACTCAGTTCAGCCACAGGAATTTTCCACAGCATAGTAAACATCCTCATTATGTTAATATTTCCACTGGACACTTTCTGGGATCAATATTTTACTTCGAGATATTGGTCTTAGTTTCAAAAATTGCTGCCCTGGATGCTAAAAGTCCAATTATAACATGCTTCTTTGCTGCATTATTCAGATTACTATCTTTTAAATTTTTCCCTCTTGTGAATGCCCTGCTAGGACACAATGCTGTAAATACGTTGGTTTTCCACCTTTACTTTGTCCTAGTGACTTTTATTCACGCTACCACAAAGGGTTTTACAACCAACCCGGATTCTATTCTCAACACAACTGACCACACAACTACTCTTGCAGTTGCCCACACCAGGTATTGGTGAGCGAGAATCCCAAGCGAATTCTTCCCTAACACAAGAATGCAGAGAGCTTCACTAAGATAAAAATCATAACTCAGTAATTCACCACCACTTCTTTCACCTTGCCGCCTCTCCTGCTCCTTTCAACCTCAATGGTTCGTCTAAGTTCTCAATACTAATAGCACGTGAAGCTGCCTGGCAAAAACTCAATATCTGCAACAGAATATTGAAACTCAAAGTTACTTAAAAAGACAAACCCAATGAAATTATATAAAAATAAAAGACCATTACAAGCATCTTTTGGTTGACTGAATCAGTTGCTTAGTTGATCTAAACCACTGAAGCACATTACCCACCACAACCATCTGTTATTCTCCATGCAATACACTCCCAGCCACCTGTTACTCTCCAGCTTGTTGTAGCAGGAATAAGGCCTAATACAGAGTGAGCCACACATTCAAAAATGAACTTCCTCCTTTTCCGAAGCAGAGGCTGCACAATTTCAGAAACATAAATGTGGTAAATGTTTTCTCCAGGCGCCCTCTCCCTCCATTCAATTGCTCTGGTGCTCACCTTTGTCCTGGAGATTCTCCTCAACGACAGTCTTCGTGTCTGACAGCGCCCTCTCTGAAGTAGCATGAAGGAGTTTATGATGTGTTACTGTCTTCGGATCTTCTAATCCTCCTTGTACACACTGCAAGACATACCATATATGTTGTTAAGAAGTGATTTAAGGGTACTGGATTCAACCCATTTACCTATGTAATACTGAAGCAATAACCTGTGTTGCTGCTAGGACCAGTTAGTGTACCAACATCAGGGATAAGGGAAACACAAGATCATATTTAAACCTTCAATGTTACTCTAATGTGCTTCTCACAAAAGTTCCCCTCTTTACCACCTAACTCTCCTCTCCTCCTAAAGTCATCTACTCATTTTCAGGGTATAGATCTGTAGACATTGGGAACCAGTGCACATCCTGCAGGAATCGCTGCAAGGCAGTTGAGTACAGGCATCCAGCCAGACCTTTCACAAGAATACACAAAATAGGAGCAGGAATAGACCATATGGCCCCTCGAGCCTGCTCCGCCATTCATTTTAATCATGGCTGATCTCCAGCTTCATTCCATTTTCTCACCCCCACCCCATATCCCTCAATTCCTTGAGAGCCCAAAGTTCTTCCTCTCTTGCTTCTGTTCCCTCTTTTTCCCTCAAGAGCATCATACCAATGCCTCAGCTGGAATCTCACAAGTCTGCACACTCAGCTATTCATGATTAATCTCACATAGCCATTCAATAACGTTATGTCCAATTCTCTTAATGAAGCATCTTACATTGTTGCCATGCCCTGTGATAGCGTCATCATATACATCATTTAGTGTTGAAGAACTCCAAATTATCTACCCAAAGAATCTAAGTTTGGAATGAAGATTATAATTATACTGCTGGGTGTTTCTTTTTTTGCACAGTTCGAGCAAACTATGAAAATTTCTCACACACACTCATTCTTTTGAAGTCCTAGCAGTAAGAGAATTACATACATGCCAGATAACTGTGCCTCCTGTCCCATGATCTCCACCACCTAAAAGGGCAGGTGTTGCAATCCCATGACAACACCAATCATGCCCACCAGTACCCCTCTGGAGCACACTGCAGCTGACTTGGGCATTCCTTCGGTGTCGTTGGATCGATATCCTGGAATTCCCACAACCTCATGGGAGCATCAGAACCACAGTGCTGAATTGATTCAAGGAAATAGCCCACCATCAGCTCCTCCAGCAACTGAGAAATAATTAAATCCAACAATAAATGGGGCCTTTCCAGCATTAGGAAAGCCTCAAGAACAAAAGTGCAGAATGTATGTGTGCGTGTGTGTACACGTCTGCACTTTTAGTTTCTCCCAGTGGGGATGGTGTTAGAATACTGTTACTGTTACACATGTGATCTACTTGCAATTACTGCAACATCACCCAGGTGGGTTTAATTACATACTGTTAATCAGTTTAAGTCCTAATGTTCAGGTTTCTTCACTTGGCTGAGTTTTTCTTTAAACAGTGGATATCATGCTCCAAACACCATGGACTGTAAGGCTTCAAAACAATAAGTGCTACTGGGCCATTTATTAACCACGGAAGGAAGCCTTTCATGTTCAACCAGGTGAGGAATATTAGTTATAAAAACAGAACATGCTGGAAACACTCAGCCGGTCAGGCAGCATCAGTGGAGAGAGAAACAGAGTTAACGTTTTGGGTCGAAGGCCTTTTGTCAGAAGGGGATGTTAGTTTTGGGGCTTGGAACACAGACACCCAGTGGCAAAAAAAGAGGATCTCATCGGGTATAATATGAATTAGCGTGAACTAAAGTTCCAGCTGTACTACCACAGCTCACAGTTATGTAGTACTAACTGTAGCAAAACACACCAAGGCCTTTCACAAAATCAGATAAAAATCAACACAAATCAAGGAAAGGGATATTAGGAAAGGTGAACCTTGGTCCAAGAGATAAGTTTTAAGGAATGTCTTAAAATGAAGAAAGAGACTGCACAGCATATGGTCTAGACGGCTGAAAGCATGACAGCATTGTTGAGGTGAAGGGAGTGAGGGGTACACAAGTAACCAGAGTTGGAAGAATGCAGAGTTCTTGGAGGGTTGAAAGGGCTGAAGGAGGTTGCAAATAAGAGGGAGGGGTGAGAGTCTGGAGGGATTAGAACACAAGGATGAGACTGGAAGTCAATGTAGGTCATTAAGCACAGTGACAAGACTTGGAGATGGGTTAGGGTATCAGCATAGTTTTAGATGAGCTCAAGTTCCTAGAGTGTAGACGACGGGTGGCTGTCCAAAAGGGCAACATCAATATCTACAACATCCCTTAACTCAAGACTGATACAGATGAGGAATGTCCATTTTAATTCACTGTGAAGATGCCTACAGCATCCTACCAACCACAGTACCCATTTCTTAAATTACAGCATCTCTGCTTTCACCACCTTCAGATGTCCACATTATCACTGTGAAGAACTTTCTGACATCAATCTTTTATGTGGCCATCACCAGTACCTTCTCGTCCTTGTCACTGTTTAGCAGAGGTACATCAGATTTACGTTTGTCTGCAGTGTACAATCTCAGGCATCTCTAGGAGGTCCCACATTAGCAGCCTTCTTTCACTGCTTAAAAGCCTACTCTTCTCTAGTCTTTCCTGACAACGCCCCAAACTCTGATTGGCACTACACCGTAATGACATGAAAATTACCATTTCTCATAGCAGTTAACTTACAAAAAAAAACCCAGCACAAGGAGTTTTTAATACAGATTAAACAGTTGGGCTTCAGGTCCTCTGAACTAGCACATTTCAACCAAACTGGAATCTCCAACTCACTACACCACAAACCACCTTCAATTTTTTTCTTCAACAAGAAGCAGATATATTTGATCTGCAGCAAGCCGTTCAGCTCAGAGTACCTCCATTTAACACAAAGCAGAGAACAACCACATTCTTAGTCAAAGTGGATTTAAAAGGAAAATTGGCAATGCCCTTCTATTTCAGCATAAATCACAGTGTGAAATTTTCCAGATCACTGCTGAAAATAATCTTTGAGCCACATACAGCAGTAAGTTCAATCACTGGGTTGTGCTGAGTTAACCACTTATAGCAGATGAGTGGTAAGATGCTATAATTAGTCACAACACTGCTGGGACAGGAGGGTTAAAAAGTTAGCCAGCGTCCAGCATCCCCTACTGGAAGTGCATGCTAGAGAGTGACCAAGGACGGGATCATATATGGCAGTGGAGTCTCGCTTATGTGAATAATGGTCATCAGACCAGTCTGACTGGCATCCTCAGTCCTCTGCCTCAGGGAAGGCATCAATGACTTGTGGAGGAAAGAAGTGATAGCTTACAGCTTTGCAAATCCTATGGCACAAATAAATTCATACATGGGGTAGACTCATATTGATAGAAGGCACTTGATCCAGGTGTAAGGTTTGATAGGTCTTCCATCTTTTCAAGGGGAAAGATATCTGACAGCATTCTTCCTTGGGTGTAAAAAAGGGTTGGGCAGAGAACCTGATAAAGGGCATTGCACATGGTCTGTCAAAGGAACGAGCTTGATGGGTGATGGCATTTTCCTGTTCGTGTTTTATAGTCTGAACACAACCTTTGGACTGCATTCTAAACCACACAGCTCTTAGGGGCTTATTTTGTTAATTCACTCGCTTCTGTCCCACTGTTTCACATAATCATTTCTATATATTTGCATTCCAGGACAAGCCTGAAGTAACAAGTAATTTTGACAGAGGAGAGCAGGGCCCAATAATGTTTGACATAGCCAAGTCAGAGCAGGTGGTGATGAATGGCTAAAACAATTGCCATATATATTCAGGTCTGCGCCTTTTAGACTGGGGGTTGGGGGTGTGTGTGTGTGTGTGTGTGTGTGTGTGTGTGTGTGTGTGTGTGTGGGGGCGGGGAAATATGCGGCCCAAATTGTGGGAAAGGGCGAGGGACAAAAAGGTGGGAAAGAGCAAGGTTTTTGCTGGGGATAACAGCAAACAGACATAGGAAATTTGGCCTGGAATTTCAGCCCTGACATTTCTTCTTTAAAAAACAAAGGAAACTAATTTTTAGAATACCATTTCCGATTGGCCATCTTAGCAGATGTTTTAGCTCATCATACATTACACAGCTTTCCCGAGTTCAAGAAAGATGCCAAGCCACAATTCAACAAGATAAAGCCCGAATTTAAAAAATAACACCTGGCCAAGAATAGCCAGCTACGGTCCTGAAACTGGAGCAGAGTGCACTTCACTCCAAAGAGAAGTCTGGTTCTGTTTGCACCGTTAGGATGTAATAAGCTTTTGCTTTAAAATAAAATGTGAGCAACACAAATGAAACAGACCACTGGGGAATGAAAAAATAGCAATATGGGACAGCTGCTAATTTATTGAAGTTCAGCAAGGCCTCATTGAAACACATAAGGTCTTGACAGGGTGGATGTGGAGAGGATGTTTCCTCTTGTGGGAGAATCTAGAACCAGGGATCAATGTTTAAAAATAAGGGTTCGCCCATTTAAAACAAAGATGAGGCAAATTTTTATCACTGAGGGTCGTGAGTCTTTGGAATTCTCTTCCTGAAAAGGTGGTGGAAGCAGAGTCTTTGAATATTTTTAAGGCAGAGGTGGATAGGTTCTTGGTAAGCAAGGGGGTGATAGGTCATCGGGGGTAGGTGGGATGCAGATTTCAGGTTACCATCAGATCAGCCGTGATCTTATTAAATGTCGGAGCAGACTCGAGGGGCTGAATGGCCTACTCCTGCTGCTTGTTTGTACATTCGTAAGATCCAACCATACCCAAAGATAAAGGAAGATGGATGGATATCCCAACTATTCATCTAGAAATCACAGCACCCAGCTAAAGAATTGCAGCAAACCTCAAAATATTAAGTATAGCATCAAATCAGAGACAGCGAAAAATCCAGGTTCTGAGATTGAAGGATAACCAAACTAATACTTGCAACACTCTCAAACTGCCTGTCCAAAATCAAGATCTGAATGGCAATATTTCAACAATTTTCCAACTCGTTAACTAAACCAAAGTCATCCTTTTTGTCTCCAGCTGGTAGCTATGGATTCCATCAACCTCATTGGCTGTTGAGTTAGGGAATGTGGAACCTTGATGTGCTCTCTACCTCAGGTTCCCCCGAGTAAAATCTGCTCCGTTACTGAAATAACTTTCTTGCACCACTGCCAAAGTACTAATCCACAGCTTCAGCATTTACAGGCTCAACTTCTTCTGCACTCTTTTCTCAATGACCTCACCTCAAATTTCTAATTAAAAAAGGTATAAAATGCTGCGGTCACATCCTCACAAGCAAAGTGTGCAGTTCCATTCTCTCCAAGGTCCACTTTGAGCCAGGATGTCGACAACCAAAACTTGCACCCATGTTTCCAAAGTCAATGATCATCTTCAGCCTTACGTCTCCCCACTTGTTCCCCCATTCCTCTTAGTGCCCCCACTCCAGCATTGATGGCACCTCAGTCATTAAGCTCCTCTCCCCTGCACTTCCTTCCCAACTTTTGCCAAACTCCTTAAACCCTTCTTTTCATCTGACACCCTCTGCTACCTTAATCCTCAGTTTTCCCTCCCCTTTCAGCACCTACTAGTTTTTCCTAACTGTAAAAGTGAATTGAGATATTTTCAATGCACAGGCTGTGTTTGTGTTCTTGTTTCACCCTTGGCTGGCCATGAATCATTATTACTTAGTTCGCAACCCCGAATTATTGCTGTGCTTATGGTGACTTGGAATTAGCTATATTTAGTTGTTTATAGGATACACTAATTAAGATAATTTGTTGATAAGTAAAAATGACACTTGCAGCTCAATACTGCAACTTATAGGTCCTGCTTATCCTTTCATTGAGTAATCCCAAGAACCTATTATTCTCTTCCCCACGTACTGACTAAAACTCAGGTACGGTTCTTCATATGCAAGCAATTTATTATTGTTTATTGGCAGGCAATTTGACTGTAGATGGCATTACAGCTGAGCTTGATTGTGCCTTCACATATGTATTTATTAAGGGGCACTAGCACACACAGCCCCTTGCACACTCATCGCTCCATCAGAGCTTCAGATTTCTCTGGATGGCTATTAGTAATCAGGCTGATAATTCTCCTTTTTAATCCAGTACATGGAAGGCAATTGTTGCAGCCACCTCAGGACAGGATCAGGAAATAGATTATTTCTCCCACATTGTTTAGTCACACACTGAGCAATGCATTTACCTAGTGAACTGTCATAAGCAGCTACATCTTGGATCCCAAGACCATCAAAATCAATTTTAGAATAACGTATATTGCAGAGAATGACAAAAATGCACATATGTGGAGAAGATTTATATTTTTGCAGTGTGGACTACCCCTCCTCTGGGCTACAAGATCAGTGCTGCATAAAGTACAAAAATTCTGCCAGTCTTCCAAATTACATGTTAAATTCTATTGAGATGCCCTTCATAGCCTTTGACAGAAATACATAATTAGTGGATCAATACAAAATCTATAAAGAAATCCTTGATATAAACACACCACACTTAAAATATTACACTTCACTCTTTACAAGAGCTGCTTGCATGTATTATGATTAGTAAGAGGAGCACTATGACTTTGGATAAACTGTGAACACAGGTTGTTTCTAACACTTCAGTTTGCAGCACCATGTGCACATGCATGTTTATGACACTCACTGCCAGGGCACAAATAAAACAAGGAATCCAAATCATAAAATGAATTTTCCAACGGTCAAAAGATAGCATTTCAATCTCACCACCGAAATAAGAGATCATTGGAAGCATGGACAAAAAAACTGCTGAGAATAAACATTCTGTAATTTAATAGCAAAAAAAGCAAACAACACGCTAAAAATAATTTCATCACTGATCCTATCTCCCCTTTAAGGGCAGACATCAGGCCTGAAGCTTTGCTTTGCTCTTTGGTATTACATCCTTATACAATGAACCTAGGTTGTCCTAATTACATTCATAGCTGAATTAGCTCAGGCACATCTGAGTTAACAAATTTCTGGCTCAGTCAAAATTTCTCTTGGATAGACCTATGATAATTCCTGTATTTCCATTTGCACTTCAGTTTAAGAAAAAAAGAGCTTGCATTTGTAAAGCACCTTTATATGTCCTGTGGATGTCCCAAAGCAGTGCACAGACAAAGAATGATATTTGAAATCGAAATCACTGTTGCAATGCAGCAAGTTCAAAAGTTAGTTTGCACATAGTAAGGTCCCACAAATTGAAATGAGATAATGATTTCTGGTGCTTTGCACTTATAGGATGATTGTTAGTCAGGAGACTTTTTTAAAAATTCTTTTATAAGGTGCAAGCATTGCTGGATAGGCCAGTATTTGTTGCCTATCCCCACTGCCCTCAAGAAGGGACTGGTTGGCCACTTTCGTGAACTGCTGTCGTAGGTACACCCATAGTGCTGTTCAGGAGGGAGTTCCAGGATTTTGTCCCAATGATAGTGAAGGAACAGTGATGTAGTTTCAAGTCAGGATGTGTGGGACTTGGATGGGAACTTAAGAATTGTGGTGTTCCCATGCATCTGCTGGCCTTGTTCTTCTAGGTGGCAGGGATCATGGGTTTGGAAGGTGCTGTTGAAGGAGCTTTGCTGAGCTGCCGCAGTGCAATGTGAACAGTGCCATAGGCACCTGAACAGGTGGATGGATCTCAGTTTAAAGACAGCACCTCCAACAATGCAACACTTAGTTTTGTACTGAAGTGTCAATACAGATTAAGTGCGCTCAAGTTTCTGGGGTAGTCTTTGAAGCACAACCTTCTGACCACTCAGCTAAGACTGACACTTCAGGTAAAAGCAAAATACTGCAGATGCTGGAAATCTGAAACAAAAACAGAAAATGCTGGAAAAACTCATTAGGTCTGACAGCATCTGCGGAGAAAAAAACAAAGTTGACGTTTTGAGTCTGCATGACTCTTCTTCAAAGCTAGAAGAGTCTCACAGACTCAACATCAACTCTGTTTCTCTCTCCATAGATGCTATCAGATGCTGAGTTTTTCCAGTGTTTTCTGTTTTTGCTTCTGACACTTCAGGTCCTTACTAACTAATATAGTAAAATCTTTATTTACAATAACAAAGCTGACAATATTAAAAATATTAAGTACACCACTGGGCATATACGGATGAGCTCAATAATTCACCCAACTCATTCCATCCAAAAGGGGAAAACAACCTTGTAGTCCAGTAGGTAGATGGCAAACTCAACAATTTATCAAGACTGAAAGCAGACAAAAACACATTGTGCCCTGATCAGGGAACTCCTAAATGCTTACGATGCTCCACATGGCAACTCAGCTACAAAGACTGATGGACTGTTTCTCCCATGTCTATAATTATGGTCATGGGGCAACTTGTTGCATCTCCGCCCCTAATCACCACGAATTGTTTGGCAAATTCTCTTTCCTTAGGTCCACAGCAACACAGACAATCTGTCCCTTGCAGAACTTGATACACTCATGGGGAAAGCTGTACCACCTTCGGCTAACTCGCGAAACCATGGCGGTGGTTTATAACACCTGAATTCTCAGCATTTTGCAGCATGGCTGTGAAACAAGAACAACTTACAGTTAACAGGGAAAGAGGCTCAATAATTTCCAACACGGGAATATCGTGGCAGGACAAAGTCACGGATGTGGCAGTCTTCTCAAAGGCAGAGCTCCCAAGTGCGTTGGCACAAATCAAACAGAGGCAGTTTCGTGGATAAGGCACCTCCACAGAATTGAAGATGGTCACATATTCAAGGACAATCTGTATAGTGAGGTACCACTGGAGTACCCAAGGCTCTGTTTCAAGGACGCTTGCAAGCATGAATTGAAAGCTCCAAACATTGACTATTGCAACTGGGAGTCAATAACTGGCAAAAGAGGGAAATGTTGACACTTCCAATGAAGCACTACCACCATGATGACCAGTGGCTATAACAGCTTGGCAACAGGTGCTAAAAACAACCGACACATCACTTGACAGCTTCATGTGCGGTGCATGTCAAGGATTGGCCTTCACAGCCATCAGCAATGGTGCACCAATGAAAACAGCCCATCTAAATGGATTATTTGCTGCATGTCCATCATCTCTTGGAGATGGAAGGATGCCAACAATTCCAACTAACCTATTACAGCATTTACATTCGTTTGTAAATAACTGGAACACTGGTGACACCAGCAAGTTTATAATCTCCAGACACGGTGCCAGAGGCACATTTCTCTGATCTTTCAAACTCTATGGCGAATTGTAAGGCTTTACTTAAAATAACTAAAATGGATTCAAATGCACCAGTTTAAGAGCTAAACTATAATTTAATGCTCGTCGCGTGCTGTAACTTGTTCAAGCTTATTCTAACCAAAGAGAAGGGTTAATTAAATCCTTCAATACTGAGTAAATTGCAGCAAAATATTGCATTAGTAAAAGAAAAGGTGAGGCAATTTTTTTTAAAGAAAAGATTATAACAAATAGTTTTCAGGATAGAAACTGGAAGGTTGAGGAAAGCCAGCCTTACACAATACATGGGGGTTTATAAAGATACGGTACAACCTCAGGGAGATGATGGGGCAGCTCTCCTCAGGATCCAGCCCCGGCCCATACCTCCCACCTCTCCCCTCCAAATCCACTCCCCTAGCTCCTCCCTCCTTCCATGATGCCCTTCCTTCCGCCACACCCATGTCCTCCAATCCACTCCTCACCCGCTATCTCATCACGCCTTCTGCTTTGGTTGTGTCAGCAACACAGACTAACATTTTTATTCCACCAACATTTATGAATGTGATGATAACCAGGCAAGCTTGCTTTTGAGGTTGATTAAGGGATAAACAATGGCCAGGACACTGGGGATAACTCCCCTGCTCTGCTTCGATAAAGTGCTAGGGGACCTTTTACATCCACCTGAACAGGTAGATGGGATCTCAGTTTAACGTGTCATCCAGAAGATGGTACATCTGGCATCTCGGTAGTGCTCCCTCAGTACTGTACTGGAGTGCCAGCCTTGATTTTTATGCGCCCAATCCCTGGAATGGGTTCAGAGGCATGAGTGCGACCAACTGAACCCCACCTCCTGCCACCCCTAACCCTCCCCACACCCTCTATTCCACTGATCAATTCTCCTAAGTCCCTCCCCTCCCAATTCCTCCCCCCTTGAAAATCCCTTCCCACCCATCCTTGCTAAGCCCCCCATGCCCCCACAAAATGCCCTCCATCTTCTAACTAAAGTCCTTGGTCACACACCCCTTCTTCATCCCTCCCAACCCAATCAAACCACATCCCTATAAGCCCCTCACTCTCAAATCCCCTCCCCTAAAACTGCCCAAATCTCCCTCCTCCTAGCCTCCCTCCACCCCCAAACCTCCTTTGCCCCAAGCCTCCCACCCCCCAAACCCCCCTTCACCCCCAGCCTCCCTCCCCCAAACCCCCCTTCACCCCCAGCCTCCCTCCCTCCAAACCCCGCTTCACCCCCAACCTCCCACCACCAAACCCCCCTTCACCCCCAACCTCCCACCCCCAAACCCCCCTTCACCCCCAGCCTCCCTCCCTCCAAACCCCGCTTCACCCAACCTCCCACCCCCAAACCCCCCTTCACCCCCAACCTCCCACCCCCAGCCCCCTCCCCCCAAACCCCCCTTCACCCCCAGCCCCCTCCCCCCAAACCCCCCTTCACCCCCAGTCCTCCTCCTCCAAAACCCCTCCTTCACCCTCAGGCTCCCCCACCTCCAAACTCCCCGTCACCCCCAGCTCCCAAACCCCTTCCCGACAAATCCCCAGCCCCCAAACCCATAAAACCCCAGCCACCCTCGCCCTTCACCCCAAGACCCCTCCTCTCAAACCCCCTTCACCCCCAGCCCTCCTCCCCTCAAACCCCCTTCACCCCCAGCCCTCCACCCCTTCACCCCCACCCAGCCCTCTTCCCCTCCCAAACCTCTTCACCCCCAGACATCCCTTCCCCACAAGCCCCACTCCCCCCAACACCCCTAGACCCCTCTCCCCAAACCCCAATTCACCCCTCACATCAGACACCTCCTTCACCATCCCCTCGCTCCTCACACCCCCCTTCATCCCACCTCCCTCCTTACCCCCATGCTCCAAACCCAGCCCCCTCCCCTTCACCTCCAGATCCCTCCCCCCAAACTCCCCTTCACCCCCAGATCCCTCCCCCAAACCCCCTTCACCACCAGACCACGCCCCTCAAAAGGCCCTTCACCCCCAGACCACGCCCCTCAAAACGCCCTTCACCCTCAGACCCCTCACCTCAAACCCCTTCCCTCCAAACACCACATCCCCCACCCCACCTCCAAACACACCTCCCCCTGCCCCCCCAAACACCACCCCCCCCCCCCGCGGCCCCGTCCCTCCAAACACCCCCTCCAAACCCCCCCTCGCCCATCCTCCTCCAAACCCCTCTTCACCCCTCCAAACCTCCCCTACCCTCCCATCTCCGGCCTCCCCGGGCCTGCCTTACGTGCTTCAAGCAGCGCTCCTTGAGTTTCTCGATGCTGGTCTCCTCGGTCACCTCCTCCAGCCACTCGGCCCCCTCCATGGTGCAGATATGGAGCCTTATCACCTTCCCGGCGAAAATCTTCTCCTCCTGCACAAACATGGCCCCCTGGGGGTTTTTTAAACTCTTATTCAATCCTCTCAGTGCCCACCATGGCAGCCAGTCAGTCAGTCAGCCCGCCGGGCCTAGGCCTCTCTCCCCCCCGTACTCGCTTTTCCCTCCGCTCGATCCCACCAACCAGTGCGACCTTTCACCTTTCACCCACTCCCCACGAAGATCAGCCGACTGCACATGTGCGCGCACAATGCATTCTGGTTGTTGTAGTTCCCACCCTTCAGCTTCTGCTTGGGCTGACTCATAGACATAAAGAACAGAATTACCTGGAAAAACTCAGCAGGTCTGGCAGCATCGGCGGAGAAGAAAAGAGTTGACGTTTCGAGTCCTCATGACCCTTCGACATCAAACCTCTTCACCCCCAGACATCCCTTCCCCACAAGCTGTCGAAGGGTCATGAGGACTCGAAACGTCAACTCTTTTCTTCTCCGCCGATGCTGCCAGACCTGCTGAGTTTTTCCAGGTAATTCTGTTTTTGTTTTGGATTTCCAGCATCCGCAGTTTTTTTGTTTTTATCATAGACATAAAGACTTGCACTTCCTTTACAAGCTCAGGGCCTGCCAAAGTGCTTTACGGCCAATCAAATACTTTTTAAAGCGTAGTCATTGTTGCAATGTAGGGAATACATCAACCAATTTGTGCACAGCAAGCTCCCAAGAACAGCAATAATGACCAGATGATCTGTTTTTTGTGCTGTTAATTTAAGATTAGATATTGTGCATGGCACAATGAATTATTCCCCTGCTCTTCTTGGAAATAATGGCCATGTGATCTGCAACACAACCCTCTTCCGGCTATTTGTGTATATATGTATATAAAGCAAAAACAAAATAAACCAGTTTAGTTGGGTTAGACTCGAAAAGTTAACTCTGTTTCTCTCTCTACAGATGCTGCCAGACAGCTGAGTTTTTCCAGCGCTTTCTGTTTCTAGTTCAGATCTCTAGTGACCACGGTATTTTGCTTTTATTTCGTTTCAGTTGACGTCCATATGGCACATAGTCTCTTTTTGTTCTGTAAAGATTTCACAGTCTGGCAATGAGGATGGGATTCTATGACATCTTTTGACTATCTCCACCTATCACTGAGCCTCTATCCATTTCTACTCCCCCCTTAAACCAGCTTATATTTCACCTCTTTTGTATTTTTACTTAGTTCTGATGAAGAGTCATTCAGACTTGAAACATTAATTGTGTTCCTCTCCGCATATGCTGCCAGACCTGCTGAGTTTTTCCAGGTTTTTTTTTATTATTTTGGGATTCTCATGTGCTGGACAATGGTGAGGAGAGGCCGTTGCATTTGCCTCATGCACCCTCAGTACCAATGAGTAAAATTATGCTTGGATAGAGTGCGAAGCCATGTCTTTGATTTTTGGAGTAAAATGATTTCATAAATACTTGTGTGGTCATGGTTTCATAATTGAAAATTATCATATTCCACTGACAGCTATTTTGAATCCAAAGTCTCCAGCTTATCTGCAGCCCAAACGCAGGGATGGGCTTTGATTTTGTCTGCTTATCAGTACAACATTAAGTACAGACATTCGGAAGATCATCACAATGCCAATGCCTTCTCTTGATGCCATCCCCATCTGAGGTAGAACTCAACAGGTGAGATGCATTTTTCTTTACACAGGTAGATGGGCTGCCAATCCTAGCAGATGACGTTGATAGATTAACTCATAGGGACACCACATTGGCAAAGGTGTATGGCAATATCATATTAGGATGGCCAACACAAATAATGGATTTAGAAATCAGGTCATTTTTATGTGTAAGAATGAGTTATCAGTTAGTAAAGATTGTACTATGTGGGGAGGCAGAGTTGTGAGTCCTGAAAGGCACAGGTCACAGTTGCTATGTGATCTTCATGATCAACACTAAGAGATAATCTTGACAGAGTTTAGCGAGAAGCTATCTTTGGTGGCCAGGTTTAGATAAGGACGTGGAGGATACAGTGTAGAGTATGTCATGCAGTAGAAAAGAAGCCACCATTGATACCTTTGCAACCATGGAAATAGCCAGCTAGAGTATGGCAGAGGCTGCACATAGATTTTGCCAAATTTGAAGGGCAATATTCACTGTGATAGATAGCCATTCAAAGTAGGTTGAGGGGTTTCTGATGAATTGAACAAGAACTGGCAAACTGACAAAGATATGTTGCATAGTTTGTTTGCTGCTTATGGGTTCCTGGAGAAAATTGTGCCTGACAACAGACCTCAGTTTTGTTCAATAGAGTTTTCAAATTTCATGAGAATGAATGGAGTAAAACACACCAGAGTTCCAACGTATCATTCTGCTTCAAATGGAGCAGCAGAGAACACAGTACAAATTGTGAAGGATGCTCTTGTGAAGCATTGGCTAGGTACAAATTGAAAAAAAAAATGTCAGTTATCATTGAATCACAAATTGGCCATTTTCTTTTGTTTATTTATCATAACACACCTCACACAGCTAACTGCAGAATGCCAGCTGAATTGTTTCATAGAAGCCTAGGACAAGGTTTTCATTGCTGAAGTCATATTTAGCACAGCCAGTAGATGGGAAACAGTCCAGACAGACAGAGAATCATGATTGGGGTAGAGTAAGAGAAAGATGTCTGAAGTTGAACCAAAAACTAAAGTGAAAGAACATCTTCATTGGTTGTTGAAGCAGCTACCAGGAAGATTCATGAAAATATGTTGGCCTCGTACATATTTGGTCAATATGTTTGGTAGTGGAAAGGTTAGGTTTGTACATATAGATCGTGTTTTACCTTCAGAGGTTCATGAGGAAGAAGGGAGTTGGGAAAAATTAAATGAGTGTGATGAAATGGATAATTGGGTTACGAGTAGAGCACCAATAATTACACCAACACATGTGCCTGAAACTAGTTCAGATCTGAGTCAGAGTCAGAGAGACATGTCCAATGAAGTGAAAGATTCAATTGAAAGTCAAGGGCAAAATCAATCTTTGCTGGAGAAAATGTCTCCTCTGTCTCTGGCCAAAATGCGTCAAGGTCCTTCCCCAAGTTCTGGAAGTTTAGGTCAAGAAAAGAGGTATCCTGTCAGGAATAGGAAACCAATTGTTAAGTTGGATTTGTTGAAAAATAATAAAAGTACATATGTTGTATACAATTTGATCATTGTGTGACTTTTTCGTTACGGAGGGAAGAGTTTAATAGCCCTCTCTTGTGACCATTTGTGTCTGTATGTATGTATGGATATAAACCAAAATAAACAGTTGGATACTTGATTTCCATGTGGCACAAAGTCTCTTTTTGTCCTGCAAATATATCATAGGGTCTTTTATATCCACCCAAGGGCAGATGGGGCCTCAGTTTTATATCTATCTTTGGCAGATAGATATCTGCTATCTGCAAGATAGCACCTCCAATAGTGTAGCACTCCTTAGTACTGTACTAGAATATCAGTCCACATTTTTGTGCTGAAGTCCTGGAGTGGGACTTGAACCTCCAGCCTTGCAAGTCAGGGGAGAAAGTGCCATCAACTGAACCACAACTCACTCTACACACTGCACAGAAGGAGATTATTTAACCCATCATGATCTTATGCTCCTTGGTAGAGCTATCTTTTTTTTTATTCGTTCATGGAATGTGGGCATCACTGGCAAGGCCAACATTTATGACCAGTCTTTAGTTGCCCTCGTGAAAGTAGTAGTGAGCTGCCTTCCTGAAGCATTGCAGTTGGTGTGATATTGGATAGGGAGTTCCAGCAATGTTGCTGTATTTCCAAGTTAAGGTGGCGTGTCGCTTCAAGGAAAACGTGCAGGTAGTGGTGTTCCCATGAACTGAGTGACTTGCAAGGGCATTTCAGAGGGTAGTTAAGAGCCAATGAAAATTGGAACCACACACAGATCAGACCAAGTAAAGACAACAGATTTCCTTCCGTAAAAGGCATTAGTGAGCCAGATGGATTTTACAGTCTAGAAATTTCACGGTCATCATTATAAATACTAGCTTTTTATTCCAGATTCATTTACTTAACTGAATTTAAACTCCCAAGCGGCCATGGTTGGTTTTGAGCTCATCGCAAAATCACTGGTCCAGTACCATAACTACTATGAAAAAACACACCTCTTACTCCCTAAGGTACCATGCTCTGAGGGCATTGGTAACCATGGACTTCCACTGGATTAGCCCATGATGATGCTTGACAAAGTAGTGCAGTGGTTTGTCCTTGCCTTCTGCAGTATGGCTGACCAGGAAACTCTTCCACCCTTACCACCTGCCATCAGGCATATTGAAAGGATTTACAGGCTGATAATCAATCTGTTTGGCCACGTTATGAATGTACCTTCTGTTGCCATCAAGTCCTGAAGTGGGACTTGAACCCAGAGCTAGGGACACTACTACTGCACCACAAGACATCAGCCTGCATACCAGTGAAATTAATCCCACCCCCCTGCTATTTCCCTTTAGCCCTTTGTTCTTTTCCCTTTCAAACATTTACCCAATTCCCTTTGAAAGTTATTACTGGGTCTCCTTCCACTGCCCTCTCAAGTTGTGCTTTTCAATTACAATAACTTGCTGTGAAAAGAATCGTTTCCTCAAGTTGCCTCTGGTTCTTTTGCCAATCACTTCAAATCTATATACTCTGGTTACTGACACTTCTGCCACTAAACATAGTTTCTCCTTATTTATTCTGTCAAAACCATTCAAAGTTCAGTGTGTTCCAACAACTGTAAGTGCAGAACGTGGAATTACAAAAAAATTACGGCACAAAAACAGGCTTAGTGGCTGGAGCTGGAGATTCCAGCAGCGATTCTTGCACTGGCAATGTGGAACCACTATTTTTTTCTCATTTATTTTAAAGTACCACAAGTTTTCTAGAAGGCAGTGTTGTGGTGCAATGGGTAATCCCCCTGCCTCTGAGACAGAAGCTCTGGGTATAAGTCCCACTCCAGGACTTGATGACCAAGGAAGGTGCGTTTATAACACAACCAAGCAGGTTGATTGTCCACTTGTAAATCCTTCCAACACACACCAATGGCAGGTGGTAAGAGTTGGAGAGATCCCTGATCAGCCATGTGATGGAAAGAAATTGGAGCCTCTACCATCACTATCCATAGTTCCAGGACTACAACATGCATGTAAAAGTTTGTCTTACCACAGCAACTCAGAGTCATTGGCTGGCTAGTTGACTCAGTTGGCTGGATGGCCAGCGTGGATCAGATTGATGCTAACAGCATGGGATTTGGTCCCCATTCTGGCTGGGATGAATTTGGGACCTGTCCCCTTGCCCTACCCATGGTGGAAGTCGCGATGCTGTGGGTCAGACCTGTCTTTGGGCAGACAACTCAAGAAAAATGAGGTTTTCTGGGCTAAATTGATGTCCTTTAATTCTGTTTTGCAGTACATATGTTTAAAAGTTGTGGTTCAGTTGGTAACATTCACCTCTGAATTACAAGGTTTTGGGTTCAAGTCTCACAGGACTTGAATTCAAAAATCAAGGTTATTATTCCAGTGCAGTATGAAGTGTTACATTGTCGAAACTGCCATGTTTCAGATGAGATGTGAAACCGAGGACCCATCTTCCTCCTTGGGTGGATGTTAAAGATTCCATGGCACTATTTTGAAGAAGAGCAGGAGAGTTATCCCCAGTGTCCTGCCGAATATTTATCCCTCAATCAACACTGAAGCAGAAGATTATCTGTTCATTATCACGTTGCTGTTTGTAGGAGCTTGCTGTGTGCAAATTGGCTGCTGCATTTCTTACATAGGAACAGTGACTATACTTTCAAAGTTCTTTATTGGCTGTAAAGAGTTTTGAGATGTCCAGCAATTAAATATATATGTAAGTCTTTTTTTCTCAGGTTTTTCTATAGATGCAAACTGTGATATTGAGTTTTACTGTGTTTTTGGCTAACTTAAACTACAATTTACCTCTTTAATTTGCTGTGTATTCTCAAGTAATAAATGCAAAAAATGATATTTTGACACAACATGCCATGATAGCCCAAAAAAAGGATTTGCATTTGTATAACACCATTTGCAACCTCAAGAAAGCCCAAAGCATTTTATAACCAATGAAATAGTGTTTTGGAAAACTAATCTGTTGTAATGTAGGAAATGCAGCAGCCAATTTGTGCTCAGTAAGCCCCCACAAAGAATAATGAAATAAGTGACCGGATCATCTGCTTTAGATGGCAGTTAGGGATAAATGTTGGCCAGGACAAAACCAATGCCCTTCTACAAATAGTGTAGCAGGACCCTTAACTTCCATCTGAGAGGGTAGATGGTTTAATACCATCATCCAACAGTGCAGCAGTCAATGTGGCACTAGAGTGTCAGTCTAGATTGCTTTCTAAGAAGTCTTGTAGTGAAGCAGGCAGTGTCCCTACCTCTGAGCCAGAAGCTCCAGGTTTGAGTCTGACTCCAGGATTTGATAGCCATGGAAGGTGCATTCACAACATGGCCAAACAGGTTGATTACCAACATGTAAACTCTTCCAATACGCCAATGGCAGGCAGTAAGAGTGGGAGAGTTTTCCTGGTCAGCCATAACTGTGTGGTAGCTGCAACACAACAGCTTCCCCATGTTTAAAGACTCCACGTGCAAGGTCTTGTCACGGGCTCCATGGCAAGTGTCCTCCTTGTTTTGATGGACTGATAGTGTGAGAATGGTTACTGTCCCATCTCTCCGCAATAGGGTTGAAATCCACAACCTTTTGACTTAAGAGACCAAAGTGCCACCCATTGTGCCATGGATGACATGTCAGATCCCTCCCCTCCACCATCCACTCCTGCCAGAGTCAAAACTGCATAAAATAAATAGGAAGAAGATATAAATCAATTACCAGACAAAATATCAGAAAATATATCTCAATGTAAACCCTAATATGCTTTGAAATTGCAACAATACAGAATTAAAATTTTCACTTTTTATGAATGAAGAACCTGGGTGTTTTTCACCTACATTAATTTGTTTTAAAAAGCTGAAGTAAATATTATAAAACAGACGTGCAGAGCCTGGTGCTAATTGAAAACTGGTTGCATAAATCTCCTAGTCACAACTCCCTTCTAGGCCTTTAGGGGTCAGGCTTTCTCTACTTATGGAAAAAACAGTTTTTGCTTTTTATTTTCTGAGGACGATTTCTACAAGGCACCAAAGGTGTATTTATAATATAAAAATAAACACAGCTGAACTTGACATTAAACAAGAACACTGAAGGTGACTGGCACACCATGGCTGCAGTGTGTCCCATCTACAAGATACACTGCAACAATTTGCCAAGGCTTCCTCAGCATCATCTTCCAAAACTGCAATCTCCTGCACCTGGAAGGACAAGGGGAGCAGGTAAGTGGGAACACCACCACCTCCAAGTTCACCACCAAATCACACATCATTCTGACTTGGAACTGTTTCGCTGTCCCTTCACTGTCACTGGGTCAAAATCCTGGAACTCCCACGGCACTGTGGGTGTACCCACACCCCACACTGCAGCAGTTCAAGAAGGCGGCTCTCACCACCACCACCTTCTTAAGGGCAATTAGGGATGGGTAATAAATGCTGGCCTTGCTAGTGAAATTCGCATCCTGTGAATGAACAAAAGAAAATTCAGAATTTTTTAACACAGGTGATTCATGTGAAATGCACTCTTCAGCCGGTAGTGCTGGCAATGCCACGTGATAGTACACGAGGAACACTGATACTTCAGACATTGCTGATGATAAATAGGAACAACGTAAAGCATGTATTTTGTGGGATCCAGTTACAGTGCTGCGATTGCTGGGATACTGGACCAGGTGATGAAATCAAATCCAAACTTGGCAGATTGCAAAATTGGATTCAATATGCTAGCTGCATCTCATAGTAGCAACCTTGCTTCTGATCCAGAAGATCATGGGTTAAAGCCCCACTTGGAGATAATGTCTCCCAAATCTGCGATCTTTGCTACCTAAAAGGACAAGGGCAGCAGATGCATGGGAACACCACTCACCTTCAAGTTCCCCTCCAAGTCATACATCATCCTGACTTGGAGCTATATCGCTGTCCTTCACTGTTGCTGAGTCATAACTCCCTCAAACTCCCTCCCTAAAAGCACTGTGGGTGTACCTATGCCACATGGGCTGCATTGGTTCAAGGAGACAATACATATCAGGCCTTCCCCCACCACCCACATCCCATGAATGAATGAAAAATAGTATAATCCAATCTGACACTTTGGTTTAGTATCAAGGGAATCCTGCACTGCCAGAGGTGCTGTCATATGGATGTGACGTTAAACCACGGCCACATATGCCCCCTCAGATGGTTTAAAAAAATCCCTCAGCACTCATTCAAAGGAGAGCAAGAGAGACGTCCATGGTGTCCTGGTCAATATTTATCCCTTTTTCAGCATCATTAAAAACAAATTATCTGGTCATTATCTCATCATTGTTTGTGCGAGCTTACTTTGTGCAAATTAACTGCTGCATTTCCTGAATTAAACAGTGACTACACTTCAAAGGTAGCTCATTGGCTGTAAAACATTGTGGGATGTTTCATGGTTTTGAAAGGTGCTATAGAACTGCAAGTCTTTCTTTCTCGTTCCTTTACCTGATCATTTCTGGGCTGAAATCAAGAAAATTTTCCTATGCAAACTGCCGGACCATGATAGGATCCCAACTGTTTCATTAATGTTCTTCAAGGAATAAACCTCCTTGGGTCTAAGGATGCCCCTGAGTCTGGGCAGCACATGACTCCAATCCCACACTATGTGCTTGATTCAAGTAGATGAGGACTACGTAGAAGGCATGTTGGAGTGTTGCAGTTACAGTAGTTTTATGGTGATGAAGTGGTTGACCAAACCACTTAATTGTACAGCCACTTAAAGAAAAGACCCACTGCCCCATCTCTTTCTTAGGGCATGTAGGGATGGGCAATGAATGCCGATCTCGTCAACATTGTCCACATCTCAAGAAGAAATGTTTAAAAAGGTGAAATAGGGCAATTTTTTAATTAAGTCGATGGACACAGCTCAATAATGTTAACTATTATAACACAGGGTCTGCCCATTCAATAAATATATGACTGGAGATGTACTTCACATCAATTGTGTACCTCAATACAATTGTGTGTGATGTTCCATGTGCCTGCATGCCATTATAGTGTAAAGGAACTTGGCAGAACAAGGGTTAACATTGGACTGAGGAATAACACCCCCCCATGGTATGACGTATACAGTCACATGGTAGTAAACTGAGAGAACAGTCTAGAGGGAGCATTCTGGAAGCAGCCTGCATGGAGAAACAGCACCATGCATGACAGTAACATGGGATCTGTAAATAATTAAAGATTAATAATAAACAGTTCATATTTAAGTATACAAGTCTCAAGATCTCAATGAGACATCTAAAGAACCCATATTACAACAGATATACTGCAGGTGAAGGTGATATGTAATACCATAGAACATGTGAGTCTAGAGTCATATGTAGGCCAGACCAGGTAAGGATGGCAGATTTTCTTCCCTAAAGGAACCAGATGGGTTTTGTGACAATCCAGTAATTTCATGGTCACCATTACTGATACTAGCATTTTACTTCCGGTTTTATTTAATTAGTTGAACTTAAATGTCCCAGCTGCCATGGTGGGATTCAAACTCATGTCTCTGGATCATTGGTCCAGGCTGTAAGATTACAAGTGCAGTAATATAACCAATGTGCTACATATCCCCTACAGCAGCTATGATGCCACTCTGTTGCAACCAAAAACATTTAACAGTAAAAGACATAAGGGGGTCTGACTGATTTGCCATCTTTTTCCTCAGTTGTCACTCTACTTCTCTCCATCAAAATAATATCAATTATCTGATCAAAGGCATTTTGCCCTTCAGAGCAACAAAGATTTTGACGCTGAATTCCTCAACCAACTTAAGCTTTCAGTGACATGCTTTTTAGGGCCAAGCTTGAAGAGCAGGAAGAAGGAACTTGCATTTCTATAGCACCTTTCACATCATTACGAAATCCCAAAGTGTGGTCACTGTTGTACTTGAGGCAAAAATAGCAGACAATTTGCACACAGCAAGACCCAGAAACAGCAAAAGATGATTGACCAATTAATCCATGGAGCTTTCTTAATGGTTAATTCATCTGGTTCATGGATAAATGTTGGCTGGAATGGCAGAACTCCCCTCTTCCCTTCAAAATGGTGCAATGAGATTGAAGAGTCTGCCATCCAAAGGCCAAGAAGAAGGAGGAGGTGGTTTGTGCAGGAACAAGACAAAGGTCCAGCCTGATCCCAGTTTCCAGCTCTAAGTCCATACTCCTGTAGTTTACAACAATTCAAGTGCATATCCGAGTGCTTTATAAATGAAATGAGAGGTTTCTACATCCATCATTCTTTTAGGCAGTGAGTTTCAGTTCCCCACTGTTATACTCAAGAAAGCCGGTTGGTGAAGAATATAACTGGAGCCAATCTTTACACACTTTCTTTTGTAGCATTTATTTCAGAGGTACAAAATGCAATCATACATCTCCTCACCCAACAAGCAGTTTCAGTCTGCTCCTTTTTATATCTCTTAGGTGCACCTAGCACCAAGTAAATGTCCCATTTGAAAGTATTAGAATATTTTAATTTTTTATTAAATATTTTATTAAAATAATATTCCTGGTGTTAATAACATACTCTAATCCCCTCAAGCGTGTCCCTTTTTCTACTCTTTTGAGTAAAACCAAAAGAAACAGTTAACAAATCAACAGAGATCAGATTAGCAAATTAACAAATGGACAAATTAAAAGGGGTAGGTCCCTTAAAGGGACACAGCAACAAAATCAAAAAGAGAGCTTACAAAACTTTAAATCAAATGTGGTTCTGGGGGTCAACGATGCACCCCAACCCCTGCTGTACCCACCGATTACGGTTGGGCTCCAGTGTGCTGGTGGACACCACGTGCTTCCTCTCCGAACATATTCCTGTTTATAGGAGCACATGTGAATCCCGATTTATTGCCCAACGCCTGCAACCAATTAAACACAATTAATATCCAATTAACACCCATCATCTTCAAAGAAATAATTTCTCCACAATTCCCTTTTAATCCTTCTACAAGTTATTTTTAATCTAGGCCCTTTGATTACTGATATCCACTGGTTCCCCCTTATCTACCCTACTAATTACTTAGTTACTTCCTCAAAAAACTCTAATAAATTTGTCAAACAGGATTTCCCTTCAGTCAAATCATGTTGCTTGTCTAATCGTATCACGCTTTTCTAATACTCAAGAAGCTTGACACTGTCAAGGACAAAGCAATCTTGATTGGCACCACATCTGCAAACATTCACTCCCTCGACCATCAACGAACAGCAGCAGCAATGTGTACCATCTACAAGATGCACTGCAGGAACTCACAAATGGTAGCACTTAGATGGCACCTTCCAAATCCACAACCACTACCATCTAGAGGACAAGGACAGCAGACACATGGGAATACCACCACCTGGAAGTTCCCCTCCAAGTCACTCACCATCCTCACTTGGAAATATATCACCATTCCTTCACTGTCGCTGGGTCAAAATCCCGGAACTCCCTTCCTAACAGCACTGTGGGTGCTCCTACACATGGACTGCAGTGGTTCAAGAAGGCGGCTCACCACCACCTTCTCATGGGGAATTAGGGATGAGCAATAAATGCTGGCCCAGCCAGCGATGCCCATATCCTGTGAATGAATTTTAAAAAAACATGATTTGCCTGTTTGGCAAATTTATTAGAGTTTTTTGGGCAAGTAACTAGTAGGCTAGTATACCTAGATTTTCAAAATGCATTGATAAGGTGCTGCACAGAAGGTTAATAGGCAAGTTAAGGGCTTATGGAGTTGGGGTAATATATTAGCATAGATAGAGAATTGGTTAATGGATGGAAAACAAAGGGCTTCTTCAAGTTGGCAGGCAGTGAACAATGGAGTGCTGCAAAGGTTAGTGCTGAGGCCTCAGCTATTTACAATCTATAATAATAATTTTAACAAAGACACAGAGAGTGATAAGACACAGAGAGTTTGCTGATGATACCAAGCTCGGTGGAAAGGTAAACTGTGGGGAGGACACAGAGAGACTGCAAAGCCGTATAGACTGGTTAAGTGAGTGGGCAACAAGATGAAAGATGGAGTATAATATAGGGAAATGTGAAGTTATTTGCTTTGGCCGTAAGAATAAAAAAGCAGAATATTTTTTCAAAGGGGAGAAACTCGTAAATGTTGATGTTCAAACAGACTTGAGTGTGCTTGTACTAGGATTGCAAAAAGTTAGCTTGCGGTTGCAGCAAGCAATTAGAAAGGCAAATGGCATGCTGGCCTTTATTGCAAGGAAATTGGAGTACAAGAGTAAAGAAGTCTTGCTACACTTGTACAGGGTTTTGGTGAGACAGCATCTGGAGTACTGTGTGCAGTTTTGGTCTCCACATTTAAGAAAGGGTTTACTTACATTGGAGGTGGTACAGCAAATGTTCTTTAGGTTAGTCCCTTGGATGAGGGGGTTGTCCCTATGATAAGAGATTATATTCTCTGGAGTTTAGAAGAATGAGAGGGATCTCATTGAAATTAACAGGATTTTGAAGGAGCTTGATGAGTGGACACTGAGAGATTGTTTCTGCTGGTTGGGAAATCTAAAACACGGGGGCACAGTCTCAGGGTAAGGGGCTCATATTTAGGACTGAGATGAGGAGAAATTTCTTCACTCAAAGAGTTGTGAATCTTTGGAATTCTCTACCTCAGAGAGTTGTGGGTGCTCCATTGTTGAATACATTTAAGGCTTGCATGGACAGGTTTTTGGTCTCTCAGGAAATGAAGGGATATGGGGAACAGGCAGGAAAATGGAATTGAAGCCCAAGGTCTGCCATGGTCGTACTGAATGGCAGAGCGGCCTCAATGGGCTATGTGGTCTGCTCCTGCTCCTATTTCTTCTTGGGCTCCTGTATTGACCTCTTATCTAAAGAACATAGGAACTTTCTATCCACTATAACTTCCTTCATTCTCTCTTGTGCAGACAGGCAAAGCACATGAGTATGTCTGTTTCCATGGCTGGTTTTTCCTGGAAAAGGTCACCAGAAACTATAACTTGAGCAACGTCAATCTGCATAAATGAGGCTAACCAAGAAACTATTCTGCACTTACCACCTGCCACAGGCATTTTAGAAGGATTTACTGGTCGACAATCAACCTGTTTGGCCAGCTTATGAATGCACCTTCCATGACCATCAAGTCCTGGAGTGGGACTTGAATTCAGAGGCAGTGTTAAAGCATAGCCGATGGTAAATGCTGAGTTGTTCAAATCCCAGAGGGAAACTTAAGATAGCTGCCACAACTTGCAATTTGTATGTTTTGAGGTGTGGGCTTTGAATTCAGTAGTAATAAGACCACCGAGCCTTTTTTTTATTACAAAACTATGTTAAACATTTATTAATAAGAGGAATGATTTTAATCACATACATATGTCTACAAATTACTACTATAACAACTTCTAAATCTGCTAATTAATCTGACTCCCAGTTACACCGCCGTTAAGGCAACAGTAAAACACATAGGTTTTATAAGACCCAGGCAAAGAAACATAATATCCTGAACAATCCAATTCAAAGTGAGTTTTCTTAACTTCAGTACTTTGTAGACAGCAGCTTGAGGCGTAGATGCTGAAGGCTTTTCACATTTGTTAGATCTTAGAATTCCTGCCTTTATACACAGCCTTCTCTCTTTTATACAAATGAGTGCAAATTCCCATTGTTTCACTATGTCTTTGGACTTTACCTCCCTGATCATAAAAACTTATCATAGGACCAATTTCACCAATAATCTTTGGGAAAAATAAACACACTGTTTCTGAACTTCACCTGGCTAGGTGACACATTTCACCCCTCCTTTGAAAACAATCTAGCCTGGTTTATTTAAAAATGCAAATGGCCTTTTACACCTTACATTCTAAATTTCCCCCATGTTTACCTACTTAACATTTCAAACTGAGCTTCTGTTACATCAAAGCCTCCAGACCAGCTGCCTTTAGTCCAATTAAGTCACACACATGCACACACATGTATATAGACACAGATATCACTATTTTCCAATAAATCCCAATAGAATTATTATATCTTCCTGACAGGCAGGTATGCTACCCACTGCACCACAAGTCCTCCCTACTATCCACTCTAACTAGGCCCCTCAAAATTTTATTAACTTAATTTCAATCTCCCCTCAGCCTCCTCTGCTCCAAAGAAAACAACTCCATTTTGCCCAATCTTTCCTCAATTAAAATTTTCACACCTTGACAGCATCCTTGTTAACTTTCACTGCACCTTCTCTAGTGTGATCACATACTTTGGTAGAAGGGGTTGGAGATATTAATTAAGGCAAGAAGAAATATAAAGTTCTAGTTGCAACCACACAGCTATGTCATGGTGATTTTGACAAGGGCGGTTTCAATGTTGTTGGTAGAAAGGAAACCAATTTGGTAGGGCTGATTGAAGGGGAGTTGGGGTGCTAGAGTGGCATGAAAGATTGGAGATGGGCTAGTAGCTTGAGAGATAATATCAAGCAAAAAGAGGTGTGACTGTGGTGGTGGAGAATGATCCCTCCATGTGCAACTGAATTGCTCTGGCACCAAGTCACTAAGAGAGACCACTGCCCTCTTCATATTACTGAACTGCTTCAGCAACATGGTGGCATTTATCAATGAGGCTCTGTACCACAATGCAGGAGACAGGACTCAGTAAGCTTGTAGCATTATGACAGTAAATCAAGTGCTAGAAATTGTGTCAGCCTCACCTCCCCGCATCCCTCCCCTACTCCCACCAGTGAGAGTGGGAGCAAAATCAACTACAGTTCTCTGAGGTGAGATGTGGAGTTTTTTTTAATGCAGTGAGTTATGATCTAGAATGCCTGAAAGGGTGGTGGAAGCAGATTTGATAGTAACTTGCAAAAGGGAATCGGGGGAGGCTGTGGTATAATGGTATTGTCACTGGACTAGTATTCTAGCAGATGCAGGGTACTGCTCTGGGAACCTGGGTTTGAATCCCACCATGGTAAAAATCTGGAATTAAGAGTCAGATGATGGTGACCATGAAACCAAGTCGATTGTCATAAAAACCCATCTGGTTCACTAATGTCCTTCAGGGAAGGAAATCTGCCATCCTTAACCTGGTCTGGCCTACATGTGACTCCATAGCCACAGCAGTGGGTTCAAGAAGGCAGCTCACCACCACCTTCACAAGGGCAATTAGGGGTGGGCAATAAATGCTGGCCCAGCCAGCGATACCCACAGCCCATGAACAAATTTTAAAAAAACTTGAAAAGGGTGAAACATGTGGGGCTATGGGAGACAGGGCAATGGGGATTGGGACTAATTGGAGAGCTCTTTCGAAGAGCTATCAAGCACCAAGGGCCGAGTGACCTTCTTAAGTTTTCCATCATTCTATGGTTTTTCGATCTGGTACTGTGATAATTATTGGAATCCCACAAACAGAGGCTTCAGAGGGAAATATTTTTGAAGAGAGAAAAGGCAAAAGTATGGATATGTTTGATTTTTTTTGGTGAATCAGGTAATGTTTCACATGTTTATTGTTCATAAAAGAATATTTTATTGTGATTCTCTCAGGTTACTGACAAAACAACATGATGATTTTATCAGATATCTTCCTCTTTACCAGTTGGTGGCTGTTTGTTACCCGTTGATGCTGCCATGAAGGGAGAGTTAACACACCAGAGGAGTGAGATTCCATGGAGACAAATGGGGTCAAATTTCTGCCAAAGTTACCTGACCTTCTGCTGTAACTTTGGCGGAAGACTGGCCAACACTGCAGCAAGTCTGTTTACACCAATTCCCCAGACTTGAATTGTCCCATTATCCACAGTGTTTCAGAGGAGAGAATACTGGCTTTCCACTAGCACTCTTTGTGTGAAAAGGTGCTTCCTGATCTCACCTGTAAGTGGCCTTGCTCTAACTTTAAGATTATGTCCCCTCATTCTCAATTTCCTCACTAGCCATTGAGTCATCGCAGCATTGAAAGAGGCTATTTAGCCCACCAATTCCATGTTGGCTCTCTGTAAAACAATCCAGTCCATCACATTCCCCTGCTCCATCCCTGTAGCCTTGCAAGTTTATTTCCTTCAAGTGCCTATCCAATTCCCTTTTAAAATCATTCATCATCTTCACTTCCACCACCCTTGTGGATCCCACATGCTTTACTAACTACTCTCTCAATATGTCCCGCCACCATCAAAGATCTGTGCACACTAATCCCCAAGCCCCTCTGTTCCTGTACACTCTTTAGAATTTTGCTATTAAGTCTATATTGCCTCTCTCTAGCCCTTCTGCAAAGTACATCACCCCACACTTCTCTGTATTAAATTCTATCTGATACTTGTCTGCCCTTTCTGCTAGCCTATCTATATTCTGTTGCAGTCAGTTGGTATCATCCGCACTGTTAGTCATATCTCTTAGCTTGGTATCATGGGCAGATTTTGAAACCTTGATCTGTATTCCAATATCCAAGTCACATCTATATTGGTGAGATTGTGGCCTACTGTTAATATCACTGGACTAGTGATCTAGAAGCCCAGGCTAATGTTCTGGGGACATGGGTTCAAATCCCACTGCAACTGGTGGAATTTGAATTCAATTAATAATCCTGGAATATAAACTAACCTCAGCAATGGTGACTATGAAACTATCATTGATTCTTGTAAAGACCCTTCTGGCTCACTAATGCCCTTTAGGGAAGGAAATCTGCCATCCTTACCAGTCTGGCCTATTTGTGACTCTAGACCCACAGCAGTGTGGTTGACTCTTAGCAGCTCTCTGAAATGGCTGAGCAAGCCAATCAGTTAGGGATGGGCAACAAACACTGGCCTTGCCCACATCCCATGAAAGAAAAAATATAGCGAGAGAGGAAATATTGTCTCCTCTATCCAGTCTTTCTATTATTTTAAACATTCTTTATCAGGTCACCCCTCAATCGTCTATGCTCAACGGAACACAAGCCAAACTTAAGCAACCGCCCCTCATAATTTCACTCCTGGTACATGTTGCAATAAATTAATAATGTTACAAAATACGGAGACTCGTGAATTTATATGTTTCCCGTCATGATGGCAAATGGCGAAGGTAGTTTTGAAAATATTTAGCCATAACTGAAAGTAACACTGAAAGGGTTGGATAATAAAGTCTGGCCTCTGTTGCTTATCTGACTCTGCTGAGCTCCCTCCCTCCCTCCCTCTCTGTCAGAGGTGCATTCAATTATTCATTGATGGGCAATGATCCTGTTGCTGTTACCTAGACGCCAGAGAAAGGTGTTAGGGATCTGCTCGAACTTCACCACAATTAATCATTGTACAGAAAATATACATATATTCATTTTTTTAATCACAGAATCTGTCGATGACTTAAACACGGAGAGGCTACAGGCGGTGGGCTGGTTTGATTATTCCTCTCTCCTTCTTGCCTCCTGGTATGTTTCCTGGAAAAATCCTCAATTCCCGGCGTTTTTCACAGCAATGAAATTTGCTGAACATTTGTCGGCGCACGTCACGCCGGAATGGAGGAAGCAGTACATCGAATACGAGGTGGGGGTCTTTCGGTGATTTAAGACTCGTGTAGTTTCATTGTATCTAAGCTAGATGGTAAACAGATTGGAGAGCCGACCCCCATAGATTCCCTTCTGTCAAATGAAAGTCGATCTTGCGAGAGACGAAATTGCAGCGAAAGGAAACTCACTTTTAGAAACCGACTGGATGTCCAGCACCTTCTGATGTTGGGTACCAACATGTGGAGGGCTAGTGGTCTGAAAATCTTACTATGTCTGTGTCCCACCTTACCGGGAGTGTTGTTCTTGTGTCAATCGTGACTTTATTTGTTTAAAGTTTAAGAGCTTCTCGCACTTTCGTTGTCAATGCTTAGCCAATATTGGTCACATGTAACTTTTGAAACAATTGTGTGTGGGGTGCTCAATCAATTGTACAGAGCTTATAGCTGAGACTGAGAATCATTCGAGTTTAGTGTTGAGAAGGACGGAGGGTGCATGGAGGTGCTTGGCTGAGATGTTCTAAAAGTCAGAACGTTGGTTGAATATCTCATCACAGTCTAAACTAATGCTTGAGCACCGTGAGGTGCATTGTATGAGATGCTGTGCTTCAAAGCTGGCAAAGCTGGTCTCTTCTGACACAGTTTTTTGGCATTAAACAAAACAGGTCAGGGTGCCCTGACCAACATTCGCCACCATCCCCCTCCCCACCTCCTCCTCAACCGACACCCTCCAAATACTGATGAGCTCAGCATTAATCTCATTGTTGTTTGTGGGATCTTGCGGTGTGCAAAATGGCTGCTGTCTTTGCTGGCTTAATAGCGGCTGTTTGGAGGCGGGGGAAGGGAAACAAATGGGTGGATGGGTGCCAGGCAAACCAAAGGTGCTCTATGCCCATCCACTGACATCACACCTTGAGGCAGAGGTTCACATGCCTCCATTTAGCAGAGGGCAAGTGTATGTGGAGTTGCCAGTTATTCAAGGAAACTGGGACAACAGAGCAGATGGCACAATTGAGATCTTTGAAGGCCTGACTTACCATGGTGATAGATCCTTCCTCAGGAGCATCCCAATCACCTGCATGTCATGGTTTCAGCAGTTCAGGCCCTGCTGTCCACACAGTCCCCGCTTAACCCAAACAGCTGGCTGTATTGGGGAAATGGCACCAAGTATTTGCCACAGCCATCAATCAAAAAGGAGCACTTGAACTGTGATAGTAGAGCTACCTATTTTCAGGCAGTTCAAGCAGCTGCACAGGGGTCACCCTCCACTGCCGGGTCTCAATGTTCTTCAAGCTGCGGCACTGTTTTAATGTCCGTCCCTGATTTTATTCATTTCCCCATTGGCAGCATTACCTAAACTCTCCCGTAAGCTCTTTGCCTCTCTACCCCCTCCCCTCTTTTAGAAATACTCTTTAAAACCTACTTCTTTGACCAAGCTTTTGGTTACCTGTCTTAATAGCTCCTTTTGTGGCTCCGTGTCAAATTTGGTTGATAGTGTGCTTTAGGACATTTTACCACATTAAACATGCTATATAAATACAAGTTTATCTTGCTTACTTGCATCACCCCTTGTAAAGCGTTAACTTCTGAAATACATTGTCAAACCTAGTGCCAGCAGTTCAGGAGCTTTGAAATTAATGAAGGCAGTTTGCAAGCAATAATCACCACAGTCTGTTGCTGTAACAGAATTTGATGATGCTACTGACAAAGAAACAGATAGAAATGTAATAAATTCTCATTTAGTTTTGTTATTTACATCCATAATGTTTCATTTTTATTACCTAGATTTGCATTGAATGTAGAGGACAGAAGCAGGCCATTCTGCCCAACTGGTCTCTGGCACTGTTAATGCTCCATACAAGCCTCGTTTCAGTGAACCCTATTGTCATAACTTTCTATTCCTTTCTCTCTTATGTACTTACATAAATTCTCCTTAAATGCATCTATGAAATTCACCTCAGCTACTCCATGTGGGAGCAAGCTCCACATTCTGTCCAATCTCCAGGTAAAGAAGTTTCTTCTGAAATCTCCTATGAGATTTATTATTGACTATCTTATATTTATGACCCCTAGTTTCCGATCCCCTACAAGTGGAAAGCTTTGCTCTATATCTAGCCTGTCAAACCCCTTCACAGCTTTAAATACGCCTATCAGGTCACTCCTCAGCCTTCCCTTTTCTAGAGAAGAAAAGAGGCCCAGCCTGTTCAGTTTTCTGGATGGTTAAAACGTCTCACTTCTGGAAAGATCCTTATAAATCCTTTTTTGCACCTTCTCTAATGCCCCTATGTTTTTTTTTATAATTATGGAGACCAGAACTGTGCACAGTACTCTGAATGTGGTCTCGCCAAGGTTCGATAGAAGTTTAAAATAAAAAAATGAAAAGGAAGGAAATACTCAGCAGGTCAGGCAGCCTGTGTGGAGAGCAAAACAGAGGCAGTCTTTCAGGTCGATGATGTTGCACTGAAGCTGCCAAATAGGTTTATTAAGTCAACACATCCACACATATTAGTTATGATTGCAATAGGATGAGGATGCAGCAGCAAATTAACCTCCTCTGGCTAGGGCTTTTCCCTCTTTGAAGATGTTATTGTGGGCTCCAATGGATGAACCATTCATTGTGTATATTAAGCAAGTCATATTGGCATGAACGCACCTGTAAATGCATGGAAGAAGGCAAGCCAGGGTGAGAAACAACCAAAGTAGTCCAATTGACCATAGCCACCAAGATGCCACCAACCATATCTAATGTCTCTGAGACGCCTTTTTGTAAGAGACCGTCTTCACTGGGTAAGTGGCACTGTGCCATCAGCTTTAAGGGCACCGACTACCAATGTGGGGGTGCAATTAACTGTAGTCAGGATTGCACCAGGCCTGACTTCACCTCCTTGCATGTACATTGAAATTATGGCTTGTGGGGAAAATTTGACCATGCTCCTCACAACCAATGTCGCTTCAGCAGCAGCATTCACCATACAATGGTACCAGTTCATCCGCACACACAGCTTTGAGTGACTTGTGTGCGTCACCTTTGTGACTGAAATTATGAACATCTTCCAGCTCCTTTCTCTTGTCATGTGGGAATGAATTGTAAAGCCTCTTTAAAAACGAAGTGCTTGAATAAGTGAAGAGTTCCCAACAACAATAAGAACTTGGATTTATATAGCCCCCTTAATGTAATAGACTTCCCAAGGCACTTCACAGAAGCAAAATCGGGCAAAATTTGGAATCACCCAATTTAAGGACATATTCAAAAGATTAATCAAAGAGGTAATTTTAAGGAGCATCTTAAAAGGGAAGACAGAGGAAGAGAGGTGGAAATGTTTAGAGGGGTATTCCAGTTTTAGGGTCTAGGCAGCTGAAGACATGGTCACAAATGATATGATGATGATGATCAGGCAGGTACAGGAGGCCAGAACTGGATGGGCATTGAGTTCCCAGAGAGTTGTGGGGATGAAGTTGGCTACAGAGATAAGGAGGCAAAGCCATGGAGGGATTTGTACACAGAATTGAGAACTTTAAATTTGAGGCATTTCTGGAATGGTCTGCACAGGACTGATGGATGAATGGAATCTAGTATAAGTTAGATACAGGCAATAGAGTTTTGGATGATTTGAAGTTTACATAGGGTGAAAAATGAGAGGTTGACCAGGAGATGTCCATTAAAAACATCCTTTTGGGCAATGCATGGGGCCTGTGGCCTATAAATAAAGCACCCCATTACAATTTGAATCTGTAATATTATCACCTTAATGTCAAATCTTATTCAGACTTGATTCCCTCCTGTTGTTGCAAACTCAATGATATCTAAACAAAAGTGAGGCCAATGTGTGAACTGAGTTAATGATGGTTGCAGGAAGAGATGTTCAGGCCCTCTGGTTCTCTTTCTCCCTTCAGGAAGTCCTACTGATTTCGCCCCTAATTGCCAGCAGAAACCTGCTATGAGTTGAATGATAGGATGTATCCCATTTGTCTTCCACGGAGCTCTGCAGCCCTGCAACACTCATATCAAAAGATCTTTAAAGTTAAAATAATAATCTCTATATTTCTGTACCCCTGTTAAAATAATTGGCGATCACTTCCTACTCAATTGTTACATGGATACATGGAATTACATAGAACAGCAGTCATTTGGCCTAGCTAGTCTATGCCACTGTTTATGCTTAATAAGAGCTTCCTCCCAGCTCTCTTCATCTAACCCTATCAATGCATCCTTCTATTCCTTTCTCTTTCATGCATTTATCTAGATTCCCCTTAAAGCTATACTATTCACCATAACCACTCCTTGTGATAGTGAGTTGCACATTCATACCACTCTGTGGGCAAAGAAATTTCTTCTGAATTCCCTGCTGTATTATTAGTGACTATATTGTATTCAAGGCCCATAGTTCTGGTCTCCCCTACAAGTGGAAACATCTTCTCTTCATCTAACCTATCAAACTCTTTCATCAATCTAAAGGCCACTCCTCTGCCCTCTCTTTTCAAGAGAATACAGTCCCGGTGTGTTATTTAGAGACATTTCAATGCCACATAAACACCAGTCCCTTTTACTGTAACAATTATTTCCAAATGTACACTTTCAACATTTTTATGAATCTTTAACAATTAAGTGGATTGTAGATACAGCCAGTCGCTTTAAATGGCTCCAGGTGGCAGGTTTGTGTGTAAAATGCAAGGGCATTGTCTCCATTCTGTTTATCATTGATTGTAATGACCATTTAAGAAAAGATTTATATTGGATTTTCTGCACATGTTATCTTCCATGACATTGTCTTCCATGGTGATAAAATGACAAGAGTTACTGTGTATGAATGCAGCTCCAAGGACAAATCCTGGGCTGGGCTCATAGTTTTTCAGGAGCTGGACCAACTTAGATGATGGAATCGCAGTTTGGGAGCTTCCACCAGATTGATTTAGATGATTTGGCTTTTCAGTCCATTTGATCTCATTGTTCTCCACTACCATCGAATACCATTCCTGACAGTGCTTTTAAATGTTCATCTGAACCAGCAGACAGGGCCTCAGTTTTATTATCTCATTCAAAGGACAGTTCCTGAGACACTAAAGGGGAATATCAGACAAGATTAGGTACTTAGATCTCGGCGTGTTCGAACCCTCAACCTTCTGGTTAAGCCTGGAAAGTATTACATATAAGGCCAATTTGATGCCAATGACAGACTGAAGCCCAAGGATGTTTGATCAATATCCTCTGACTGTGCTAAAATTCCTAGCAGGAGAATATTCATCAACTCAGAGATCAGAGAGTCTTACATCACATGAGGAGGCTGTTCAGCCCATTATGCTTGTGCCAGTTCTTTGAACATGCTATCCAATTAGTCGCACTGCCCATGCTTTTTCCACATAGCCCTACAAACTTTCCCTTCTCAAGTGTGGATCCAATTCCCCTTTTGAAAGTTACTGTTGAATTTGCCTCCACCACCCTTTCAATGCATTCCTGATTATAACAACTTGCTGCTTAAAACAATTCTTCCTCTCCTCACCTCTATCTAGTTCGTTTGCCAATTATCTTAACTGTGTGACCTCTGACCTCTGCTAGTGGAAACGATTTCTCCTTATTCACTCTTATCAACACCCTTTGTAATTTTGAACATCACTACTAAATTTAACCTTTTCTGCTCTAAGGAGGACAATTTCAGTATCTCCAATTAATTCAAGTCCCTCGGTTGGTAAATCTGCTTTCTCCCTCTCCAAGGTCTTGACCTCCTACCATATTTGACATTTCTGTTAGGATCAAGCCACCATATTTTCACTCCTTTCTCAGATTAAAATGGGTCGATTCTGGAACTCACTACCTAACGGCACTGTGGGTTACCAACCCCACTAGGACTGCAGCTCACCTCCATCATCTCAAGGGCAATTTGGAATGGGCAACAAATGATGGCCTTGCTGGCGGCGCCCAAATCCCTAAACAAAAACAAATTTTAGAAAATCCACTGTACTCTAGCTATAACATAGGACACAGCAGTATGGAACGACAAGAACCATCATGCATGTTACACTACTAATTCAGCATAGGGATGTTGAGATTTTTTGTTATTCTCTCACAGGATGTGAGCGTCTCTGGTTTGGCCAACATTTATTGCCTATCCCTAATTGCCCTTGAGAAGGTGGTGGGGAGCTGCTTTCTTGAACTGCTGCAGTCTCTGTGATGTAGATACACCCACAGTGCTGTTAGGGAGGGAGTTCCAGGATTTTGACCCAGCAACAGTGAAGGAATGGCGATACATTTCCAAGTCAGTATGGTGTGTGGCTTGGAGGGGAACTTCCAGGTGGTGGTGTTCCCGTCTGTCAGCTGCCCTTATTCTTCTAGATGGTAAAGGTCATGGGCTGGGAAGGTGCTGTCGAAGAGCCTTGGTGAGTTGCTGCAGTGCACCTTGTAAATGGTACACACTGCTGCCACTGTTTGTCGTCGGTTGAGGGGCACCAATCAAGTGGGCTGCTTTGTCCTGGATGGTGTCCAAGTTTCTTAAGTGTTGTTGGAGTTGCGCTCATCCAAGCAAGTGGAGAGTATTCCATCACACTCCTAACTTACGCCATGTAGATAGTTTTGGGGAGTCAGGAGGTGAGTTACTCACCTCAGAATTCCCAGCCTCTGACCTGCTTTTGTAGCCACAGTATTTATATGGCTGGTCTAGTTCAGTTTCAGCCAATGGTAACCCCTAGGATGTTGATAGTGAAGGATTCAGTGATGGTAATGCTATTGAATGTCAAGGGGAGATATTTGGATATCTCTTGTTGGAGATGGTCATTGCCTGGCACTTGTGGTGAATGTTACTTGCCAGTTATCAGCTCAAGCCTGAATGTTGCCCATGTCTTGCTACTTATGGACACAGACTACTTCAGTATCTGAGGAGTCATGAATAGCGCTGAACATTGTGCAATCATCAGCGAACACCCCCACTTCTGACTGTCTGAAGGAAGGAAGGTCATTGATGAAGCAGCTGAAGATGTTTGGGCTTGAGGAACTCCTGCAGTGATGATCTGGGACTGAGATGATTGACCTCCAACAACCACAACCTTCTTCCTTTGTGCTAGGTATGACTCCAACCAGCAGAGAGTTTTCCGCTTGATTCCCATTGACTCCAGTTTTGCTCGGGGTCCTGGATGCCACACTCGGTCAAATGCTGCCTTGATGTCAAGGGCAGTCACTCTCACCTCATCTCTTAAGTTCAGCTCTTTTTTCCATGGTTGGACAAAGGCTGTAATGAGGTCAGGAACTGAGTGGCCCTGGCAGAGCCTGAACTGAGCATCAGTGAGCGGGTTATTGTTGAAGTGCTACCTTCCATTGACGGCACCTTCCATCACTTTGGTGATGATCAAGAGTAGACTGACGGAGTGGTAAGTAGTCAGGTTGGATTTGTCCTGCTTTTTGCGGACAAGACAAACCTGGGGCAATTTTCCATATTGCCGAGAGGAATATAGCTATATTGGAACAGCTTGGCTGGGGCGCTGCAAGTTCTGGAGCACAAGTCTTCAGTGCTATTGCTGGAATATTGTCAGGGCTCCTAGCCTTTGCAGTGTCCAGTGCCTTCAGCCATTTCTTGATATCACGTGGAATGGTGCGAATTGGCTGAAGACTGGCATCTGTGAACCTGCGGACCTCAGGAGGAGGCTGAGATAGATCATCCACTCGGCACTTCTGGCTGAAGATGGTAGCAAATGCTTCAGCCTTGCCTTTTGCGCTGATGTGCTGGGCTCCCTGGTCATTGAGGATGAGGATATTTGTGGACCCTCCCCGTCCAGTTAGTTGTGAAATTGTCTGCTACCATTCACGACAGGATGTGGCAGCAGGCCATCAGTGAGAAATGATGAATCACATTGCTCTTATGTTGGAAACCTGTTATGTAACTGTTAGGGTTGAGTTGGCCTCAATTGCACTTTACCCCTAGGTTCAGGATGATACTCTGTGGATTCATTCTTAAATTGCATATTTTTTCTATTAAACAGGCTCTGAAAAAGATGCTGCACATGGCTCAGAAGCAAGCCCCATTGCCAGAAGGTAAGATGTGATTGGTGTTACTATGGGTTGGGACCACAGAAGCATTTATCACAAATGCAGCTTCCATTAACCTGAATAGAATATCCTGACTTGCACCTGGCACTATGCCAAGTTCTAGTCACAGACAGTAACCAGGGTGTTAATATTTAATGTTGAAATATGATTTAATTTATATATAATGAAAGAGGATTTAACTTCAAGATAGATCCAAACACAAAACAGGTGCTACAGTGTTAATATGATTCAAAAGGTTTTATTTTTCCAAATATTTATGGCACAGAACTGCATAAGAAACCTTTGAGATGTTTGTGACCTAAACTCAGGAATTCTTTCCCTAAACCTCTCCACCTTTCCCCTTCTTTTAAGATTCTCCTTGGAACCTATCCCTTTGACAAAATGTTGATCACCTAACCTAATTCTTTCACTTGGTGTCAGTTTTTTCTCTATTTACATGCCTGTGAAGTGCTTTAGGATGTTTTACCCCTTTAAAGGTGCTAGGTAAATGCCAATTGTTTTTGTTCTTTTTAACTTCAATTTCAATCGTGTTGATAAAATACAGGTCAGTGATGAATAATTAAGCTTCTGAATGTGTCCCTAGCAGGCAATGGCAATGCTAGAGGATTTAATTAATAATCACCTTCTACCCTGGTTGAAATATGAAATCATTCTTTCACATCAATAATTTAGCAAGGTAAAATGTTGTTCCACTGTGTGCAATTACAATTTCAAAGGCATCTTTACATGACTGCAGGAAGGGTATTTAAAAGCTGACTGTGCTTGGTCAGTCTCTTACACATCTGTAAGAGAGTTTGTGTAAGGAACATTTATTAAAATGAAAGTGAAACATTAAAGTTCAGCACAGGACAAGAGTTTGGAGGATCTTTTTATCAAGAACTGCTCGGAGGAAAAACTCGGTGGAAAAAAAATTAAACCCAAGTAGCTGACTTATTGAGTTTTTATTTTCTAAAATGGTTTGCTAAACATTTACGAAGAGGTAACTTGACAATATGACACAACAACATTTTACATGAATGTTTTTGCAATGAATTTGCAGCATTCGTCCGTAAGTCAGACACCCTGTGAAATGTGAGTCTTTAGGTGGCAGCAGCAAGCTACCTGAGATGTAGCTGCTGATAAATTTCAAAGCCCCTATAGTATTTTTCAACATCTATCTATTGTCTTCAGTGCGCGTGCAGAAGTCCAGAAGTATCAATCAGTCCAGAAGTAGGTTTATCATCGCAGAATCCCACACCATCAACATCCTGGGGGTTACCATTGACCAGAAACTGAACTGAACTAGCCATATAAATACTGAGGTTACAAGAGCAGTTCAGAGGCTGGGAATTCTGCGGTGAGTAACTCACCTCCTGACTCCTCAAAGCCTGTCCATCATCTACAAGGCATAGGTCAGGAGTGTGCTGGAATACTCTCCACATGCCTGGATGAGTGCAGCTCCAACAACACTCAAGAAGTTCGACACCATCTAGGACAAAGCAGCCTGTTTGATTGACACCCCATCCACTGCCCTAAACATTCACTCCCTCCACCACTGATGCACAGTGGCAGCAGTGTGTACCATCTACAAGATGCACTGCAGCAACTTGCCAAGGATCTTTCGACAGCACCGTCCGAACCTGCAACGTCTACCACCTTGAAGGACGAGGGCAGCAGATGCATTGGAACACCACCTGCAAGTTCCCCTCCAAGGCACACACCATCCTGACTTGGAGCCATTCTTTTGCTGTCACTGGGTCAAAAATCTGGTACTCTCTCCCTAACAGCATTGTGGGTGTACCTATACCACAGGGATTGGAGAGATTCAAAAATGTGGCTCACCGCCACCTCCCCAAGGTCAATTAAGGATGGGCAACAACTGGTGGCCTTGCCAGTGATATTCACAGCCCAGGAATACATTAGAAACAAAGGAAAAATAAAGCTATAATAGAAGGCAGAAGTGCACTGCACATTGAGCCAAAGATGAGTCCAGCACAGAAGGAAGCCATTGGGCCCATTCTGTATGAGTGTGTGAAAATTTCTAACTATATGTTTTCAAAATACTGCAAGGAAAGCTCTGGAATTTAAAAAGTAGTTTCAAACATTGAGTCAGAAAGCTCTTAACAAACTTACCTGACCAGTTGCCTACTGGTCATTGCAACTGAAAATCAGGTCTGCACATCCTAGAGAGCAGCGGGATGTGAGAATTTGGGAGGCCTAATGCAGAGACAGGGTTGTGAGGCTTGGGGAGCTTGGAGACCTTGGAGGGGAGTGGGCTGTCTAAGGAGCTGGGAAGCCAAAGGTATAAGAAACTCTGGGAGCCTGGAAACATGGAGAACAATAAAGCAAGGGGACTGGGGGGGCTGGAATGGGGAGATCCAGACAATGGGCAGGCTGAGATTGGCTTGGATAGTGAGCAAGGTTAGATAGGCAGGAGATCCAGTCAGCAGGGGCATTGAGGCAGACAGAAGGCCAGGGCAGTGCACTTAGACAGGAGGGATGCTGGTAGAGTATGGAGCCCTAAAGAGCAGGAAGAGCAGCATTGTTCAAACAAATTAATTTAAGTGGTTTCAGGAAAAGGTTATTGAAAGCAAAGAATCTGGAGATGTTCAAATAAATGGGGGCTCCTGAGGCATGCTGCAACTCACCTGGATAAACCAGTAATCCAGCATGAACAAATTAACAAAACACATGGAACACGGTAGTTTTAGACCGATTCAGTTTGCTTGGTCTGCTCAGAAGAAACTGTGCCATCCACTGTACTAACTGCCTCACAAGTGTGACATAACTGGGGAAAAGGTCATCTTTCCCAGTATGTTGTCCTTGTTTCTCCTTTCATTCTAATTATAAAACATTTATATATATACCAGCCTTTCTGGTAAGTTTGCAGATATTTTGCCCTTCTGCTCACTGTAAGAAAAAGTCCCAGTACTGCGAATGTTCCCTGTTTATTCTCTGCAATCACCTTGACTATTGGATCAGGAAATCAAATCTCATGGTTATCATTGCTTTTGGGATTAGAGTACGGAAGCATCCCATAATGTACAATATCAAAGAATAGTGCAGGTATTTCTGATTAGTTTGCGGCATGAGTGAGAAATGCCAGTGTAGCACATTATACCCATCAACTCTCCTGTTTATAGTCTGATCTTTGAAAATCCAAATACACCATGTCCGCTCATTCTGCCTTAGCCACCCTACTAGTTACATCTTCTAAAGTTCAAACAGATTTGTCAAACATGATTTCCCTTTCATTAATCCATGTTGACTCTGCCCAGTGTTTGTTTTGGATCTTAACCAACACTTTCTTCCCTTTGGGACAATGTGGAAGGGTTAGTAGTCCAATTATCAACCTGTTTGAACTGTGTCATGAATGCACTCTGCCCAGTCATATTATGATTTTCTAAGTTCTCTGTTATCATGTCCCTAGTAATAGGTTCTAGCAATTTTCCTGTGACTCAGGCTAACTGGCCTCTCGTTCTTTGTTTTCTCTTTCTGCCCTTTCTTGAATAGCAGGGTTACGTTTGCAATCTTCCAATCTATTGGGATCATTCGAAAATGTTGAGGATTCTGAAAGATCAAAACCAATGCATCCATTATCTCTGTAGCCACCTCTTTTAAAACCCAAAAGTGTGGGACATGGGGTTCTGGGAATTTGCTGTTTTTTCTAACCATTAATTCCACCAGTAATATTCTGTAAATGTTTGCCATTGCCTACTATTATGCAGGGCCAGTTCCAGCTCAGATGGCTAGCTTGTGGTTCAGAGTAACACCATTTTGGCTGAGGTAGACTTGGCACCTGCCTCCTCGCCCTGCCCCTGAGTTGGAAGGCAATGGCAAGCTGGCACTGACAGACACTGCCAAGAAAACGGCTCAGGATGAAGCAGCAGCAGGTCCAAGATCTTGCCTTTGGGCAGAGCTCACATGAATGCACTGTACTTTCTTCTGATTTAGCCGCTTGAGGTTTCTGTAGTGGTTACATGGTACCAAATCTAAGGCAAACATATAATTAAAGGATTCAAAGGATTAAAGTAAAATAGCAATTATGTGTAAGAGGAAATTATAGGTGAGCTGATGGATATCAGTGTTACACACTTGCACCATGCTAAAAAAAAGAGTAGATCTGATGTTTACACACTAATATCCATCACACTGTTGAAATAGGAGAGTTAATGTGCACCACTGTTACACACTTTCATCACCCATAAATAGGAGAGCTAACTCAGAAAATCAAGATGTAGAATCAGTTCAGGTGAAGCTAAGAAACAGAAAGATGTAGAAAATAACTCCAGAAGTGATGTATAGGCCCCCTAACCGTGGTTGTAGTGTTGAACAGGAACTCAGGAAATTAGAGGAAATTAAAAATGTTAATAAAGTAAGCACAGGAGACTTTAATCTTCATATAGGCTAAGCAAACACAATTTGGAGTACTAGTGCAAAGGATGAGTTCATGGAATGTATGCAAGCTAGTTTTCTAAGTAAGTATGTCAAGGAACCAACTCGGGAATAGGCTATTCTGAGTCTAGTACTGTGCAGTGAGACATTAGTAATCTTGTGGTAAAGGAGCCTCTGGGGAAGGGTGATCCTATAATGATAGAATTTTGCATTGAGTTGGAGGGTGATTAAGTTAAGTCCAAAATTAGGGTCTTAAATCTGGACACACCAAACTATGCAAATATGAGGGGCGAGTTGGCTAAGGTTGATTGGGAAACTAGATTAAAATACATGACAGTAGAAAGGCAATGGTAAACATTTAAAGAATTAATTAATGTTTCACAATGATTATATATTTCCTTAAGGAACAAGAACCCCACTGTCCAGTTGTGACTAACAAGAGAATAGTATTAGGTTAAAGGATTGGGTTATACTGTTATACTGATGGTGTGTATTCAGATGTTTTCTTTTGCTAAACTAGCATATTTTCCAGCACTTGCTGTCTGAAACCTAAGGAACCAGGATGCAATAGTACATCTTTAATCAGGTTTACTGAAGTGATTGCTTTAAGTTTAGTCTTAAATTCAGTGACCGCTGCTTCTGAATGGGCTTATGCTTCTCTCTTTAATAAACAAAGACTAAAGAGAAACCAGTCATGGTATAACATTGGTAGAGGTTAGGACAGTCTGACGATGCCTGTGGGAGTTAAACTACTTTGCAGCACTGACTGAGGGCGAAGCCAGCTATAACCCAAAGGGCAGTACCCTGAAACTGAAAACAATCGACTTAGTTCTCAAATCTCACAGACAGAAAGTAGGACATAGATTGTAAGTGCAGTTCTCCAAACATCCCTTACTCTTCTCATGTGCATGTAACAGTGATGCAAAGCTACCACACAGAGTAGCTGGGGCAAATAGCTTTTAAGGGGAAGCAAGATAAGTACATGAGGGTGAAAAAGAATAGAGGGATATGTTGATGGCATTAGATGAAATAGGGTAGGAGGTAGTTTGTGTGGAGCATAAACATCAGCATAGACCAGTTGGGTTGAATGACCTATTTCTGTGCTGTGCATTTTATGTAATTCTATGTACAATACTTCCTGTGAATTCATAAGATCAAAACCACAGGCTTGATATCTCAATCAAACACAAATGAACTTGGCCAAATAAATAATCTTGAATATGTCTAGACTATTTGTCTATAATTTAAAATATTGAACCAATTTCCAAATACTGAAATTAAGTATTAGTGAAGGCACAAGTATTTTCCTAGACTCTGACCTGGCTACTTTAAGTGACTGTGCCACCAACACAATGTGTAACTATAAGGTAGAAGGGTTTCAAACCTTGAAGAACCTGCATCTTCAAGAAATGTAAATCTGTTAAACTAAACAGAAACCATTAATTGATTGCTTATGCTAACAGTGTTGTTAGCTTTCAATCTGTGACACAAACCTGGCATTCCTTCTCTAGCTGTGAACTGATTAGGGCCTCTCGACATCTTACAATTTGTGCTCTCTGTTCTGTTACTTGACTCTTCAATACCTCATTCAAGTGTCAAGATGGTTCCCTTCGACAGCTACCAATTCATGTAATCCAGTTACAACAAAAACAGAGAATGCTTGAAAAGCTCAGCAGGTCTGGCAGCATCTGTGCAGAGAGAAACAGAGTTAATGTTTCCAGTCTGCATGACTCTTATGGACCCGAAACGTTAACTCTGTTTTTCTCTCTCCACAGATGCTGCCAGACCGGCTGAGTTTTTCCAGGATTTCTGTTTTTATTTCAGATTTTCAGCATCTGCAGTATTTTGCTTCTGCTTTAGTCACATAATCCAGCTGTATGCTATGCTGAAATCTTCCCCTTAAGCGTCTGCACTTTATTCTCCTTTATTTATTAAACTATGTTGAGGGCTGCTCTAACTGATTAAGACTTGACAGGTTATGAAGAAAAAAAAAAGACGTGCATTTTTTGGTGCCTTTAAGTCCTCAGGACCTCTCGGAGGACTCTGCAGCTAATGAAGCACTTTTGAATTGTTGTCACTTTTGTATATAGGAAGCCCCACAGCCAATTTGTGCACAGCAAGCTCTCAAAAACAGCAATGAAAGAATCACCAGATAATCAGATATTCACGTGGGTTAAGGGAGAAATATTGAACAGACAATGGGAGAACTTTCCTGCTCCCTTTCAACATAGCTCCACAGAATTGTTTGCGACCACCTGAGAGGGCAGATGGTTTAATGACTCATCCAAAAGATGGTACTTCTGATGGTGCAGTACCTATCAGTTTTGCACTGAAGTGTCATCCCAGATTTTGTGCTCAAGTCTTTGGAGTGGGACTGGAACTTACAACCCTATGACTCCAATGATACGGAATCACCTCAACATTACACAATGTCAGTGTGTAACAGCATTATCCATTAACTCATATATTTCCTCCCCCTTCATATACCATGCTCCAAGAGGGCTTTGGTGACCATGGACTTCCATTGGATTGGTCCATGATGATGCTTGACCAAGTACTGCCATGGTTTGCCATTGCCTTCTGCAGTATGGCTGAGCAGGAAACTCTCCTGCTCTTACCGCCTGCCATCAGACGCATTGGAAGGATTTGCTTGCTGCTCTCAACCTGTTATGAACGCACCTTCCATGGCCATCAAGTCCTGATGTGGGACTTAAACCTGGAGCTTCTGGCCCAGAGGTAGGGTAGTGGAAATCTGGAACTCACACCTCCAAAAATCTGTGCTTTGTCAGTCGAAAATTTCAAACCTAAGAATGATAGGTTTTTGCTAGGCAGGGGCATTAAAGATGATGGGATCAAGGAAGGTAAGTGAAGTTAAGACATAAATCAGCTATGATCTAATTAAATAGTGGAACAGGTTCAAGGGCTGAATGGTCTATCCCTGTTCCTCCGTTCTTATGGCACCCTTCAGCCCTCTACTTATAAAGTGTGATGAATGTAACTGTATAACACTAATACTCATCACGTACCTGTCTCAAACCATTTGACCTTCTAATGCAGTTTCATTTCATTTTATTACACATTATGTGAAAAAGTCTGAAGAAGAATCATACAGACTCAAAACGTTAACTCTGCTTCTCTCTCCACAGATGCTGTCAGACCTGCTGAGTTTTCCAGCATTTTCTGTTTTTATGTGAAAAAGTCTTTCATTTCTATAGCGCCTTTCACAATGACAAAGCATCCCATACCACTTTACAGCCAAGAGACACACTTTTGAGGTGTAGTCACTGTTGTAATGATGCATTCCTCAGGGCAATGTCTCAACCAATCAGGGTCAAGCTGCCTGGTTTAAATTTCAAACAATGCTTGGCAGTTAACTGTCAGTCACCACCACTGGTGCATTCTCCATGGCAATGCCACTTGCCAACCAATCAGCACTCTCTTCACATACAGTATAAATTGTTTTCCCCTTATATTGCTTTCTTGCGAGTGTCCTGATGAGTGTAAGACAAAAAGCTTAGACGTCTCTTTTTTCAGCAATACTCCGTTCTGTACTACCAAACGACTAAAAGAAATAGTTACACAAAAAACAAGGTTCTCTGAGAAATGCTGTATTATCAACAAGAAATTATCCAGCCTTCCTTTTACCATTATCCATTCTGGTGGGTAATTCTGATAAAACATCATTTCTCCCTCGCCCTCAGGTGTTCCAATCCAATATCACGGAACATATCCATGAATTTTGGAATGCGAAAGTCTGGTGTACCTGTAACAATGTGTAACTCTATCCTGATTGTTACATTTAGTATGCATGTAAAGAATTGATTTCTATTTGGAGTAGTGCATTCATTAAAAAGTTCAAATCAATAGGCATATAGTATATGTACTCATCCTCCTGAACCACTGTAAATATTTAATGTGTGGTCAGCGTAACTGGGCATGTCTGTGACCCATTCTTCATCATGAGTTCCACATGCTGGCTGCCTTACATGCAACAAATCACATCTGTGCACACACATCGGCATTCCAAGGTCATGCAGCATGTGACATCAAAACAAGCCATTCCTGCTTTTGGCTACCTATCTAAAAGGCCACATTGTGTTTGGATATCTTTGCTTATAATCTTCCCCTGCATTATCCCCATACTTCAGGTATTTGCCAGATTGCAAAATACATTTCTCATTGTTCATTATAAACAAGGACTCAACCATCTGCAAGAGTACTCTATCAATTAACTGTTCTCAACTACTGTTTCCTGACTTCCACTAAATTGTGAATCAATTCCTGATTGATGAGTCAGTGGCATAGTGGTATTGTCACTGGATTAGTAATCCAGAGACCCAGGGTAATATTCTGAGGACCTGGGTTTAAATACACCATGGCAGGTGGTGGAAATTGAATTCAATAAATTTCTGGTATTAAAAGTCTAATGATGACCATTAAAAACCATTGTTGATTGGTTCATTGGTTAGGGAAGGAAATCTGCCGTCCTTACCTGGTCTGGCCTACATGTGACTCCAGACCCACAGCAACGTCTGATAGTGTCTGGGTCTGCAGCAGGTGGTGAGGGAACCAACAAGAGGGAAAAGCATACTTGATGTCATTCTCACTGTCACAGATGCACGTGTCCATGACAGTATCGGTAGGAGTGACCACTGCACAGTCCTTGTAGAGATGAAGTCCTGCCCTCACATTGAGGAAACCCGTGTTGTGTGGCACTACGACCATGCTGAATGGGATGGATTTTGAACAGATCTAGCATCTCAAGATTGGGCACCCATGAGGCACTGTGGGCCATCAGCAGCAGCAGAATTGTATTAAACCATAATCTGTTACCTCATGGCCTGGCATATCCCCCACTCTACCATTACCACCAAGCCAGGGGATCAACTCTGGTTCAATGAAGAGTGCAGGAGGGCATGCCAGGAGTAGCACCAGGCATACCTAAAAATGAGGTGCCAACCAGCTGAAGTTGCAACACAGGACAAGTTGTGTGCCAAACAGCATAAGCAGCAAGTGATAGACAGAGCTAAGTGAATCCACACCCAATGGATCAGATCTAAGCTCCGCAGTCTTTCCATATCCAGTTGTGAATGGTGGTGGACAGTTAAACTACTCACTGGAGGAGAAGGCTCCACAAATATCCCCATCCTCAATGATGGGGGAGCCCTCCACATCAGTGCAAAAGATAAGGATGAAGCATTTGCAGCAATCTGCAGCCAGGAGTACCGAGTGGATGATCCCTCTTGGCCTCTTCTGGAGGTCCCCACCATCACAGATGCCAGTCTTCAGTCAATTCAATTTATCCCACATGACATGAAGAAACGGCTGAAAGCATTGGATACTGCAAAGGCTATGGGTCCTGAAAATATTCTGGCATTGTGCTCCAGAACTTGCCACGCCCCAAGCCTAGCTGTTCCAGTACAGCTACAACACTGGCGTCTACCCAGCAATGGGGAAAATTGCCCAAGTATGTCCTGTACACAAAAAGCAGGACAAATCCAACCTGGCCGATTGCTGCCCATCAGTCTACTCTCGATCATCAGTAAAGTGGTGGAAGGGGTCATCAACAGTGCTATCAAGCAGCACTTGCTTAGTAATAACCTGCTCACTGATGCCCAGTTTGGGTTCCACCAGGGCCACTCTGCTCCTCATCTTGTTACAGCCTTGGTTCAACCAAGGTCAAAAGGGCTGCACTCTAAAGGTGAGGTGAGAGTGACTGCCCTTGACATGAAGGCCGCATTTGACTGAGTGTGGCATCAAGTAGCCCTAGCAAAACTTGAGTCAATGGGAATCAGGGGGAAAACTCTCCACTGGTTGGAGTCATATCTAGCTCAAAGGAAGATGACTGTAGTTGTTTCAGGTCAGTCATCTCAGCTCCAGGACATCACAGCAGGAGTTCCTCAGGGTAGTGTCCTAGGCCCAACCATCTTCGGCTGCTTCATCAATGACCTTCCTTCCGTCATAAGGTCAGCAGTGGGGATGTTTGCTGATAATTGCACAATGTTCAGCATCATTCGTGACTCCTCAGATACTGAAGCGGTCTATGTCCAAATGCAGCAAGGCCTAGACAATATTCAGGCCTGGGCTGACAAGTGGCAAATAACATTTGTGCCACACAAGTGCCAGGCAATGACCATCTCCAACAAGAGAGAATCTAACCATCACTCCTTGATGTTCAATGGCATTACCATCGCTGAATCCCCCACTATCAACGTCCTGTGGATTACCATTGACCAGAAACTGAACTGGGCTAGCCATATAAATATTGTGGCTACAAGAGCAGGTCAGAAGCTAGGAATCCTGTGGTGAGTAACTCGCCTCCCGACTCTCCAAAGCCTGTCCACCATCGACAAGGCACAAGTCAGGAGTGTGATGGAATACTCCCCACTCACCTGGATGAGCGCAGCTCCAACAATCAAGAAGCTTGACACCATCCAGGACAAAGCAGCCCGCTTGATTGGCACCACATCCACAAACATTCACTCCCTCTAGCACTGATGCAGTGTGTACCATCTACAAGATTCACTGCAAGAACTGGCCAAGCCACCTTAGACAGCACCTTCCAAACACATGATCACTACCACCTAGAAGGACAAGGGCAGCAGACAGATGGGAACTCCATCACCTTCAAACAACTTCCCATCCTGACTTGGAACTATATCGTCATCCCTTCACTGTTGCTCTGTCTAACTAACACATTCGATAGTACAATTTTGCCATATCATTGTACATTAGTACTGGAGTATCCTTACTGTCCAATGAACTATCTGTAACACTCCTATTAACCATTTCTTTCACAATCTGCTCCAAAGCATCTTCAGTACATTTACTTAGGGTACTAAACCCTTCTTGAAGTCATTTAAGAAATTTCTATTAGTTCTCCTGAATAATTTATGTCAGAATTTGGAAAAGCATCAAATGGATTAAAACTTGGCTATTGAGAGGATAAGCTTTACTTTGTCTTGTCGCGTGTTGTGACTTTTCATGGCTCCTTCTGGTGACTGCAATAAACTAGAAAATCATTCATGTGAAACAAAACTTGATGCACTCAACTGGAATCTTGAAACAAAAAAAAAAGCCTCAAACGCACCATTTACATTCAACATTGCAAAACTTAGCAAAATTATAATTCATAAATATTCAACAGGATCGGAAGATTCGATCTTAAATTCTTCATGAATTAATGGAGTGCAGGGTTAATTATTCCTTGGCTGCACAAACTTTGAGAAACCTTGTAGGGGTGGAATCAGTCACCACAACAATTTCAGACTTGCTGTATGGGATTTCAAAGAAGCAGCGATTTGGAAGAATTGGAATTGATTTAAAGCCAAACATCATCCTTTAACCACAACTTTGTAATTCTTCAACCATACTTCCATTAAAACAAATTGCATTTTTGGTGGTATTACATCTCCTGTGGATTAATAAAATATGTTGCAATATATTTGTTACAGAGGTGGATGTAGGCCAACTTGGTGATGGAGCAGATATGTGGTAGGAAGCTCATTCCAGGGTCAAATACAATGCCAAACTTGCAAACGTTTCATATATCCCCATGTTACACACTGAGAATCATTACACCATCGATATGAGAATTCATGAGCACCAATTATTAATGGTATATTAAGTATATTGCTAAGATACACTGTAGTGTTTAATTAAATACTTACAAAAGGAGACTGCTGGGACACTGGGTTAGTAGGTAGGAGGCAGACAGGCTGCATTCTGTAAATAAACCAACTATGAAGAAAAGGATTTGTGTCTAGTTCCATACTTCACCATGTATGGCTTGGAATCTATTTACGTCAATGATATACATTAATGTTTTGAAGACTATATAAACAGGAGAGTTTAGGGACAAGTATTACACAGACATTCATATATAAAGTTCAAATAGGACATTTAATAGATATGAATGTAATGGACTGATATGCATCACAGTATGAACTGCAGAGCTGATGGATACTGTCATTTCACATGGGTGTGCTGGCTGTGGCTTAATTGGTAGCACTGCTGCCTCTGAGTCAGTAGATTGTGGGTTCTCTAGGTTAATACTGAGTTTTTTGGATTTTAAACTGGTACCCTGTTTGCCCTCACCCTCGTGACACCATTTCAAAGAGAGCAGGGAGGTATCCTTCAATCAACATAAGAAAGAACAGACTGTCTGGTTATTATCATGTTGCTGTTTGTGGGAGTTGGCTGTTGCAAATTGGTTACCAATCAGAGGCCGGCGGTTCTACAGTGCCAGCAGCGCCACAGGGAGGGCTGGCCATTACTGGTACTGCACTTGGGTGATGATGGGGGGATACAAATATTGAATATACACCTCAACAGAATGACCATAGTGTGCCTGTTCACTCAATTCTTTCTGGCTGGGCTCTAAGACCTGTCTTTTCCAAGCTTGGGTCACAGACTCCAAAAAAAAAACACCCCTAATATTTTCAGCATAGACAATGAGGCATGCACCTTTCGAGGTGAGTGTTGGGGGTCTCACTGGTTCTAAGCTGGCAGGCCCCTGTGAGCCGGGGTGGGAGGCCAGGGCCAAAAGACCAGAGTGGGAGGGGAACCTGGAGGAGGCATCTACACCTTTGGGGGGGGGGGGGGGGGGTGGTGCGGGGGGCCTCCGATGGGCCTACTAAGGAGGGACCTTCTTCCTGGGGCCTCTCCCACCACTGTTAGGTCCCAGCAGTGGCAGGAAGAGTCCCTCAAGTAGATATTAATTGCTTACTTAAGGGCCTCAATTGTCCCACGGCCCATGCGCCCCACCTACTGCTCACCCCTTCCCCACTCCCAGTACTATGGCATTACACCCCTCCAAGATCTCTGAACTCCTCTAAATTTGGCCTCTTGAGGATGCCCGATTTCCATTGACACACTATTGGCGGTTGTGCCCTCTGCTGTTTATGCCCTAACCTCTGGAATTCCCTAAACTTGGTGCCCATCTCTCCGCCATTTATACAGTATGATAAAAGTCAGTGTGTAGAGTTGTTCCTATTAATGCAAAGTGACAAACGGCAAGTTTTCATATTGACACTTTCAGATCTCGCATTTATAATTTGTGATGAGTGTCAACGAGTGACACTGATACCCAGCAACTCTCCGATTAAAAAAAGCAAAATACTGTGGATGCTAGAAATCCAAAAAAAAAGAAAATGCTGGAAATACTGAGCAGGTCTGGTTTTAGATCTGAAGCCTTTCCTGAGAACTAGGAAAACTTAGAAATGTAAAATTTTGTGAGCAAGTGAAAGTGGGGGGGGGGGTTGGGGGGGGGGGAGGGTGAGAAAAATAACAAAAATGAGAGTCTGTGATAGACTGGAGGGCAGGAGAGATTAAATAACAAAAAGTTCCATGGCCAAAGGGAGTGGTAATGGGGCAGGTAAAGAAACAAAAGATGTGTCCAGAGGAGGTGTGAATAGCAGAAGAGTTGCTGCCTTAGATGAAATAAGAGAGAAATGAGAGAAAAAATTCAAAGCAGCAAAGAATTATGAAACAAAACAGACGCAATGGATTTGATCCAAAATTGTTGAACTCAAAATTTGAGTCCAGAAAGCTGTAAAGTGCCCAGTCAAAATATGATGTGCTATTCCTCTACCTTGCATTGGAACACTGCAGCAGGTCAAGGACAGAAAGGTCAGAGTGGCAGCAAGGTGGAGAATTTAAATGATAGCCGAAAGGAAGCTCGAGATCAAGCTTTGTAGACTGAATGGAAGTGTTCTGCAAAGCGGTCGCCCAGTCTGTGTTTGTCTCTCCAATGTAGAGGAGACAACATCACCAGCAGGAAATACACTAGACTAAATTGAAAGTACAAGTAAAGCACTGCTTCACCTGGAAGGAGTGTTTGGGGCCTTGGACAATGAGAAGGAAGGAGGTTAAAAAAACAGGTGTTGTATCTTCTGTGCTTGCATGGAAAAGTGCTGTAGGAAAGGCACACAGTGTTTGGGGGTGACTGAGGAATTGACCAGGAATTGTTGCAGAGGGAACAGCTCCTTTGGAAAGCTGAAAGTGGAGGGGATAGGAAGATGCCTTTGATGGTGGCTGATGGTGACAGAAATGTCAGAGGGTGATCTATCAAAAATGGAAGCTGGTGGGATGGAAGGTGTGGACAAGGAAGAACCTTATAACTGTTCTGGGAGGTAGGGGAATGACTGAGAACAGAAATGTGAGAAATGGAACCTGACAAGGTCACAGGCCCATTAACCACGATGTGGGGGCGGGGGCGGTGGTGAATCTTCAGTTAAGGAAAAAGGAAGACATATCGGAAGCATCAGTAGGGAAGGTTGTATCATCTGAACAAATGCCATGGAGACAGAGAAACTGGGAGAATGGAATAGAGTCCTTACAGGATGAGGGGTATGAGTAAGCATAGTCAAGGCAGCTGTGCACTGACAGTGAATTGATACAGTTTGGGGAATGTCAATATGTAACACCAGAACCTGTACAAGTTCTCTTATGAATATAGTGTGATGGATGTCAGGGTGTAACACTGGCAGTCATCATCTGTGCTATTGATGTTGCCTGATGAATGTTGTCATGTAACACTGTTACCCATCAACTGTGCTATTGATAGTGTGATGAATATTGGTGCATTACACTTGTACACATCAGCTCTCTAATTTATAGCATGTGATGAATGTCAGTTTGTCACACAGGAACACATCAACTCTCCTGCTTATTCATTGGAATGAATCACTGTGTATACCACGAGTACCCATCAAGGCTCCTACTTCAACAATGTGATAAATGTCAGCATATAACACTGGCACTGATTAGCTGTCCTAAAAATAGAGAGTGATGAATGTTGGTCTGTGACACTTGAACCCCATACAATGTGATGAATGTATGTAACAGTGGTACAAATCATCTCTCTTATTTCTAGAATGTAATAAATGGTGTTGTGTATAACTGGTACCCATCAGTTGTACTATTTATACAGTCTAATGAATATTAATGCATTACTCTGGTACCTACCATCTGTCCTAGTAATATTGTGCAAAATCGTATTGTGTAACATTGGAAACTCTCCTAAGTGACCATTGTGATCAATGTCAGCACCACTAAAATAGATCAGCTCTGCTATTTATGCTTCTGTGAATGTCACTGTATAACACTGGTCCCCATCATAGAATCAGAGAAATGTACAGCAAAAAGGAGGTCATTCAGCCCATCAGGCTGACTCTTTGGCAGTGCTATTCAATAAAGCCCTCTCCCCTCTTTATTCCTGTAGTCCTTTAATTTTCTTTTCCTTTCCCATATTAATCCAATTTACTTTTGAAAGTCACGATCAAATCTACTTCCCACACCTTTTCAAGTAACGCATTCTAGATCATAAAAATTCACTGTGTAAAAGAAAATTTCTCATCTCGCCTCTGGTTCTCTTGCCAATCACCTTAAATCCGTGCCCTCTGGTTACCAAGCCTTCTGCCACCAGAAACTGTTTATCTTTATTTACTCTACCAAGAATGTTTTTAAACACTCTATCAAACCTCTTCTTCATCCTCTCTGCTCTAATGAACAACCCAAACTTCTCTAGTCCCTCCGCATATCTGCAGCCCCTCGTCTCTGGTACCATTTTAATAAACCACCTACGCACCTACCCCAAGCCCTTGACATCCATCCTAAAATGTGGCACCCAGAATTGAACACAATCCTCCAGCTGAGGCCCAGCCAGTGCTTAAAAAGATTTAGCAGAACTTCCTTGCTCTTCTACTCCCTTCATCTACTTACGCAGCCAAGGATTTTGTATGTTTTTTTTTAAAACAGCCTTTTTTTTTTATTCATTCATGGGATGTGGGCTTTGCTGGTTGGGCCAGCATTTATTACCCATCCCTAACTGACCTTGCGGAGGTGGTGGTGAACTGCCTTCTTGAACCTCTGCAGTCCATCTGGTGTAGGTATACCCACAGTGCTGTTAGGGAGGGAGTTCCAGGATTTTGACCCAGTGACAGTGAAGGAACAGCAATATATTTCCGAATCAGGATGGTGAGTGGCTTGGAGGGGAACTTCCAGGTGGTGGTGTTCCCATCTATCTGCTGCCCTTGTCCTTCTAGATGGTAGTGGTCGTGGGTTTGGAAGGTGCTGTCAAAGGAGCCTTGGTGAATTCCTGCAGTGCATCTTGTAGATGGTACACACTGCTGCTATTGAGTCGGTGGTGGAGAGAGTGAATATTTGTGGATGTAGTGCCAAACAAGCGAGCTACTTTGGCCTGGATGGTGTCAAGTTTCTTGAATGTTGTGGGAGCTGAATTCATCCAGGCAAGTGGGGAGTATTCCATCACACTCCTGACCTGTGCCTTATAGATGGTGGACAGGCTTTGGGGAGTCAGGAGGTGAGTTACTTGTTGCAGGATTCCTAGCCTCTGACCTGCTCTTGCAGCCACAGTATTTATATGGCTAGTCCAGTTCTGGTCAATGGTAACCCCCAGGATGTTGATAGTGGGGGAATTTAGTGATGGTAATGTCATTGAATGTTAAGGGTGATGGTTGGATTCTCTCTTGTTGGAGATGGTCATTGCCTGACACTTTTGTGGCACGAATGTTACTTGCCACTTGTCAGCCCAAGCCTGGATATTGTCCAGGTCTAGCTGCATTTGAACATGGACTGCTTTAGTGTCTGAGGAGTTGAGAATGGTACTGAACATTGTGCAATGATCAGTGAGCATCCCCACTTCTGACCTTATGATGGAAGGAACATCACTGATGAAACAGCTGAAGATGGTTGGGCCAAGGACACTACCCTGAGGAACTCCTGCAGTGATGTCCTGGAACTGAGATGAATGACCTCCAACAACCACAACCATCTTCCTTTGTGCTAGGTATGACTCCAACCAGTGGAGAGTTTTCCCTCTGATTCCCATTGACTCCTGTTTTGCTAGGGCTCCTTGATGCCATACTCAGTCATATGTGGCCTTGATGTCAAGAGCAGTCACTCTCATCTCACCTCAGGAGTTCAGCTCTTTTGTCCATGTTTGAACCAAGGCTGTAATGAGGTCAGGAGCTGAGTGACAACTTGTCCCGGCACCTTCTAAGATTTGCGTACCTACACCCCAAAGTGTCTCTGTCCCTGCAACCCTTTTAAACTTGTACCATTCCATTCATATTGCCTCTCCTTATTCTTCCTATCTAATTGTATCACTTTTTGTTTGGTTCATTCATGGGATGTGCGCATCGCTGGCAAGGTCAACATGCACACACTCTTGTGTTCATTTTCATCTCTGTCACATGTTTACTTATTTTACAAGCTTGTCTCTGTCCTCCTGAAGTCTAACCTCATTGTTTACAATATTTCCAAGTTTTGCATCATCTGCAATTTGCAAATTATGTCCTGTATGTTCAGGTGGCAGCTGTGGTTCAGATGGTAGCACTCTCATCTCTGACTCATAAGGTTCTGTGTTCAAGGCTGACACTCCAGTGGAGTACTGTGAGAGCAGAGAACTGTTGGAGGTGCTGTCATTTAGATGAGATGTTAAATTGAGGCCCCATCTGCCTGTTGAGGTGGGCATGAAAGGATCTCATGGTGCTGTTTTGAAGGGGAGTTATCCCTGATGTCTTGGCCAATATTTATGCTGCAATCAACATTACAAAACAGATTATTGGGTCATGATCATATTGTTAACCACATTCTTAAACATTGGTGGAATACAGCTGTTAGTCTGTGATGCCGACGCAACTGGGAACACCATTGTGTACCCTCCAGTTTAAAAAACAACTGTTCACCAGTACTCTCCACTTTCTGTCCCTGAGCTAATTTATATCCATGCTGCCAATGTCCCTTTAATCCCATCAATTCTCGGATGTATAATGCAAGATAGATGTCAATTTGTATCACTGGTATCCATTAGCTGTCCTATTTATGGGTATGATAAATGTTATTGTGCAATCCCTTATATCTGACAAACTATTCATTTCTGCATTACATAATACTATCCTGATGGAGATTTCTAATGAGAATATCCCTGATCAAAAAATTCAATTTTAATGAGTGTTTTTTTTTGTTGTGCTGTTCAGTTATTGTTTTAACAATGGGTTTCACTCTTGCTACATATAATTGCTTTTCTACCAAGCATGGACTCGATGGGCTGGATGGTCTCCTTCTGTGCTGTAAATGACTCTTTAACTCTATCGAAATTCTGAACCATCCTATAATAATCTCCCTCTTTTAAAAAGGCTGATGTATTCATAAATGATTCCTTCTACAGAACTTGTTATCAACTGTGCAACCTTCTCTTAAATCTATGCACCAGTTTGCACTGGAATGTCTTCTTTAATGAATATAAACTGACCATTACTTTAAGTTTAGTCTCTAGCAGTTCAGTGGTCACTTGTGCTGCAACTAAGTAACCTTATACTTCCTTACTTATCAGGCAAAAGATAAAGGTTACTTTTAGTGCAATATAAAGAGGAATCAATAGCAGCTAAACATTGGCAGACTGAAGGGAAGTCTGATTAACCCTTTTCTTAAATCCCCCTATGTAATTTTCAGCATATTTAAGGCCAACAATAAAATTTCACCAGTATCATTTGTCTAACTCAATACATTCAGTTACATAGATCCTTATCTATTGGTGTCACATAACGTCTCATCAAAAATATTGTGACTATCGTTATACATTGAAGAGTACATTAAGTTCAAAACATACTTTACACCATCTACTCTGTGGGCCAGATTTTCGCTACTGAGGCGAAAATTCGAGTCGGGAAATTTCCAAACTTGGCAGATCCTCCTCAATTTAAAGGGCCCTGTTAAACCCCACTTTTGCTCAAGGGAGGAGGGGTGGGATGGAGTCAGGGTCCCCAACCCCAGAAGCAGATTGTAGGTGGCCATGGGAGCAGGCAGGTACTGAGGTAGGCTGGTTAGAAGGCCCACCTTGGTTCTCTGGGACTTTGGCCCAGTTGTATAAAAGGCTGTTAGGACATATAGCCCACACCTATTCCCCCTCATAACCCCTGTGCCACTTCCATGCCAACTCATACCCCCATGCTGCCTCATACCATAATGCCACCTTCCTAGCCATTCACCCAGTGTCCACTATGGGAAGACACCAGGAGCCATCTGGAGATGAAAAAAATCTTCTAACAATACAATGTAGCTGTCACTCATACACACTTGATACTGAAATAAACTGCCATTCAAAGGATTAAATCCCCTCAAGTATTCAATCTGTTACAAAAACAAAGTTCTATTCACTAACCACATCAAAGATAACTAATCCTTTAATAGCCCCTTTAAACTGTCAATCAAAATGTGAACTCCATTCCCCCTTGTGAGCTTTTCTAGCTCTTGCAACTTAGCCAAGAACTCATAATGACCTCAGCTATAGTAACAGCCCTTGGGAAATGTCAGTAGAGAACTTTATTGAAGCTGCAGGAACAAATGGTAATTTTTATCTAACCTACACCGGATGGCATGTCAATCCAATCAATCGAGCAGAATGCGTTTTTTTTCAACTCTAACTGACAGCTTCAGTATGGTTTCTTCATGTTTAAAGTGCTGGGGATTTAAAAAGCTTCAGATCATCACAGTTAATCAGACCTTATCTGCCCTTCACAAGCATTTACACCTACTCAATAAACACGTGATACTAACAGTGTGGGTTAAAGCCTTTATAACAGTGAAAATGAGGTCTGTTTAAACTCAGCACTAATTTCAAATCACCCTGCTGAGTTTGGGTTTCCTGCTTATGTGATTCATGCCTTTCCCCCTCCTCCTGCTGGCAAAAAATGGGATCTGTTGGAAATGGGGGTGGCACTTCCATATCTGGGTCCTATTTTGAAAGGTCACCAGAGTTGCCCCAACTCTGGAAAAATGCAATCCTATGTATCAAAAATCTATCACTTGGACTTAAAAGATCATCCAGTACTGCTTTACTGCTTTCCATATTTTGGATCGTTTTAATTTCTGTTTTTGGGAATCAACCTTAGTTTGGAATTTCCATTTTAACTTCAATAGCTCTGATCAGTACCAATGCACTTAATCCTATCCTGGCTTCTTTACTAAGCTTAATGTAGAAAAATGGTTTCCCTATGGGGTGCATGTCAGAGCCTTGAGCAAAGTCTTTAAAGCAGTAGCGCTGCAGTGTTTCTCCTCACACACCTGAACCACATTGATAATTTCAGGTCATGGTGTTGTCAGTGTGACTGACCTTGACTGGGGACTTGTTCTTCAGTTCATCTCCATCATGACTTCCACTTATTGGCTGCTTCACACTCAACACATTACCTCTGCACACACAGCGATTTCCCAAGGTCATGCTGCATGAGACATCAGATACAAGCCATTCCTGTCCTTCGAAGCTATTTATCAACTGGTCTGGAGGTTTTTGATTAGAATCTCCTGCTGCGTGGTCCCGATGATTTGGGTAGTGGCCAGGCTATCAAATCCATTCTTCTCGTTATTTAGTAAATCCAAAGACACAACCATCTCCAAGAGAAAGTTATCAGTGAGCTATTCTTTTCTGACTCCTAACCATATTGCCCATTGATACTAGATTAATATAGTTTGGTGAGTTGTGTCCAGGTGATTTATATTACTTGTGGATGCACTCACGCATCTTTTCCCATCACTTTTGGTTTGAGTGCTTCAGATTCAACCATGATCATCTTGGATGATGACCTTAAATCCCGTTTGGTGGTGTAATTTTTCTGCTTTTACCCTATAGGCTCAGTCATTTCCATTTTCCCAATTGGCATATCCCATCTCATTCATAAACTCTGAAGGAACTTTACCATACAAATGATATTTCCCATTCAAACCATAGCTTTTATTTTGTTGTATCAGCAGCTCATCTACCTTCAATGTCTTTTTCCTCTTCTAGTGTGTCTATGCTCATTTTATCCTTTCAAGATTGGATCAATTCCAGAGGGAATGCACGAAAAGGGATGTCAGCTACCATTATTACAAAAGTGCTTCTCTCCTCAACACCTGGAATAGACTGGATTGCTATTATTAGACAGACCAGACTTGTCAATGTTTGATTATCTCAGCTCCTTTTCCAGGTTTAAGCTCCAGAGTAGAGGCCCTGGATTCTGACACACAAACCATTTCAGAGTGCTCAGGACTTATAGCCAGTTTTTTTTGAAAATATGGAAATTTGCTTATCCCTTGTTCTTAAAAGAAAACATCAACAACACTAATAACTTGCAATTATATACCTCACTTACATAATAAAATGTCTCAAGGTGCATCACAGGAGCATGTCAATCCAGATTTGAAACCAAGTCACATAGTTTAGCACATTAGAACAGGTGAAGGTTGGTCTTAAGAAGCAGGGAGGGGAAGCATGTTTAAGGAGGAGAAAGAGGTTGAGTAGAGGAGAGGTTTAAGGAGAGAATTCCGTGGCTTAGGGCCTAGGCAGTTGAAGCCATGACCGCCTTTGTGGAGCAATGAGGCCTGTACTGGAGGAGAGCAGAGATCTCAAAGGACAGTAGCACTGGAAAGGGTTACAGAACAAGGGAGTGCGGAGATCATAGCGTGTGGAGATCATTGATAGGAAGGATAAGAGTTTTAAAATCGTGACATTGCTGGACCAGGAGCTAATGTAGGTCAGCAAGCACAAGGATGATAGGTGAACGAGACTTGCTGTGAGTTCGGATATAGGCAGCAGAGTTTTGGATGAGTTCAAGTTTACGGAGACCGCAAGATGGAAGGGGACCAGGAGAACAGTGGAGTAACCAGGACTAGAGGGAACAAAGGCGTGGTGAGGATTTCAACAGCATATGAGCTGAGGCAAGGGTGGAATCAGGTGATGCTATGGAGGGGGATGCAGACAGTCTTGGGGGTAATACAAAGGGTAATCGGATCAGAAGCTCAGCTCAGGGTCAAATAAAACACCACAGTGACCATTGGTCTGATTCAGCCTCAGAGCGTGGTCAGTGAGATGGTTGGAATCAGTGGCTAGAGAACAGAGTTTGGAGCAGGAACCAAAGACAATGGCTTCAGTCTTTCCAGTATTTAGTTGGAGGAAGTTTCTGCTTGCCCAATATTGGATGTCGGATAGGTATTTTATGCTTCTCAGGTGCTTGCACCACAACGCATATTGAGCAAAATATTGCAGATATTAGAAAGTTGAAAAAAACCCCCAGAAAATGCTGTAAATACAGATCAGGCAGCATCTGTGGAGTCAGAAACAGAGTTAACATTTCAGGTTTCAAATGTTAATTCCGTTTCTCCCTCCACAGGTGTTGCCTGACCTGCTGGGTATTTCCAGCATCATCTGTTTTTATTTTGTATTCATAGATTCTGTCGCTGTAAATATAAATGAAACCCTTTTTGGTCATTTTACAGCAGACACAGAAACACTGGCAGTTAGTTTTGGAGGTAATCCCATGTTTGCTGCCCCCTTGAGCATTCTGTCTTGAAAGGTGAGAAAGGACTGATTGGCTTAAAGCTGAGCCTTCGAGAAGCTTCACTCCAGCTTGCCATCATACTGGGAAATTGGGTGGCACCTTTCTGATGTCTGCAGATCTAATTTTAAATCCGCTGGCAGCACTGGATCACCTCCATCCGCCAAAGGCTTTGCTGCAAAAACTGCTCCATCATTCTTTGCAGCTGCCTCCTTGTAAAATGAACACTCTTGATAATCCGGTGTCACCAGAGGGGGATGTGAACCCAAAAACCAGGATTGCCTGTAAAAGGGAAGCAAAAGTAATTTGTTGATCCTCTGGAGAATGCTTGAAAGGGCTAATGTACAAAGCATGCATTTGTGAATTTTAACGCAGCATGATGTCTTAACACTCAGAATTTTGACTCATCAAATACAAGTAAGGGGTTGATCACCTCTTCTGCGTAAGCTTTGAAAAAAATATCTTGTGGGGGGGGCGGTCACGGGAGGGTGGGGTGATCAGCTGTTTCAGACTTGCTGTGCGTATGTTTAAAGAAGCAGGGATTCAAACGTGTTCGAGTCGATTTAAAACAAGACAATGCTCTATAAAAGTGACTTTATAATTCTCGCAAACCAAATTCATCTTTTTTTTAAACTCCATGTGCATTTATTGGCAATATCTCACATTCTGTGGAGTGTTAAAGCTTTCTGCTATCAATGGAAATTCAATGTAAAATAAAAGTACAAATAAAGTGGGAACATTTCCATAACTTGCAAATTGACTTCCTTGGCGATCACTATTATTAAGGCCTTTGGATTTCTCACTGCCAGTGCCATTCAGGAGGTCTTGTGGTGTAGTGGGTAGTGATGCCTGCTTCTGAGTGTGAGCCCCTGGGTTCAAGCCCTGCTCCAGGACTTGATGGCTATGGAAGATGTGTTCATAACATGGCCAAACATGTTCACTGTCAACCTACAAATTCTTCCAATGTGCCAGTAGTGAGCAGGAGAGTCTCCTGATCAGCCATGCTTGAGGTGGAGTGGTGCCACTCAAGCAATAGGGCAGGATTTTCATACCTGTCTGCTGCTGCTATCTTCTGGTCCCACAGCAAGTCAATGGATTTCTGGCTGGGGTGCTGCCTTGCCCACAGTGTGTCCTGCCTGTGATGGAGCTAGAAATCACATCCATAGTCTCTGGCTTCAGGCTGGTGACTGTTCTAGGAAATACCAGCTAAGGAAACAGAAGCATGTGTTTTGTCTTCTAGATGTGGGAAATGAGGAAGAAAAGTGTCTTTCAATAGAAATAGTAATTTGATGCCATCACAAATAAAATGATAAAGGAAAAATAAACTATTGGAAAGTATTAATAAAATTAATTGTGTACAGTACTTAAAAAAATAGTGACCTGTCAAGGTACTAATTGTTAGCAATATATTTTTGTTGTTTATTGTACTGTGTGTCTATAATAGATTCAAAACACATAGAGTCAAAATGCTTGGAGGCTTGGTAAAGGTTAAATGAATTAACAGACTCATGGTCGATATCAAGGTTATATATAATGCGAACAGAAAATGCTGGAAATATCCAGCAAGTCAGGCAGCATCCATGAAGAGAGATAAAGCTAGCCTTTCAAATCAACGATCCTTCATCAGAGTTTCAGATTTCCATCATCTGCAGTATTTTCCTTTCGTATTATATATGATGCTGCCATCGAAGAACAGCCCTTTGACCTCAATGTAACCTTTCTGATTTCTTCCCACCTGTGATTATGATCTGCCCTCATTTATACTATTTACAGGCTGCATCAATTTGCAAATCTTTGCATCCATAATTCTTCACCCATATTTCCAATACAATGTAGTTATCAAGGTGACCTAAGCCTGCACAATATTTGTTCCTATTCTGGTGTCATGTGGTCTCAAAATGGTACAGAGGAACATCAGAGTTTAGGGTTAGTGTTATATATTTTATATATCTTGGATCTATGCAGAGATGACGCTTGTTTCAATGTGTGCAAGAACTTTATTTACAAGTGTTTTTATACAATGTCTATTCTATGCTTCAGCACTAGCATCCAGTTCTTTCTACAGCTTTGTTCACTTTTCTCTGAGTCCACACTCAGGCTTAATTAATCAAGAACAGTGAGCATCAATAGCAAACAGATTCACATAGTCAAACACAGAACAATTGAACACTATGGTTAGCAGGACTCAAAAGGAGCCGGCAATATAAACAACAATTAAGTCTCCAGTTTGAAGTGACCAAGTGAATCTAAATGTAAATATATCTGAGCTGGTCTTGAAGAAGCTGCAGTTGACCTTTGTAAAGCAAACAGACATTTCAGTTTGTTTTTGCAATCTTTTAATTCTAAGATTTAACTACAGAACATGCAATGGAACTTATTATAAACAGATTTTTAAATCTTGGTGCTGATCGCTAACAATACCCATCAGTTCTCCTCTTGATAATAAACTGATGGAAGTCATTGAGAAACCCATCAGCTCTCCTATATACACTGACATCAGCTAGCTGAACAATTTAGCTCAGTTTCAACACTTACACCTTTAAATCAGAAGGTTGTAGGCTCAAGCCCCACCCAAGAAACTTGAGTACATTTGGCATAAGTGCAGTGCTTAAGGAAAGCTGTACTGTCAGAGGTGCTGTCTTGTGGATTAGACATTAAACAGAAGCCCTCACAGCTGTATCTCATGCCACTATTTTGAAGAGCAAAGGAGTTCTCCCTGGTGTCACTCAATTAAGATCACAAAGAAAACAGACTTACTATTCATTATCACACTGTGGCTTGTGGCACTTTGTTGTGTGGAAGATGGCTGCCACATTTTCTAGACTACAACTAATCACCATAGCCGTTTAGGTGCAGGGAGTGTCTCTCTGTATTCCCCTAGAAGTTTCTAGACCTGTGTGTCAAGGATGCCATGTCCTGCAAGCTGACAGGCTTTTCCGTCTAACAACTTCTGTAATGTGCGTTAATCAGAAAGGAATATATATCCAGTCCAATTTGATCTTCTTTACTTTATGTCAAATGTAATGTGGATCCTGAAAAGATCAATATTTATTTTTACATAAGGAAATATTGAACAGCTGGCATAGTGCATTTCAGTGCTTCAGGTGCCTTTACCTCTCAGCTGTTCCCCAGCCAAGTAAGGTATATGGTTTTCTCGCTCCCAAGACCCTTTTTTGCCCAAGAATGGCCAGGAGCCAAACCACTCAAGCAATGCATGATCATACCACAAAATCTCCTGGAGCAAAGCAGAGCAACTTATGAGTTGGCAACACAAGGAAAAGCTTGTCTGGAAGGTGGCCCTTCTCTTATCTGCAGCATTCATCTTGCCTCTCCGCAGTCCTCTCTCATTGCTTCTCCAGTTACTCCCCGTTCCCTCGATAATCGCCCCTCTTGTCATCAGTCCTAGTCACCTCTCATCGTTCTCACCAATCACCTGTCCTCCGTCATCCACCTTGTTACTCTGTCCTGTCACCTGTCCTCAATTACCCTCTTATCAGTGTCATTATGGCTATTGTCAGCCATGGCTCAGTCGGCACTCTCGTGTCTGAGTCAACAATTCTGAGTTCAAGTATTCTTTTTTAATTCATTCACGAGATGTGGGCTTCACTGACTGGACCAGAATTTATTGCCAATCCCTAGTTGCCCTTGAGAAGGTGGCGGTGAACTGCCTTCTTGAATTGTTGCAGTCCATGTGGTGTAGGTACACCCACAGTGCTGTTAGGAAGGGAGTTCCAGGATTTTGACCCAGCGCCAGTGAAGGAAAGGCAATATATTTCCAAGTCAGGATGGTGAGTGATTTGGAGGGGAATTTCCAGGTGATGGTGTTCTCATCTATCTGCTGCCCTTGTCCTTCTAGATGGTAGTGGTCATGGGTTTGGAAGGTGCTGTCAAAGGAGCCTTGGTGAATTCCTGCAGTGCATCTTGTAGATGGTACACACTGCTGCTACTGTGGTGGAGGGAGTGAATGTTTGTGGATATGGTGCCAATCAAGTGGGTTGCTTTGTCCTGGACGTTGTCAAGCTTCTTGAGCATTGTGGGAGCTGCACTCATCCAGGCAAGTAGAGAGTATTCCATTACATTCCTGACTTGTGCTTTGTAGATGGTGGACAGGCTTTGGAGAGTCAGGTGGTGAGTTACTCGCCGCAGGATCCCTAGCCTTTGACCTGCTCTTGTAGCCAGAGTATTTATATGGCTAGTCCAGTTCAGTTTCTGGTCTTGAGCATAAAACTGAATGTTGTTGCTCTAATACAATGCTGAGGGAATGTTGCACTGTTGGAGGTGCCGTCTTTCAGATGAGATGTTAAACGAAGTCCCTGGTTGCCTCCCTCCGGCGGACATAAAAGATCCCATTAAGCTATTTTGAAGGGGAGCTCTCCCCGGCGTCTTGCCCAATATTTATGCCTCAATCACTATCACAAAAATAGATTGTTTGGTTATTATCACATTACTGTTTGTGGGAGCTTGCTGTGCGAATATTGGCTGCCACGTTTTCTACAACAGTGACTACTACACTTCAAAAAAGTACTTAATTGGCTGTAAAGTGCTTTGGGACATCTGGTGTCATGAAACGTGCTATATAAAGGCACATCTTTCTTTTTTTATTGGTCCTTTCACTCCCCCACCCTCTCAAGCCCCAAATGCAGCAACCTGCAGCCATCCTCTCTCACATTCTCACCTGCATAACTTTCTAGACTGATTGTGACATTACTTTCTTGAATTCCAATTGTAACATTACCCTTCCAGTCTCAGAATTCTCAGTACTTTGTTCTCTGATTTTCCTACTCCTTATCATGAGGTATAGTTTCATTGGCATAGGTGACCCTCCAATACTCTCCAACAAGTCATTCTTTATGTATGAACCTGGATGGTGAAGGTTGGAATATCATTCTTCCTTATGGAACAGCATATCCAAAGCTGTCCCTGACCAAAGTCTCTGTAGGTACACTTTCTGGTTGGGTCTCCCAGACAGCTATCTGTAATAGGAACCATGGCAGATTGCCTTCCTCCCAAGACCAATGGTTCTCAAGGTTAATGGACCACTGGTGGTCAGGTGGTCCACAGGCTGGTCCAAAATGTCACTGACGTGCAAGGCAATGGCCAACGCTATGTGAGAGAACAGGCCAGAACCCTTATCTGCACCACTCTCATGACGTCACACAACCAGATTGGCTCCTTCATGCATGGCATGAGTCATCATAGGTGTGAGCAACAATAATATTGTTCTATCAGCAAGATTTAGCTTACTGTTGATTTGTCTGATTAATAAAGATGAGATAAGTCTTAGTTTCTTAGAAGAAGAATATCGTGAGATTTATATTACACATATAATGTTTCAGATAAACGTGTTATCATGTATTCATGTTCATAACATTGGCATAAGAAAAAGGAGCAGGTATAGGCCATTCGGCCCCTCAAGCCTACTCCCCCATTCGATACGATCATGACTGATTCTCAGGCTAAACTCCGTTTTCCCGCCCACTCCCCATATCTCTTGATTCCCTGAGTGACCAAAACTGTACCTCAGCCTTAAATATATTTAGTGACGGGAGCATCCACTACCCTCTGGGGTAGAGAATTCCAAAGATTCACAACCCTCTGGGTAAAGAAATTTCTCCTCATCTCAGTCCTAAATGATCAGCTCCTTATCCTGAGACTGTGCCTGCATGTTCTAGATTCCCCAGTTGGGGGAAACAAACTCTCTGTGCCTTTCCTGTCAAACCTCAACAGAATTTTTCAGAATGTGAAAATGTCTGTACTTTGTTTCTGGCATGAATTCATAATTTATGATATTAGATAAAAATACACATAAATTTATTACATCTAGCAGCAAAGAGGCAGCAAAACAGTTTTGGTTCCCATAAGTTCCCATTAATTCTGCACTGGTAAGTGAAAGTGGATGGGGTAAGACCAGTAGGTGGTCTGCAGGGTCTTTCACCTCACCTAAGTGGTCTCTGCATGAAAAAGGTTCAAAACCACTGCCCTAAATCAGCAAAGGTGCGGAAACTGACCCCCCACCTGAGTTCAACAGAGCCAGTACAGGCAATGAATTAAACCAGGCAAATTCTTGATCGCTTGGCTCAATTTTGCACTGGGCATTTACCTGCTGAGTCCTAAGGGAGCTCAGAATCGCCATTCTACCAGTGGCAGGACCCCTGCTCCTCACAATCACTTTAACAATATCCATACTTCTGCCTGACTGTGCGTGGGCGCCAATGGTGCAAATGCCCATATTGTCTGTTCTGCTCCTCAGTGTTCCTGACAACACCCATTGGGCACGCTGCCCAGCATTGAGCAGGCTTCAGTGGTTCCTTGTTTTTCACCATCTGCTTCTGCAGCTAGCTCTGTATCCCACAGACAACCCAATTGCAGGCACGCTGCGATAGAAGATGGGTGTTTCCATGGAGCCAGGCAGTGAGAGGTTGGAAACTCCAGCTGTTTGACTATCCTGTACACCAACCCCACCCTGCGCATCTTATTGTGACAGTAGCACTCAGAGTGAACACAAGCAATTGGAGATTTGTTTGTGTGATTATTCGATAAAGACTTCCCTGTGCATTCTACTGACCAGGATTAATGTAAAAGAGTGTAACCTCAGCACTGACTGAAACACTGATGGCTGAGCGGGGATCGATTTCTTTTTGTATTATTAATGAAGGCGAAGGTTTTATTTGTGCTGTCAGTATTTATTTATCATGAAACAAACGGCTGTCTGGTTAAAGACAATGCAGCACTTCATCGGTCTGAACAAAGAATCTGCTGCTGAACACCTGCCTATGCAATTGGAGCCTCTATCTCTTCCCTTTTCCCAGAGAGTGACAGTCCAAATGTTCAATGTTCATCTCCAAGGGCATTTACAACCACACCGTTATGTTAAAGAGATCCTTAAATGCAATAAAACATTCCAAGGTACTTCACAGGAGCGATTATCAAACACAATTTGACACCAAGCCACATTAGAATTACATTTCAAGTGACCAAAAGCTTGATCAATGAGGTGGTTTTTTAATGAGATAGAGAGAAAGAGAGGACAGGCTTAGAGAATGAATTCAAGAACTCTGGCGGTTGTGAAGATTGGGGATGACCAAGAAGGCAGAATTAAAGGAGTGTAGAGTTTTCAGAGCTTTATAGGGCTGGAGAAGGTTTGAGAGATAGGGAGGGGAGAGGCCACGGAGATGTTTGAACAGGACACTGAGAAGTTTAAAATTGAGGGAAACATTATTTTTTTTATTCATTCATGGGATGTGGGCAACGCCGGCTAGGCCAGCATTTATTGCCCATCCCTGATTGCCCTTGTTCAGAGGGAATTTTTAAGATTCCACCACATGGAGGGTAAGGATGGCAGATTTTCTTCCCTAAAGGGCATTAGTGAACGAGATGGGTTTTTAGGACAACCAGCAGTCATCATCAGACTTTTAATTCCAGATTTTTATTGAATTCAAATTTCACCATTTGCCATGGCGGAATTCGAACCTGGGTCATTACCTTGGGGTCTCTGGAATACTAAGTCCAGTGACTGAGCCACCACCTCCCTCACATAACACTAGGCAAGTGTGGAGGCACTATATGAGTTCCTGAGGATAGCTGATGAGACCTCTGTTATAGCCAAATACAAAGAAAATCAAATATTCAGGAGGTGCTTAAGAAGCTGGTAAGAAGATTAAAGAGTAATCGGATGGAGGGAAGATTGGGAATGACCACCGACAAAGTTATGCTAAACTTCTATAAATCTCTGATTAGGCCTCAGCCGCGGTATTGTGTCCAATTCTAGGCACCTCACTTTCGGAAGGATTTCAAGGCCTTGGAGGGGGTGCAGAGGATTAACAAATTTACATCAGGGAAGAGGAACTTTGGATATGTGGGGAGATTAAATAAGTTGGGGTTAATTTCCTTAGTGTAGGTGTCAAGGTGAGTTGTGTTGTGGAGGTGAAACAATGGTCCTGATGCTGGGTAGGATATTGAATTTGAAGCTCAGCTCAAGAACAAACAGAACACCAGGAAGGTCCAATGTTTGGGAAAGTGTGTGCGAGCAGCCAGGAAGCGGGAATGGAATTAGAGGTTAAAGGTTAAGGATGGGATCCAATAAAAGGATGTCATCAGCCTTGGTGGCAGCATCACTTTAAAAGAAACTTGAGAGTGCGTGATCCTGAGCTGCCTTCGTGCCCTTTCTTAGGAGCTGGTTGGCGAGAATTTTGGGAGAATTTTGGGAACAGCAGCCCAATGCTCTCTTGGCTGGGGTTGGAGCACAATCCAGGGCAAAAAGTACCTTAAAAAGAGGACTCTTAGCTTCAGAAGATATCAAAAAACAAAGCACTCACTGGCTGCTGCCTTGAGTAAGAACATTTGAAGCCTGAAAAGGTGACAATAGTTTGATCACAGGATCTTAACGGCACAGAAGGAGGCCATTCAGCCCATTGTGTCTGCACCGGCTCTCCAAATGAGCATTATGACCTAGTGCCATTGCCCTGCCTTTTCCCTGTACCCCTGCACTTTGTTTCTATTCAAATAATTATCCAATGCCCTCCTGAATGCCTCGATTGAACCTGCCTCCACCACACTTCCAGGCAGCACATTCCAGACCCGAACCACTCGTTGTGTGAAAAAGTTTTTTCTCACGTCAACAGAAATGGTAGCTCCTTCACCCCACCCCCCAGGAAAGAGTCCAGGAGCCAGTTCTGGGACTATTTCAGCAGATGCTGCATTTACACAAAATACCTGCTCTGTTCCCCTGAATAAAAAGTTCTAAAATATTGAGTGGCACTGAAAGGGTGCCTTCAAAATCATACTAACATATTCCGAAAAAAATAATAATTGGGACCAATTCAAAATTCGCCCTACTCAGCAAAACTGTCTGGTCTGTTAAACCCAAGCCTATCAAATATGCACAAATAAGGATATCTTTTGCCTGTGTGCTTCACTATGTGAATGCAGCTCTCTCCTCTGGATGTGACAAGCACCCATTTCTTCCTGATCCAGCTGTCTCTTTGTCCTGGTTCCTTAACTTGTGTTTTATCAGCCTCTATATTTATGTAGGAGAGAGACAGATGGTAATAAATCAATGGGGACAATCTGCAGATGAACAAATTACCAACAGTAGCTCCTGCTTTCCATTATCTCAAGGCCATCATGAATGCCTGATGGAGTTTTCTTCTTCCAGTTTACAATCAATTAGCTTTGCGAGGGAATAAAAACCCTTGCCTGATAATGAGCAAATTGCAAATAGATTAATCAAGTCACTTTTCAAACTGTCAAAAACAAACACGCAAATCGCCCCCATGGGTATAATTAAATGGAACATTCCCAAAGGGATATCTCAGCGCAGAAGTGCCTTTTTGTGTTCATTCCAGTAAAGAGAAGGCTGAGGAATGAACATACGAGCTCACAAAATAGGAGCAGAAGTAGGCCATTTGGCCCCTTGAGCCTGCTCCGCCATTCAATGAGATCATAGTTGATGAATTTGTGTTTCGAGTTTCACATTCCCATCTACCCCCAATAACTTTTGATTTCCTTGCCTAACAAGAATCAATCTAGCTCTGCCTTAAAAATAGTCGGTGATCCCCGCCTCCACTGCCTTCTGAGGCTGAGGGTTCCAAAGTCGCGCAACCCTCTCAGAATGACTTATTTTATAAGATTATCACAGAGTTTGGCAAGTTAGACCTACAGAAGATAGGCCCAATTTTAATGCTGGATAGGTTCTGAGTTAAAATGTCACCCAACATTTCTGCTTGAAAGACCAGAACCAGGGGCCATAAATATATGGATGAATGGTCATCGACCTGAAACATTAATTCTGTTTCTCTCTCCATAGACGCTGCCTAACCTTCTGAGTAATTTCAGCATTTTTTATTTCAGATTTCCCCACTTGCAATAGTTTGCTTTTGTGTTGGAGACATTGAAGTAGTTTTGAACTGTGGTCACTGTTTTATAGAGGAACCACAGCAGTCAATTGGCAGACAAACAACAATGGGATAATGACCAGATAATCTACGTTAGTAATGTTGATTGAGGGATAAATATTGACCAGGACGCAGGAAGAACTCCCCTGCTCTTCTTCAAAATGGTACCATGGGACATTTTACATCCATCTGAGAAGGCTGATAGGGCCTTAGCACCTCCCACAGTGCAGCACTCCGGCAGTACTGCACTGGAGTTTCAGCCTAGGTTTTGTGTTCAAGTCCCGGGAGTGGGATTATAAAGCCATAATCTTTTGACTCGGAGCTGAAAGCACTGAGCCAAGCCACCTCTAGGCCAGACTGGGAAGGGGTGGCAGATTCTCTTCCCTGAAGAACATTAGTGAAGCAGTTGAATTTGTACAACAAGTTGACAGCTTTTTATGATCACTTTTCTGGTGGCAACCCGCAAATGATCTGATTAACTGAATTGATTTTCACAACATCCCATAGTGTAGTATGTCTGTGGTAAAGTTTCTTTACTATGTATGTTGATACACTTTCACACGTGGAATCATTCCTTATGCCAGTTCTATGGTGATATTCCCCTCCGAATTGTCCTCTATCTTGTCAAATGGAATCTCTTACATCAAATGGAATGGCTGAGTGTTAATTATCCTTCTGTATAGTAACTCCAACCCTTATCTTTCCACACATTTTTAGTTGAACAAAATGGGGAGAGACTACATTTAACTGGCAAACAATTGAACAAAAACCGGCTACCAATGAAGATAGACCAAAAGGTACTCAAAGGGACTAATAGTTTCTGGAATAATGCTAGGCACAGCAATTAATCCAGGAGCAAAAACACAGGGGTACAAGAAAGGAGTCTCTAAAGTTTCTCCCTTATTGTCAATCCCCAACACTTATGTCAAACTGGAAACTTCTAAATGGCTTTATCATGAGCAGATGGACAGAGCACAGCTTCTTGAGTCTCTGTGCGTTAGTAGTGTTATCATGCTTAAAGAGAAAGAGGCTTCGGATTCCAGTTCTGCAAATCATCTGAGATGTGGTCACTTCTGAACTGCTGTGAGTTGATGGGAGGTGGGCAGAGAAAGTGAGCAAAGACAGAGTCAGATGGGAGCTGTGTATGGCTGAAGTTGACAAGAAAACAGGAGATCCTTAGCTTAGTATTGAATACATTCTTCTTAACTTAACCTGCACTAGCTGGAGAGGAGGTGCAAGTTACTTTGGTGTAGCTCATCAGTCAGTCGCCTTACGGAAGACTAAACATTTTAACCATCTAACAGCTACATTATCTGCATGGTATATGCCTCCCACAATATAGTTGAGATTTAAGAAAGGCTATCTAGTTATTATGACCTGCATGGTAATCTTGTTATATAATGTTGCTCAAAAATCCAAAGATAGGCTATTATACTGGCCTTGGAGCCATGTTATTCGATTTGTAATCAATTAAAAATCTCCTGTGATGTGTACACTTGCTGTAAGACTAACATTTACTTTCTGACGCACTTTACCTTCTGGTTCACCTTAAGCAATGCCAAAGGAGATCTACTAACATACGTAAGATTCTCAGTATAAAGAGTGTAAAATGCTCTGGATTTTCTTGTTGATTTTAACCAAAGTCTTTGAAATATTTTCTGTATTTGTCTCTGTAGTCACAGAACCTGCAGTCATTCAGCGATACCATGCATCGTTTGAAGAGAGATTCTTTCAGATAAGCGAAAAGGAACTAACCAAAATAAACACATTTTATGCAGGTAAATTTTGGGGTTTTTTTTGGTCATTCTTTGCATCTATGGAGCCTTCTAAGGTTGCTGATACTAACTTTCTTGATCAGGTACACACTACCCGAAATGGCGGTGTCATCTATTTCCGTGGAAATTTTGAAAGGCAAATGGGCATGTGGGGAGGGGGCCTTTAATTGAAGAGGATTAATTTACAGGGCCATGGGGAGAAAGCTGGGTGTGGGACCAAATTGGATGGTAAATTGAATACAAAAGCAGAGATGTAATGATGGAACTGTATAAAACGCTGGTTTAGGCCCACGGCTGGACTTTTGTGTACAGTTCTGGTCACCACATTACAGGAAAGACAAAATTGCTGTGGAGGGAGTACAGGGGGGATTTACAAGAATGTTGCCAGGGCTTGAAAGTTACAGCCATGAGGAGAGGTTGGATAGGCTGGGGTTGTTTTCCTTAGAACAGAAGAGGCTGAGGGGTGACCTAATTCAGGTGTACAAAATTATGAGGAGCCTAGATAGGGTAGACAGGAAAGACCTGTATCCCCTAGCTGAGGGGTTAATTACCAGGGTACACAGATTTAAGGTGATCGGTAGAAGGATTAGTGGGACATGAGGAAAACCTTTTTCACCCAGAGGGTGGTGGGCATCTGGAATTCACTGAGGCTGAAACGCTCAACTCATTTAAAAGTTACCTGGATCTGCACCTGAAGTGCTGTAACCTGCAAGGCTATAGACCAGGTGCTGGAAAGTGGGATTAAAAATGAGCGGCTAGTTTTTTTTTGCTTTTTTTTTTGGCTGAAACAGGCTGCTCTCAGGGGAAGAGAGTTCCAAAGATTCACAACCTTCTCAGAGAAAAAAAATTCTCCTCATCTCCATCTTAAAAGGGAGACCCCTTATTTTTAAACTGTGTCCCCCAGTTCTAGTCTCTCCCACAAGGGGAAACATTCTTTCAGCATCTGCCCTGTCAAGTCCCCTCTGGATCTTGTCTGTTTCAATAGAATCTTCTCCCATTCTGCTCAACCCCAATGGATACAGGCCCAGCCTGTCCAACTGTTCCTTGTAGGATAACCTCCCCCAACCCCAGGAATTAGTCAGTTCTCTGAACTGCTTCCAGAACGCCAACATGGACTGGTGGAGGCAAATGGTCATTCTGTATAAAAGCCTCTGATCCAAGGAATACCGGGTCAGAGAGAGGGAATTAAATCAGCTGAAACAAGATTATTGAGTCCCAGTTAAAATACTTGCTTTGTACTACAAAGAGTCAAAAAGCAGTCAGCCCTAAAATTACCATTTGACCCTTTGAACTAATTCTGACTAAAGAGCGCAAATAACTGATTTTAGTTAGGGCTCTGCTCGGTCTACTTAATCTCTTGTGGAAAAGTTCTGCAACGCTACTTGTGTCAGCCGAGGCTCAGTGGATAGCACATTTGCCTCTGTGTCAGAAAGCTGTGGGTTCAAGTCCCGCTCCAGAGACATGAGCAAAAAAATTCAAGGCTGGCACTCCAATGCGGTACTGAGTGCTTCACTATCAGAGGTGCCATCTTTCAAGTGGGCTAAAGCAAGGCCTCGTCTGTCCTTTGAGGTTACATGTAAAAGATCCCATGATATTATTTTGAAGAAGAGCAGGAGAATTCTCCCCGGTGTCCTGGCCAATATTTGTTCCTCAATCGACATCGCAGAGGCAGATTATCTGGTCATTATCACATTGCTGTCTGTGGAAGCTTGCTATGTGCAAATTGGCTGCCACATTTCCTACATTACAATTCAAAAAGCATTTCATTGACTGTAAAGTGCTTTGGGATGTCCTGAGGCTGTGAAAGATGTTATATAAAAGCAAGACTTTCTTTTACTAAAATCAACCAAAATTTCAGGCTATTTAGGTAACCTAATCTCTTCTCTGGCTAGCAATGCATCCCAAGGAATCAATAGCAGTCTTTGATTTGAAATGCAAATTGCTCCAGTTGATTGGAACTTCTGCACCATGTACCAGTCCTACTTTAAAGTTGATTAAATTTCTACCACTGGGGAGAGGGTTTCTAAACTCTTCCAACTTCATTGCAATCATGTAGATACAGAAAAAAAATAACTCTGTACACACCAACAACTCTGGGCAATGCAAATTTTCAGTGCGCCAATTAGAAAACACGGCACCCTCTCCACTTACTATCGAAATGGCAGCCATCGCTCTACAATCACAGGATGACTTTTTTCTTCCCATTTGGTATCTAGTAGCTTTCCTGCAGGTCACTGCTCCATATCAAATGGCCTAGAATTACATGGTTTTAGGAATAAGCCATCATGTGAAGCAGAATTATTATTTTATTACTTATTTCTTAATCAAATTAATGACTTGTGTTTTAGTTTCCTACTGATCACCATTCATTGTCATGGATCCTGTTCATCTTCTGCTCTGACTTTCGTTGCCAAAGTAAAGTTGCGAATGGGATCACTCTAGATGACATGACTCCATACGAGGCAGTTATTTTGTCACATTCCACCTCAGTGAAATAACTGTTTCCCTCCATCCAACACCACCCAAACCCCACCTCCCCCCCCCCCCACCCAATTCCAGAAAAACTCGCAGAAGCCCAGAGACGATTAGCAACGCTACAGAGCGAACTCGAAGCAGTGTTTGATGTGCTGAGAGGTGACAATGAGAGATCATCGGGGCAATGGTGGAGCATCCTTCATAGACCATACAGACACCGAGCGCGACACAAGATCATGTGTGACCTGAAGCTGGCCTTCAGTGAATTCTACCTCAGTCTAATTCTACTGCAGAATTACCAGGTGCGTGGGAAGCTACTTCAACCTATGAGATCAATGGGACCCAGTAGAAAATGACCAAAAAATATATTTTATATTGTAAGAAACTTATTGAAATATTAGAACTAAAAATGGCCTGTTATCTGACCGGGCCCACTCCTTTCCCAGACTCCACATGGTGGGTGGAGGGGGTGACTTCACATCCACAAGAGGGCAAAGAACATCTGGTACAAAAGCAAAATACTGCAGATTCTGAAAATCCAACATAAACTCAGAAAAGGCTGGAAATACTCAGCAGGTCAGGTATCATTTATGGAGTGAGAAACAGAGTTAACTTTCCAGGTCAATAATCTTTTATCAGAATTGGATTTGGAACCTAATATACTATTGACGTTCACCCAGAATACAATCAAATAGAAATCATTGAACTGGTGAAAACTTGCCTTTTTATGTTATTGGGCTTGCTATAAAAACTCTCATTATAGCTTACTGACTAAGGTGTAACTGAGTTTTTGAGAGTGTACTAATTCATTTAGTACCGCTGAATAACCTCCCTGGTCCTGGAAAACTATTCATATATTTGTAGAATGCCAGGTTTCTCCATTATGATAAAACATTGCATATTTTTAAAATATATTTTTTGAAGTTTATTTGTGATATTTCAGCTTCTACTTTAATTCTATGTGAATGTCCCAATCAATTATTTTGCTCTTTTGTAAAATTTATTTAAAGATCAAGAACCTTGACCTTGATTTTTGACTTCCTGGTTTGCTCTCTGTGAGAATACTTCAATGTGATTGGCTGCTTTCCCTGCTTGATGACATCACTGTTGCTGGATGTCTGGAGATCCCCTTGATTTGCTGCCAGATTTAAACAAAGCATAGTCACTGACAACAAAATCTGCGCCTTTGTTTAAACAATGGGCATTACCAACTTTGATGAAGAGTCATACGGACTTGAAACGTTAACTGTTTTCCTCTCCGCAGATGCTGTCAGACCTGCTGAGATTTTCCAGCTATTTTTGTTTTTGTTTCAGATTTCCAGCATCCGCAGTATTTTGCTTTTAACTTTCTAGAGCAGGTTTAGTGGACAATTAGTGTGCAAATCTTGCATGTTCTTAAAAATAGCGACGAGGCTGAGGAGGGCGAGAGTCACTGGTATGGATAAATCAGCCACAGGTTCTGTAACTCAACCTATCACTTTATAATACCATGATCTTACTGGCTGATTTGTGCATTAACAACAATGTGCATCATGAACTTGCTGTGTTTTTTCTGTCACATTATATTCTTTCTGCTTCTCCTCCCACCCCTGATTATGATAGGCAACCTGACTGACCCCACTCTTGTTCCATTCCAGAATCTCAATGTTACCGGATTTGGCAAAATCATGAAGAAATATGACAAGATGTTTCAAACCATGAAAGGGGCAGGTTGGCAAGCCACTCAGGTGGAGGGCTCGCCAATATATACCAATAAAAAGATTGACCAGCTGATAACTGAGGTGGAGGTAAGCATGGGCTTGGTGAAGGGATAACAAAGGCTCCCTCTCTCCCTTATTCACGAAGTTCCGAAATGGCGAGGCTAAAAATGATCACCATGCTCCGATCTGAGTTATACTGTCAAGTGCCACCCACTTCCCTGCAGGCCTGTTGGTCAGCAAGTGACGTTCACAGACCAGCCGGGGAGGGTGCAGTGCTGCTGCAGGCTATTACAGGAGAGTACACACTCCTTTGTAGGGGACAAAATCGCTGAGAGATGTGGATGTGCCCCAATACCACCCACACACAGTAGCAGCAGTATGTACCATCTACAAGGCGCTCTGCAGGAACTCACCAATGCTCCTTAGACAGCACCTTTCAAAGCCACGACCACTACCACCTAGAAGGACAAGGGCAGCAGATAGATGGGGACACCACCACCTGGAAGTTCCCCTCCAACTCACTCACCATCTTGACTTGGAAATATATCGCCGTTCCTTCACTGTCACTGGCTCAAAATCCTGGAACTCCCTCCTAACAGCACTGTGGGTGCACCACACAGAGCAGTTTAAGAAGGCAGCTCACCACCACCTCTTCAAGGGCAATTAGGAATGGGCAATAAATGCTGGCCCAGCCAGCGACGCCTGCATCCCATAAAACAAATTTAAAAGTGACAAGATTTCACGCTTGAATTGCAAACCCCAGGTCTGGGAACTGACACAGCAGTTACCTCCGTGTGTCTGTATGCCTGAGTCAGGTAGATCCACAGAACTTATGCACTACAGCTAATAGGAGATGCACCTTTCAACAGAACTGGACTGTGAAACCACAGGCAAAGGGGGGTTTTTACAGAGACTGCAATACTTGGGCATAGGGAGAGCTCATTTGATGGATAGATTAATAGATGCCAGGTACTTTTTGTGGGACGTTTATTAAGGGGCAGCAATCCTGAGGTGAAGGAAACTGTCCGGCGCTAAAAATGCACATGGAGATGCTGAAGAATGGCACGCCTGTTGTGAGAATTATTGACATGCATTCAAATAGTCCATATGATCTCATGTTAAAAAGCACCAAACGGAATTAGTGAGACCATTGAGTTCCATTCCAGGCTATAAAGCAAAAACAGAAAGCATGCCTAGACTCAACAAATGTAGAAATGACCACCCTTTCTGTGATGGCAAAGCAGTCTTCATCATCATTGAAATATCAATAAATCCCCATGTTCTTCACAGTCACTCTACACCAATCAGCTGGAGGGAGGGGACAGAGCACGAGCAATGAAGCGACTTCGAGTTCCACCACTGGGAGTAACACAGGTCAGTCAGCTTCCAAAAGCTATCTTATGAAGAAAGTTTGAACAGGTTGGGTCTATACCCCTTGGAGTTTAGAAGAATGGGAGATGAAACATAGAAGATCCTGAGGGGATTTGTCAGGGTGGGTACAGGGAGGATGTTTCCCCTTGTGAGACGAGACTAGAACAAGGGAACATAGTTTAAAAATAAGGGGCCTCTCATTTAAGACTGAGGTTAGAAGAGTTTTTTTCTCTCTCAGAGGGTCGTTAGTCTGTTAAATTCTCTTCCCCAGGAATCAGTAGAGGCTGTAGTAAATTTATTCGAGGCTAAGTTAGATAGATTTTCGATTGACGAGGGAGTCGAGGATTATGGGTGGGGGGGGTGGTGGTGGTGCAGACAGTAAAGTGAAGTTGAGCCCACAATCAGACAGGCCATGATCTTACTGAATGGTGGGATTGGCTCGATAGGCTGAATGGCCTACTCCTGCTCCTAATTCTTGTGTTCTTGTGATACATTGGAGATATTGGAGTTTGTGTCAGTGTGGGATTGGAGTGTATCAGTGTGTCAGTGCAAGATTGGAATGTGTGTGTGAGAGAGCGCGGGATTGATGTGTGTGCATGTTAGTGATGTTAGTGTGAGGTTGTTGTGTGTGCATGGTAGAGTGAGACTGGTATGTGCATGTTAGCATGAGATTAGAGTGTGTGTGTGTGTTTGTTAGCGTGAGAGTATAGTGCATGCGCTTTAGCATGAGATTGATGTGTGTGCGTGCATATTAGTGTGAGATTGGTGTGTGTGTGTATGTTAGTGTGAGATTGGTGTGTGTGTGTACGTTAGTGTGAGATTGGTGTGTCTGTGTGTATGTTAGTGTGAGATTTGTGTGTGTGTGTCTGTGTGTGTGTGTTTTTGTGTATGTGTTTGTTAGTGTGAGATTTGTGTGTGTGTGTCTGTGTGTGTGTGTTTTTGTGTATGTGTTGGTTAGTGTGAGACTGGTGCATGTGTGTATGTTTGTGTGAGACTGGTGTGTGTGTGTGTATGTTAGTGTGGGATTGGGGTGTGTGTGTATGTTTGTGTGAGACTGGTGTGTGTGTGTATTTTAGTGTGGGATTGGGGAGTGTGTGGGATTGGGGTGTGTGTGTATGTTAGTGTGAGATTGGTGCATGTTAGTGTGAGATTGGTGTGTGCATGTTAACGTGAGATTGGTGTGTGTGTGTGTATGTTAGTGTGAGATTGATTTGTGTGTATGTTAGTGTAAGATTGGTGTGTGTGTGTAAGATTGGTGTGTGTGTGTGTAAGATTGTGGTGTGCGTGTGTGTGTGTAAGATTGGTGTGTGAATGTATGTATGTTAGTGTGAGATTTGTTTGTGTGTGAGTGAGATTGGTGTGTGTGTGAGTGAGGTTGGTGTGTGTGTGTAAGATTGGAGTGTGTGTGTAAGATTGGTGTGTGTGTGTAAGATTGGTGTGTGTGTAAGATTGGGGTGTGTGTAAGATTGGTGTGTCTTTCTGCGTAAGATTGGTGTGTGTATGTGTGTATGTTAGTGTGAGATTGGTGTGTGTGTGTGTGAGTGAGATTGGTGTGTGCGTGTATGTTAGTGAGAGATTGATGTGTGTGTGTGTAAGATTGGTGTGTGTGTAAGATTAGTGTGTGTGTAAAATTGGTGTGTGTGTGTGTATGTGTGTATGTTAGTGTGAGATTTGTGTGTGTGTGTGAGTGAGATTGGTGTGTGTGTGAGTGAGATTGGTGTGTGCATGATGTTAGTATGAGATTGGTGTGTGCATGTTAATGTGAGATTGGTGTGTGTGTGTATGTTAGTGTGAGATTGATGTGTGTGTATGTTAGTGTAAGATTGGTGTGTGTGTGTAAGATTGGTGTGTGTGTGTGTGTAAGATGGTGTGTGTGTGTAAGTTTGGTGTATCTTTCTGTGCAAGATTGGTGTGTGTATGTTATTGTGAGATTGGTGTGTGTGTGTGAGATTGGTGTGTGCGTGTATGTTAGTGTGAGATTTGTGTGTGTGTGTTCATGTTAGTGTGAGATTGGTGTGGGTATGTTAGTGTGAGATTAGAGTGTGTGTGTATGTTAGTGTGAGATTGGTGTGTGTGTGTATGTTAGTGTGAGATTGGTGTGTCTGTGTGTATGTTAGTGTGAGATTTGTGTGTGTGTGTCTGTGTGTGTGTGTTTTTGTGTATGTGTTTGTTAGTGTGAGATTTGTGTGTGTGTGTCTGTGTGTGTGTGTTTTTGTTAATGTGTTGGTTAGTGTGAGATTGGTGCATGTGTGTATGTTTGTGTGAGACTGGTGTGTGTGTGTATGTTAGTGTGGGATTGGGGTGTGTGTGTATGTTTGTGTGAGACTGGTGTGTGTGTGTATTTTAGTGTGGGATTGGGGAGTGTGTGGGATTGGGGTGTGTGTGTATGTTAGTGTGAGATTGGTGCATGTTAGTGTGAGATTGGTGTGTGCATGTTAACGTGAGATTGGTGTGTGTGTGTGTATGTTAGTGTGAGATTGATTTGTGTGTATGTTAGTGTAAGATTGGTGTGTGTGTGTAAGATTGGTGTGTGTGTGTGTGTAAGATGGTGTGTGTGTGTAAGTTTGGTGTATCTTTCTGTGCAAGATTGGTGTGTGTATGTTATTGTGAGATTGGTGTGTGTGTGTGAGATTGGTGTGTGCGTGTATGTTAGTGTGAGATTTGTGTGTGTGTGTGTTCATGTTAGTGTGAGATTGGTGTGGGTATGTTAGTGTGAGATTAGAGTGTGTGTGTATGTTAGTGTGAGATTGGTGTGTGTGTGTATGTTAGTGTGAGATTGGTGTGTCTGTGTGTATGTTAGTGTGAGATTTGTGTGTGTGTGTCTGTGTGTGTGTGTTTTTGTGTATGTGTTTGTTAGTGTGAGATTTGTGTGTGTGTGTCTGTGTGTGTGTGTTTTTGTGTATGGGTTGGTTAGTGTGAGATTGGTGCGTGTGTGTATGTTTGTGTGAGACTGGTGTGTGTGTGTATGTTAGTGTGGGATTGGGGTGTGTGTGTATGTTTGTGTGAGACTGGTGTGTGTGTGTATTTTAGTGTGGGATTGGGGAGTGTGTGGGATTGGGGTGTGTGTGTATGTTAGTGTGAGATTGGTGCATGTTAGTGTGAGATTGGTGTGTGCATGTTAACGTGAGATTGGTGTGTGTGTGTGTATGTTAGTGTGAGATTGATTTGTGTGTATGTTAGTGTAAGATTGGTGTGTGTGTGTAAGATTGGTGTGTGTGTGTGTGTAAGATTGTGGTGTGTGTGTGTGTGTGTAAGATTGGTGTGTGAATGTATGTATGTTAGTGTGAGATTTGTTTGTGTGTGAGTGAGATTGGTGTGTGTGTGAGTGAGGTTGGTGTGTGTGTGTAAGATTGGAGTGTGTGTGTAAGATTGGTGTGTGTGTGTAAGATTGGTGTGTGTGTAAGATTGGGGTGTGTGTAAGATTGGTGTGTCTTTCTGCGTAAGATTGGTGTGTGTATGTGTGTATGTTAGTGTGAGATTGGTGTGTGTGTGTGTGAGTGAGATTGGTGTGTGCGTGTATGTTAGTGAGAGATTGATGTGTGTGTGTGTAAGATTGGTGTGTGTGTAAGATTAGTGTGTGTGTAAAATTGGTGTGTGTGTGTGTAAGATTGGTGTCTGTATGTGTGTATGTTAGTGTGAGATTTGTGTGTGTGTGAGTGAGATTGGTGTGTGTGTGAGTGAGATTGGTGTGTGCATGATGTTAGTATGAGATTGGTGTGTGCATGTTAATGTGAGATTGGTGTGTGTGTGTATGTTAGTGTGAGATTGATGTGTGTGTATGTTAGTGTAAGATTGGTGTGTGTGTGTAAGATTGGTGTGTGTGTGTGTGTAAGATGGTGTGTGTGTGTAAGTTTGGTGTATCTTTCTGTGTAAGATTGGTGTGTGTATGTTATTGTGAGATTGGTGTGTGTGTGTGTGAGATTGGTGTGTGCGTGTATGTTAGTGTGAGATTTGTGTGTGTGTGTGTTCATGTTAGTGTGAGATTGGTGTGGGTATGTTAGTGTGAGATTAGAGTGTGTGTGCATGTTAGTGTGAGATTAGTGTGTGTGCATGTTAGTGTGAGATTAGAGTGTGTATGCATGTTAGGGTGAGATTGGTGTGTGTGCATGTTAGTGTGAGATTAGAGTGTGTGTGCATGTTAGTGTGAGATTAGAGTGTGTGTGTACACATCATTGTTAATGTTAGATCAGAATGTTCCTGTTTATTAGCATAAGCGTGGGATTGGCATGTGTGTTTCTGTGTATATCAGTGTGAGGTTGATGTGAGTGTAAGTGTGCAAGACACATGTGAGATTAGAGTATATGCATGTTAGCGTGAGATTGGCGTGTGCATGTTAGTGTGAGATTAGAGTGTGTGTGCATGTTAGTGTGAGATTAGAGTGTGTGCATGTTAATGTGAGATTGGTGTGTGTGGGTGTTAGTGTGAGATTGATGTGTGTGTATGTTAGTGTAAGATTGGTGTGTGTGTAAGATTGGTGTGTGTTTCTGTGTAACATTGGTGTGTGTATGTTAGTGTGAGATTGGTGTGTGTGACTGAGATTGGTGTGTGCGTGTATGTTAGTGTGAGGTTGGTGTGTGTGTGTAACATTGGTGTTTGTGTGTGTAAGATTGGTGTGTGTGTGTAAGATTGGTGTGTGTGTAAGATTGGTGTGTGTATGTGTGTATGTTGGTGTGAGATTTGTGTGTGTGTGTGAGTGAGATTGGTGTGTATGAGTGAGATTGGTGTGTGTGTGATGTTAGTGTGAGATTGGTGGGTGGGTGTGTGTGTGTGTGTGCATGTTAGTATAAGATCGGTGTGTGCATGTTAATGTGAGATTGGTGTGTGTGTATGTTAGTGTGAGATTGATGTGTGTGTATGTTAGTGTAAGATTGACGTGTGTGTATGTTAGTGTAAGTTTCGTGTGTTTGTGTGTGTGTGTGTGTGTGTAAGATTGGTGTGTGTGTGTGTAAAATTGGGGTGTGTGTAAGATTGGTGTTTGTGTGTGTAAGATTGGTGTGTGTTTCTGTGTAAGATTGGTGTGTGTATGTGCGTAAGTTACTGTGAGATTGGTGTAAATGTGAGAGGGATTGGTGTGTGTGTGTGGAAGATTGGTGTGTGTGAGTGTAAGATTGGTGTGTGTATGTGTGTATGTTAGTGTGAGATTTCTGTGTGTGTGAGTGAGATTGGTGTGTGTGTGAGTGAGATTGGTGTGTGCGTGATGTTAGTGTGAGTGAGATTGGTGTGTGTGTGTGTGTGTTTGGTGTGTGTGTGTTTGGTGTGTGTGTGTAAGATTGGTGTGTGTAAGATTGGTGTGTGTATGTGTGTATGTTAGTGTGAGATTTGTGTGTGTGTGTGAGTGAGATTGGTGTGTATGAGTGAGATTGGTGTGTGTGTGATGTTAGTGTTAGATTGGTGGGTGGGTGTGTGTGTGTGTGTGTGCATGTTAGTATAAGATCGGTGTGTGCATGTTAATGTGAGATTGGTGTGTGTGTGTATGTTAGTGTGAGATTGATGTGTGTGTATGTTAGTGTAAGATTGGTGTGTGTGTATGTTAGTGTAAGTTTCGTGTGTTTGTGTGTGTGTGTGTGTGTAAGATTGGTGTGTGTGTGTAAGATTGGTGTGTGTGTAAGATTGGGGTGTGAGTAAGATTGGTGTGCCTTTCTGCGTAAGATTGGTGTGTGTATGTGTGTATGTTAGTGTGAGATTGGTGTGTGTGTGTTAGTGAGATTGGTGTGTGCGTGTATGTTAGTGAGAGATTGATGTGTGTGTGTGTGTAAGATTGGTGTGTGTGTAAGATTAGTGTGTGTGTAAAATTGGTGTGTGTGTGTGTGTAAGATTGGTGTGTGTATGTGTGTATGTTAGTGTGAGATTTGTGTGTGTGTGTGAGTGAGATTGTTGTGTGTGTGAGTGAGATTGGTGTGTGCATGATGTTAGTATGAGATTGGTGTGTGCATGTTAATGTGAGATTGGTGTGTGTGTATGTTAGTGTGAGATTGATGTGTGTGTACGCTAGTGTAAGATTGGTGTGTGTGTGTAAGATTGGTGTGTGTGTGTGTGTAAGATGGTGTGTGTGTGTAAGTTTGGTTTATCTTTCTGTGTAAGATTGGTGTGTGTATGTTATTGTGAGATTGGTGTGGGTGTGTGAGATTGGGGTGTGTGTGTAAGATTGGTGTGTCTTTCTGTGTAAGATTGGTGTGTGTATGTGTGTATGTTAGTGTGAGATTGGTGTGTGTGTGAGTGAGATTGGTGTGTGCGTGTATGTTAGTGTGAGATTGGTGTGTGTGTGTGTAAGATTGGTGTGTGTGTGTAAGATTGGTGTGTGTGTGTAAGATTGGTGTGTGTGTGTAAGATTGGGGTGTGTGTGTAAGATTGGTGTGTCTTTCTGTGTAAGATTGGTGTGTGTATGTGTGTATGTTAGTGTGAGATTGGTGTGTGTGTGAGTGAGATTGGTGTGTGCGTGTATGTTAGTGTGAGATTGGTGTGTGTGTGTGTAAGATTGGTGTGTGTGTGTAAGATTGGTGTGTGTGTGTGTAAGATGGTGTGTGTGTGTAAGTTTGTTGTGTCTTTCTATGTAAGATTGGTGTGTGTATGTTATTGTGAGATTGGTGTGGGTGTGTGAGATTGGTGTGTGCGTGTATGTTAGTGTGAGATTTGTGTGTGTGTGTGTTCATGTTAGTGTTTGATTGGTGTGGGTATGTTAGTGTGAGATTAGAGTGTGTGTGCATGTTAGTGTGAGATTAGTGTGTGTGCATGTTAGTGTGAGATTAGAGTGTGTATGCATGTTAGGGTGAGATTGGTGTGTGTGCATGTTAGTGTGAGATTAGAGTGTGTGTGCATGTTAGTGTGAGATTAGAGTGTGTGTGTACACATCATTGTTAATGTTAGATCAGAATGTTCCTGTTTATTAGCATAAGCGTGGGATTGGCATGTGTGTTTCTGTGTATATCAGTGTGAGGTTGATGTGAGTGTAAGTGTGCAAGACACATGTGAGATTAGAGTATATGCATGTTAGCGTGAGATTGGCGTGTGCATGTTAGTGTGAGATTAGAGTGTGTGTGCATGTTAGTGTGAGATTAGAGTGTGTGCATGTTAATGTGAGATTGGTGTGTGTGGGTGTTAGTGTGAGATTGATGTGTGTGTATGTTAGTGTAAGATTGGTGTGTGTGTAAGATTGGTGTGTGTTTCTGTGTAACATTGGTGTGTGTATGTTAGTGTGAGATTGGTGTGTGTGACTGAGATTGGTGTGTGCGTGTATGTTAGTGTGAGGTTGGTGTGTGTGTGTAACATTGGTGTTTGTGTGTGTAAGATTGGTGTGTGTGTGTAAGATTGGTGTGTGTGTAAGATTGGTGTGTGTATGTGTGTATGTTGGTGTGAGATTTGTGTGTGTGTGTGAGTGAGATTGGTGTGTATGAGTGAGATTGGTGTGTGTGTGATGTTAGTGTGAGATTGGTGGGTGGGTGTGTGTGTGTGTGTGCATGTTAGTATAAGATCGGTGTGTGCATGTTAATGTGAGATTGGTGTGTGTGTATGTTAGTGTGAGATTGATGTGTGTGTATGTTAGTGTAAGATTGACGTGTGTGTATGTTAGTGTAAGTTTCGTGTGTTTGTGTGTGTGTGTGTGTGTAAGATTGGTGTGTGTGTGTGTAAAATTGGGGTGTGTGTAAGATTGGTGTTTGTGTGTGTAAGATTGGTGTGTGTTTCTGTGTAAGATTGGTGTGTGTATGTGCGTAAGTTACTGTGAGATTGGTGTAAATGTGAGAGGGATTGGTGTGTGTGTGTGGAAGATTGGTGTGTGTGAGTGTAAGATTGGTGTGTGTATGTGTGTATGTTAGTGTGAGATTTCTGTGTGTGTGAGTGAGATTGGTGTGTGTGTGAGTGAGATTGGTGTGTGCGTGATGTTAGTGTGAGTGAGATTGGTGTGTGTGTGTGTGTGTTTGGTGTGTGTGTGTTTGGTGTGTGTGTGTAAGATTGGTGTGTGTAAGATTGGTGTGTGTATGTGTGTATGTTAGTGTGAGATTTGTGTGTGTGTGTGAGTGAGATTGGTGTGTATGAGTGAGATTGGTGTGTGTGTGATGTTAGTGTTAGATTGGTGGGTGGGTGTGTGTGTGTGTGTGTGCATGTTAGTATAAGATCGGTGTGTGCATGTTAATGTGAGATTGGTGTGTGTGTGTATGTTAGTGTGAGATTGATGTGTGTGTATGTTAGTGTAAGATTGGTGTGTGTGTATGTTAGTGTAAGTTTCGTGTGTTTGTGTGTGTGTGTGTGTGTAAGATTGGTGTGTGTGTGTAAGATTGGTGTGTGTGTAAGATTGGGGTGTGAGTAAGATTGGTGTGCCTTTCTGCGTAAGATTGGTGTGTGTATGTGTGTATGTTAGTGTGAGATTGGTGTGTGTGTGTTAGTGAGATTGGTGTGTGCGTGTATGTTAGTGAGAGATTGATGTGTGTGTGTGTGTAAGATTGGTGTGTGTGTAAGATTAGTGTGTGTGTAAAATTGGTGTGTGTGTGTGTGTAAGATTGGTGTGTGTATGTGTGTATGTTAGTGTGAGATTTGTGTGTGTGTGTGAGTGAGATTGTTGTGTGTGTGAGTGAGATTGGTGTGTGCATGATGTTAGTATGAGATTGGTGTGTGCATGTTAATGTGAGATTGGTGTGTGTGTATGTTAGTGTGAGATTGATGTGTGTGTACGCTAGTGTAAGATTGGTGTGTGTGTGTAAGATTGGTGTGTGTGTGTGTGTAAGATGGTGTGTGTGTGTAAGTTTGGTTTATCTTTCTGTGTAAGATTGGTGTGTGTATGTTATTGTGAGATTGGTGTGGGTGTGTGAGATTGGGGTGTGTGTGTAAGATTGGTGTGTCTTTCTGTGTAAGATTGGTGTGTGTATGTGTGTATGTTAGTGTGAGATTGGTGTGTGTGTGAGTGAGATTGGTGTGTGCGTGTATGTTAGTGTGAGATTGGTGTGTGTGTGTGTAAGATTGGTGTGTGTGTGTAAGATTGGTGTGTGTGTGTAAGATTGGTGTGTGTGTGTAAGATTGGGGTGTGTGTGTAAGATTGGTGTGTCTTTCTGTGTAAGATTGGTGTGTATGTGTGTATGTTAGTGTGAGATTGGTGTGTGTGTGAGTGAGATTGGTGTGTGCGTGTATGTTAGTGTGAGATTGGTGTGTGTGTGTGTAAGATTGGTGTGTGTGTGTAAGATTGGTGTGTGTGTGTGTAAGATGGTGTGTGTGTGTAAGTTTGTTGTGTCTTTCTATGTAAGATTGGTGTGTGTATGTTATTGTGAGATTGGTGTGGGTGTGTGAGATTGGTGTGTGCGTGTATGTTAGTGTGAGATTTGTGTGTGTGTGTGTTCATGTTAGTGTTTGATTGGTGTGGGTATGTTAGTGTGAGATTAGAGTGTGTGTGCATATTAGTGTGAGATTAGTGTGTGTGCATGTTAGTGTGAGATTAGTGTGTGTGCATGTTAGTGTGAGATTAGAGTGTGTATGCATGTTAGGGTGAGATTGGTGTGTGTGCATGTTAGTGTGAGATTAGAGTGTGTGTGCATGTTAGTGTGAGATTAGAGTGTGTGTGTACACATCATTGTTAAAGTTAGATCAGAATGTTCCTGTTTATTAGCATAAGCGTGGGATTGGCATGTGTATTTCTGTGTATATCAGTGTGAGGTTGATGTGAGTGTAAGTGTGCGAGACACATGTGAGATTAGAGTATATGCATGTTAGCGTGAGATTGGCGTGTGCATGTTAGTGTGAGATTAGAGTGTGTGTGCATGTTAGTGTGAGATTAGAGTGTGTGCATGTTAATGTGAGATTGGTGTGTGTGTGTTAGTGTGAGATTGATGTGTGTGTATGTTAGTGTAAGATTGGTGTGTGTGTGTAAGATTGGTGTGTGTTTCTGTGTAACATTGGTGTGTGTATGTGTGTATGTTAGTGTGAGATTGGTGTGTGTGACTGAGATTGGTGTGTGCGTGTATGTTAGTGTGAGGTTGGTGTGTGTGTGTAAGATTGGTATTTGTGTGTGTAAGATTGGTGTGTGTGTGTAAGATTGGTGTGTGTGTAAGATTGGTGTGTGTATGTGTGTATGTTAGTGTGAGATTTGTGTGTGTGTGTGAGTGAGATTAGTGTGTATGAGTGAGATTGGTGTGTGTGTGATGTTAGTGTGAGATTGGTGGGTGGGTGTGTGTGTGTGTGTGTGCATGTTAGTATAAGATCGGTGTGTGCATGTTAATGTGAGATTGGTGTGTGTGTGTATGTTCGTGTGAGATTGATGTGTGTGTATGTTAGTGTAAGATTGGTGTGTGTGTATGTTAGTGTAAGTTTCGTGTGTTTGTGTGTGTGTGTGTGTACGATTGGTGTGTGTGTGTGTGTAAAATTGGGGTGTGTGTAAGATTGGTGTTTGTGTGTGTAAGATGGTGTGTGTTTCTGCGTAAGATTGGTGTGTGTATGTGCGTATGTTACTGTGAGTATTGGTGTAAATGTGAGTGAGATTGGTGTGTGTGTGTGAAGATAGGTGTGTGTGAGTGTAAGATGGTGTGTGTATGTGTGTATGTTAGTGGCGAGATTTCTGTGTGTGTGAGTGAGATTGGTGTGTGCGTGAAGTTAGTGTGAGTGGAGATTGGTGTGTGTGTTTGTGTGTGTGTGTTTGGTGGTGTGTGTGTGTGTGTGTGTGTGTGTGATTAGGTGTGTGTGTGTGGTGTGAGTGTTTGATAGTGTGTGTGTGGTGTTTGGTGTGTGTGTGTATGTTAGTTTGAGATTTTTGTGTATGTGAGTGAGATTGGTACTTGTGTGAGTGAGATTGGTGTGTGCATGCATGTTAGTGTGAGATCAGAGTGTGTGGTGCATGTTAGTGTGAGATTAGTGTGTGTATATGTTAGTGTGAGATTTGAGTGTGAGTACATGTTAAAATGAGATTAGAGTGTGTGTGTATGTTAGTGTGAGATTGGTGTGTGTGTATGTTAGTGTAAGATTGGTGTGTGTGTAAGATTGGTGTGTGTGTGTAAGATTGTTGGTGTGTGTGTGTGCGTGTGTAGATTGGTGTGTGAATTTATGTATGTAAGTGTGAGATTTGTTTGTGTGTGAGTGAGATTGGTGTGTGTGTGAGTGAGGTTGGTGTGTGTGTGTAAGATTGGAGTGTGTGTGTAAGATTGGTGTGTGTGTGTAAGATTGGTGTGTGTGTGTAAGATTGGGGTGTGTGTGTAAGATTGGTGTGTCTTTCTGTGTAAGATTGGTGTGTGTATGTGTGTATGTTAGTGTGAGATTGGTGTGAGTGTGAGTGAGATTGGTGGTTGTGCGTGTATGTTAGTGTGAGATTGGTGTGTGTGTGTGTAAGATTGGTGTGTGTGTGTAAGATTGGTGTGTGTGTGTGTAAGATGGTGTGTGTGTGTAAGTTTGTTGTGTCTTTCTATGTAAGATTGGTGTGTGTATGTGTGTATGTTAATGTGAGATTGGTGTGTGTGTGAGAGATTGGTGTGTGCGTGTATGTTAGTGTGAGATTTGTGTGTGTGTGTGTTCATGTTAGTGTGAGATTGGTGTGGGTATGTTAGTGTGAGATTAGAGTGTGTGTGCATGTTAGTGTGAGATTAGAATGTGTGTGCATATTAGTGTGAGCTTTGAGTGTGCTGTGCATTTAGAGTGAGATTAGTGTGTGAGTGCATGTTAGTGTGAGATTAGAGTGTGTATGCATGTTAGGGTGAGATTGGTGTGTGTGCATGTTAGTGTGAGATTAGAGTGTGTGTGTACACATCATTGTTAATGTTAGATCAGAATGTTCCTGTTTATTAGCATAAGCGTGGGATTGGCGTGCGTGTTTCTGTGTATATCAGTGTGAGTTGATGTGAGTGTAACGTGTGCGAGACACATGTGAGATTAGAGTATGTGCATGTTAGCGTGAGATTGGCGTGTTCATGTTAGTGTGAGAATAGAGTGTGAAGTGCCCTGTTAGTGTGAGATTGATGTGTGCCTGTTGGTGTGAGATTAGAATGTGTGCATGTTAATGTGAGATTGGTGTGTGTGGGTGTTAGTGTGAGATTGATGTGTGTGTACGTTAGAGTAAGATTGGTGTGTGTGTGTAAGATTGGTGTGTGTGTGTAAGATTGTGGTGTGGTATGTAAGATTGGTGTGTGTGTGTAAGATTGGTGTGTGTTTCTGTGTAACATTGATGTGTGTATGTGTGATATTAGTGTGAGATTGGGTGTGTGTGACTGAGATTGGTGTGTGCAAGTATGTTAGTTTGAGGTTGGTGTGTGTGTTTAAGATTGGTGTTTGTGTGTGTAAGATTGGTGTGTAGTGTGTAAAATTGGTGTGTGTGTGTGTGTAAGATGGGTGTGTGTGTAATTGTGTATGTTATGTGAGATTTGTGTGGTGTTAAGTGAGATTGGTGGTGTGTGATGTTGGTGAGATTGGTGTGTGTGTATGTCAGTGTAAGACTTGTGTGTTGTAAGTTAGTGTAAGTTTTCGTGTGTTTGTGTGTGTGTGTGTGTAAGATTGGTGTGTTAGTGTGTGGTGTAAGATTGGGGTGTGTGTAAAGACTGGTGTGTGGTGTGTGCGGAGTTAACTGTGAGTTTGTGTAAATGTGATTGTGAATTGTGTTGGTGTGTGGGAGATTGGGTGGGTGTATTGAGTGTAAGATTGGTGTGTGTAATTGTGTATGATAGTGCGAGATTTCGTGTGTGTAGTGAGATTGTGTGTTGTTGAGTGAAATTGGTGTGTGCGTGATGTTAGTGTGAAGAGATTGGTGTGTGTATAGTGTTTGGTGTGTGTGTGTGTTTTGGTGATGTGTGTGATGGTGTGTGTGTGTGTGATTGGTGTGTGTGTTTGGTGTGTGTGGTTTGGTTGTGTGTGTGTTTAGTGTGTGTGTGTGTATGTTAGTTGAGATTTGTGTTTGTGTGGTGAGATTGTCTAGTTGTGTGAGTGAGATTGGAGTGTGCATGCAGTTACTGTGAGATTAGAGTTTGGGTGCATGTTAGTGTGAGATTAGTGTGTGTGTATGTTTAGTGTGAGATTAACTGTGTGTGCATGTTAATATGGGATTAGAGTGTGTGTGCATGTTTGTGTTGAGATTGTGAGTGTGTGTAAGATTGGTGTGTGTGTGTTAGATTGTGTGTGTGTGTGTGGATGTTAGTGTGAGATTTGAGTGTGTGTGAGTGAGATTGTTGTGTGTGAGAGAGGTGGTGTGTGTGTGATGTTAGTCAGAATGGTGGGTGTGTGTGTGTGCATTTTAGTATGAGATTGGTGTGTGCAAGTTAATGTGAGATTGAGTGCGTGGTGTATGTTAGTGTGAGATTAGAGTGTGTGTGCATGTTTAATATAGATTACAGTGTGTGTGCAAGTTAGAGAGAGATTAAAGGTGTGAGCATGTTAGTGTAGAGATTAATGTGTGTGCAGTTAGTGTGAGAATACAGCGTGTGTGCAAGGTTAAGTGTGAGATTAGAGTGTGGTGTGCATGTTAGTGTGAGATTAATAGAAGTGTATTCATGTTAGATGAAATTAGAGTGTGTGTGCATGTTCGTGTGAGAGATTAGAGTGTGTGTGCATGTTACTGAGATTATATTTTGTGTACATGTTAGTGTGAGATTAGAGGTGTGTGCATGTTAGTATGAGATTAGAGTGTGTGTGGCAGTGTTAGTGTGAGATTAGTGTGTGTGTGTGTGCATATTTGTATGAGATTGGTGTGTGCATGTTAAGGTGAGATTGGTGTGTGTGAGATTTGTTAGTGTGAGATTGAGTGTTTGTATGTTAAGTGTTAGATTGGCGTGTGTGTATGTTAGTGTGAGATAGGTGTATGTGTATGTTAGTTAAATTTTGGTGTGTGTTGTGTGTAAGTTTGGTGTGTGTTGTAAAAATGGTGTGTGTCGTGTGTAAGATTGGTGTGTGATTCTGTGTAAGATTGGTGGTGTGTATGTGCATATTACTGTGAGATTGTGTGTGTGTCAGTGAGAGATTGGTGTGTGCATGAATAATAGAGTGAGATTGGTGTGTGTGTGTGTGTTGAGTGTAAGATTGGGTGTGTTGTGTAAGATTGGTGTGTGTATGCGTGTATGTTAGTGTGAGTTTTGTGTGTGTGTGAGTGAGATTGGTGTGGTTAGTAGTGAGATTGGTGTGTGGGTGATTTAGTGTGAGATTGGTGTGTGTGTGCCTGTTACTGAGATTAAGGTGTTTGGTGCAGTAGTTGAGATTAGAGTGTGTGTGCATGTTAGTGTGAGAGATAAGTGTGCGTGATGTTAGCGAGAGATTAGTGTGTGTGCATGTTAGTGTGAGTTTAGAGTGTGTGTGCATGTTAGTGTGAGATTTGAGTGTTTGCATGCTGGTGTGAGATTAGAGTGTGTGTGGTATGTTAGTGTGAGATTAGAGTGCATGTGCATGTTAGGGTGTAGCATGGTGTGTGTGCATGTTAGTGTGATTTAGAGGGTGTGCATGTTAGTGAGATTAGAGTGTGTGTGCATGTTAGTGTGAGATTAGAGTGTGTGTGCTTGTTAGAGTGAGATAAGAGTGTGTGGTGCATGTTAGTGAGATTAGAGTGTATGTGCATGTTAGTGTGAGATAAGAGTGTGTGTGCATGTTAGTGGACATTAGGGTAACATTCATGTTATTGTGAGATTAGAGTGTGTGTGTACACATCATTGTTAATGTTAGATTGGAATGTGTGTGTTTATAGCATAAGCATGAGATGGAGTGAGTGTTTGTGCATATGTCCAGTGTGAGATTGATGTGTGTGTCAATGTGTGTGTGTTAATGAGTGGTGAGTGTGTTTTTAGTGCGAACACATGTGAGATTAAAGTATATGCTGTTCGTGTGAGGTTGGTGTGTGAATGCTTGTATTAGTGTGTGATTGGAGTTGTGTGATGTGTCAGTGTGCAATTGAAGAGTTTGTATGTGTTGTCATTATGAGATTGATGTGTGTGTCATTGTGAGATTGAGTGTGTGTGTGTGTGTTTTGTCAGTGTGAGA